>NC_140989.1:375411696-375734196 GCF_052327205.1 Somniosus microcephalus | reverse complement strand
ATCCTGGTTTTATTTCAGTGAGAGCAGAGTGTGGAATTTCGAAGCTCTGTTTATATTTGGATCGATTTCTTTGTCCTCAGATATCTTTTAAATCTAATCTCAGGCTCAGTTTACAGAACTCTTTCTAAATACCAATAAATCCCCAGTTATTGCCTGTGTTGTTCTGGGGTTTATCAAACGGACACGTTAATTGTTGTCGATTGTTTCTGGGGAGAACAGTGTGGAGCAGAGTTTGGGAGAGAATTCCTTTCCCCGTTTCTCACCGCACAGCCGAGGGTTTGATGGAGTCGATGGTCCAGCCAGCGATCCGAAGCAGCTCGATCTGGGTGTGTGGCGACGCGCTGATCCGGATTAACGGGCTGAGGATTTGCTGCTGCAACAATTGAGATGCCTGAAGGACAGAAGTTTATTCCGCGAGTCTCTGCGATCGGGGCTCTGGGCGTCTTGGTTACTGAGGCTCCGGACCGCCAAATCTGCGGAGGGCCCAGATTAGGAGGCGGGGGGAGATTCAGAAGGTTCAAGGACCCGGCACAGCGATATTATGGGATGGCCAATGGGCTGGACAGGGGCAGAGGGATATTATGGGATGGGCAATGGGCTGGACAGGGGCAGAGGGATATTATGGGATGGGGAATGGGCTGGACAGGGGCAGAGGGATATTATGGGATGGGCAATGGGCTGGACAGGGGCAGAGGGTTATTATGGGATGGGCAATGGGCTGGACAGGGGCAGAGGGATACTATGGGATGGGCAATGGGCTGGACAGTGGACAGAAGGAATTCAATGTCAGTCAGTGTGAGGTGATATTGAGTATTGTGTGCAGTTTTGGTCGCCTTATCTGAGGAAGGATGTTCTTGCCATAGAAGGAGTGCAGTGAAGATTCACCAGGCTGATACCTGGGATGGCAGGAATGACATATGAGGAGAGATTGGGTCGATTGGGCTTGTATTCGCTGGAGTTTAGAAGAATGAGAGGGGATCTCATTCAAACTTATAAAATTCTGACAGGACTGGACACACTATATGCAGGGAGGATGTTCCCGATGGTCGGGTAGTCCAGAACCAGGGGTCACAGTCTAAGGATAAGGGGTAAGCCATTTAGGACAGAAATGAGGAGGAATTTCTTCACCCAGAGAGTGGTGAACCTGTGGAATTCTCTACCACAGAAGGCAGTAGAGGCCAATTCATTAAATATATTCAAGAAGGAGTTGGATATATTTCTTAAGGCTAAAGGGATCAAGGGATATGGGGAGAAAACAGGGACAGGGTACTGAATTTGGATGATCAGCCATGATCGCATTGAATGGCGGTGCAGGCTCGAGGGGCCAAATGGCCTACTCCTGCTCCTATCTTCTATGTTTCTATGATATATTTTGATTAAATTGACACCAGCAGTGGTTTTACTGGGAATGGGAGTGGGCTCGGGGCTGGGGGGAGCAGAGGGATTTGGGGGCAGCGTCACAGGTCATTAAAGGCAGCACCGCAGGGTGATAAGGCTGTGAAATAAGTTAATGGAACTCGAGGTTTTATCTCGAGTTATAGAATATAAAAGCCCTGAGGTAATGATGAGTTTATGTCAAACCTCAATAATCTCTCAGTTGGAGCACTGTGTGCAGTATTGGGCTCCACACTATAGGGAGGATATTGAGGCTTCAGAGAGGCAACAGCACAGATTCACTCGGATGCTGCCTGGTTTGAGGGAAAACAAATATGGAGAAAGACTTGAAAAAATGTGTCTCTGTTTCTCTATCCCTGTCTCTCTGTTTCTCTGTATCTCTCTCTGTCTGTTTCTCTCTCTCTGTGGATGAATGATTTGATACTAAGGTTAATCCCCCGTCACTATTTGAAGTTAAACAGTGACTTTTTTATTCATTTCATGTGATGTGGGTGTCACTGGCTGGGCCAGCATTTATTGCTCATCCCTATTTGCCCTGAGCCACCAGTTCAGAGGGCAGTTAAGAGGCAGCCACATTGCTGTGGGTCTGGAGTCACATATCGGCCAGACTGGGTAAGGACGGCAGATTTCCTTATCAGCTCATTAGTCCAGGCCTGTGGATTACTAGTCCAGGAACATAACCACTATGTTACCGCACCCCATACATGATTACAGGACAAGGAGACACAGGTCCAGACTGGGAAAAGGTAGGTTCAGGGCTGGTGTCAGGAGACACTTCACTCCGAGAGTGACCAATATGTGAAATGGGCCTGGGGCAGGGGAGTGGGATTGAAACCTCTGGGCCATTCACAAGGGTCAGTGGGAGGCTGTCATGGGCGGGGCTGGGAGATTTGTAGGATTTCTTGGAAAGGTGGGGCTGGATGGGCTGAACGGCCTCCCTCTGCGCCTCTCTTAAAGCTGCCGGACTTGCCTTCATTTCTCGAGTTAAATGCTGCAGGCACGAGGGGTCCAAGAAGCCCTCGCCCCAAGGTTTATGTGTTTAATCCTTCCATAGAATCTCACAGCACAGGAGGAGACCATTCGGCCTATTGTGCCCGTGCCAGCTCTTGGAAAGAGCTGTCCAATCAGTCCCACTCCCTGCTCTTTCCCCAGAGCCCTGTACAGATGGGACATTAGTCCGCTGTCCCGGGAAGATTGGGAACAGCAACAGGACAGATCCCTGAAGCAGTGCAGACATCTGACCCCCGCCCTGGACTCTTCCCTCCCCTCCCCATATTATTAACACTGTAATTACCGCATTTCATGTGGGTTTTATATATAAATAACCGCAGAACACTTTTCACAACCCAAAACCGTGCTGAATATCCGATTGATGTTGATTGGGGCAGACGAGTGTTGAAGGAATTGGGGAGTGTAACTGGGCGGGCTTTAGGACCGCGCGGAATGCTGAGCTGGGGCCAGGTTCCCAGTCTGAGCTCCTGGATCCAGATTTCATTTTTCTCTCTGAGAGTCTCCGGCTCCGGGCCGCCTCCCGCCCGCTCTCTTCCTCGCTCTCTCTCTCTATTCCTCTTTCACTTTTTCTTTATTTATCTATTTCTCTCTCTCCCAATCAATTTTTCTCTTTCTGTTTCTCATTCACTTTCCTCACTTCTGTCTCTCCTTTCTCTTTTTCTCTCTTCTCTCCCTCTCCCTCTCTCTCCCTCCCTCTCTCCCCCTCTCTCTCTCTCTCCCCCCTCTCTCTCTCTCCCCCTCTCTCTCTCTCTCCCCTGAGTGCGGATTCTGGGCTAAACTCCTCCGATGCCATTGAAGAGGCTCCTGGACTTGTTGCTGAGCAATGCGGAGTTGGCTCTGGGATCTCGCCCGGTCCGGAGCTCGCTGATCTCCCCCAGAGTGAGTCAGACTCTGTCCCGGGATCTCCCAGGATCGCCTTGCTGTTTCCAGCAGCGATTGGTGGCTTGGCCCGGGGATCAGACAGGTTCCTGTGTGGATTGTACAGGAGGGCTGGAGAATTGGAGAGGAAGATTCTGTGTGCATTCTACAGAAGCAATGGGCCATTGGAGAAGAGGCTTCTGTGCATTGTATCTGAGGATAGCAGGCATTGTATAGAGAGGTGTGGATTGTATAGGAGGGGTGTGTGCATTCTATAGCATGAATGTTGGCATTGTACAACAACCTGCATTTATATAGCGCCTGTAACACAGTGAAACCTCCCAAGCTGCTTCACAGGAGCAGAAATCAGACAAACTGACACCGAGACACATAAGGAGATATTAGGACAGGTGACCAAAAGCTTGGTCAAAGAGGTTGACTGGAGATGGTGAGTGTGTGTTGGGGGTCTGACTGGAGATGGTGAGCGTGTGTTGGTGTGTCTTGAGATGGTGAGCATGTGTTGGTGTGACTGGAGATGGTGAGTGTGTGTTGGGGGTGTGACTGGAGATGGTGAGTGTGTGTTGGTCTGACTGGAGATGGTGAGCGTGTGTTGGGGGTGTGACTGGAGATGGTGAGTGTGTTGGTGTGATTGGAGATGGTGAGTGTGTGTTGGTGTGACTGGAGATGGTGAGCGTGTGTTGGGGGTGTGACGAGATGGTGAGTGTGTGTTGGGGGTGTGACTGGCGATGGTGAGTGTGTGTTGGGGGTGTGACTGGAGATGGTGAGTGTGTGTTGGGGGTGTGACGAGATGGTGAGTGTGTGTTGGTGTGACTGGAGATGGTGAGTGTGTGTTGGGGGTGTGACTGGAGATGGTGAGTGTGTGTTGGGGTGTGACTGGAGATGCAGAGTGTGTGTTGGTGTGACTGGAGATGGTGAGTGTGTGTTGGTGTCACTGGAGATGGTGAGTGTGTGTTGGTTTGAATGGAGATGGTGAGCGTGTGTTGGTGTGACTGGAGATGGTGAGTGTGTGTTGGGGATGTGACTGGAGATGGTGAGTGTGTGTTGGGGGTGTGACTGGAGATGGTGAGTGTGTGTTGGTGTGACTGGAGATGGTGAGTGTGTGTTGGGGGTGTGACTGGAGATGGTGAGCGTGTGTTGGGGGTGTGACGAGATGGTGAATGTGTGTTGTGACTGGAGATGGTGAGCGTGTGTTGGTGTGACTGGAGATGGTGAGTGTGTGTTGGTGTCACTGGAGATGGTGAGTGTGTGTTGGTTTGAATGGAGATGGTGAGCGTGTGTTGGTGTGACTGGAGATGGTGAGTGTGTGTTGGGGGTGTGACTGGAGATGGTGATTGTGTGTTGGTGTAACTGGAGATGGTGAGTGTGTGTTGGGGGTGTGACTGGAGATGGTGAGCGTGAGTTGGGGGTGTGACAAGATGGTGAGTGTGTGTTAGGGGTGTGACTGGAGATGGTGAGTGTGTGTTGGGGGTGTGACTGGAGATGGTGAGTGTGTGTTGCTGTGACTGGAGACGGTGAGTGTGTTTTGGGGGTGTGACGAGATGGTGAGTGTGTCTTGGTGGTGTGACTGGAGATGGTGAGTGTGTGTTGGTGTGACTGGAGATGGTGAGTGTGTATTGGTGTGACTGGAGATGGTGAGTGTGTGTTGGTGTGGCTGGAGATGGTGAGTGTGTGTTGGTGTTACTGGAGATGGTGAGCATGTGTTGGTGTAACTGGAGATGGTGAGCGTGTGTTGGTGTGACTGGAGATGGTGAGTGTGTGTTGGGGGTGTGACGAGATGGTGAGTGTGTGTAGGTGTGACTGGAGATGGTGAGTGTGTGTTGGGGGTGTGACGAGATGGTGAGTGTGTGTTGGGGGTGTGACTGGAGATGGTGAGTGTGTGTTGGTGTGACTGGAGATGGTGAGTGTGTGTTGGTGTGACGAGATGGTGAGTGTGTGTTGGGGCTGTGACTGGAGATGGTGAGCGTGTTTTGGGGGTGTGACTGGAGATGGTGAGCGTGTGTTGGGGGTGTAACTGGAGATGGTGAGTGTAGTGTATGTACCTTTAAGAGGAACTCTGTTTTTGAAGCCCCTGTATACTGTAGTACCAGTAGTGACCACTCGGGTATATAAGCCTGTGTAGCGTTTGTGTAGTTAGTTCACCTCCAGACTTTGTTCAGTAAACACTTGGTAAATCAACTCCTGCATTCCGTGTCTCCTTTAACACACGGATCTAACAGTGGCGACGAGTTAGAAATGAACTTACCTGCAATTCGGCAGCACCTCAAGGGGATCGAGTCCTCGGACGAAGATCGAAGCCAGAAGCAAGAAAAAAAAAACTGTGGTTTCACCAGCTAAACGGGCTGGTGGCAGGTAGTGCACTGATCCTTCCTGGGCTGCGGCCGGCTAGAGCTCGATCGGGTGGCTCTGCAACGGGGCCGGGCAGCGAGTTGGGAAGCAGAGAGAGAGAGAGGGTGGAGCACTCAGGGCGCGGCCGGTGCTGCAAAGCAGGTCGGCGTTCGGACCGAGCAGTGGGAGGGGAAAGTCCCAGAGGGCCCGCTCCACGACGGGAACGGTTCTCCAAGTAACGGAGAAACTATTGAAGCGATATATAAAAAAAAATAGAAATACCGCGAAAAGCTGCAGGTCGCAACGGGAACCGCGGAGAACAGCGTTGGCAGCACCGGCAGCGGCGGGAAAGCGCGGGAAGCGCCATCTTAACTCGGCGGGGAAGAAAGAAAAGCGCGGGAGGCGCCATTTTGATCCATCGGGGACGGAGGAAAAGCGTGGGAAGCGCCATTTTAGATTTTCAAGATGCCGAAGACTGGCAATATTACTGCTTTCGATAGTGATATAGAAGATTGGACCACATATGTGGAAAGAGTGGAGGTATATTGCAAGGCGAATGAAGTAGCGGATGATAAAAAGGCATCGGTACTTCTAAATGGGCGCAAGTACATACGGGCTGTTACGAAACTTGATCACTCCAGCCAAACCGATGGACAAGAATTTTAAGGAGATTGTTGATACCTTACAGGAGCACTTAAACCCAACACCGCTGCTGATAGCGGAACGATTCAAATTCTTCAGGAGGAATTAGCACAAGAATGAAAGTAACGCTGATTACCTCACCGAATTACGAAAGCTGTCAAAGCACTGCCAATTCGGGGCAGGACTGGCAGATTCTCTACGAGACAAATTCGTCTGCGGTCTCCTAAGCGAAGGAACACAGAAAAGACTACTTTCTGAGAAAGATTTGACACTGGACAAGGCTTTCAGTGTGGCTGTATCATACGAAGCAGCAGCAAGAGGAGCTGCAGAGATACAGCAAAAGCCACAGGACTTCGGCACCCATGAAATGACACGGGGTTTCGAGAGATGTTATCGCTGCGGCAGATCAACCCATGACCAGAAGGACTGCTGGTTCAAGGACAAATCATGCAGGCAATGCAGAAAGATGGGACACATTGCACGTGTATGCAGATCTGGAAAGAAATCCGCTGACAGTAAAAAGTGTTGTGTATGTAATATGTATGCTACTTTAACCCTATGGCCAGGGCAGCACTACTTTGTAGGGCGTAGTGATACCGTAGTACCACTCCTGGCCATAGGGGTATAAATAGTACTGCGGGTACTGATCTCCCCTCAGTTCCCGCCTGTGGGTATGAAGTAAAGACCTAAGTTAAACCCTTCCAAGCTGTCTCTTCCTTTTTGTATCAAGTATATGCGCATACTTTACACTGGCGACTAGGAACGTTCGAACTCACCAGTACAAGGTGCAACAAAGGATCGGTAGCAGTACGGGGAGAGAAGCTTCTTACCAGCCTGCAGAGTCCAGCGTCGACCGAAGGAGGCCACCCAGTTCAGGAGGAGCGGCAGCAACGGAGCGAGAGAGAGAGGTTCCAGCGGAGGCTGCGGCAGCTGAGAGAAGAGGCTGAACGGGCGTTCCAGCCACGGGGCAAAAGTCCACCCAGGGCCAGGTAAACTGCAATCCTTCCCGGGGAACGCGAGCTGCAAGGGCCAGAACGGGCAGGTGATCTGGGGAACAAACGGAGCCACGAGGACTAGCGGGCCACGAGAGGGGAAGGTCGTTGTAATAGCGGCGGTGGCAATAACGGGAGCTGCAAGGGCCAAAAATAACGAACCTGGAGAGACGTCGTTGACAGCAGAGGGAGAAAAGGCGGGAAAAGCGCCATCTAGTGGACAAAGGGGAAAGTTTTTCTCTTCAGCAGTTTAAAATGAACAGCGCCATCTAGTGGACAAAAGGGGGAAAGTTTTTCTCTTAGAAAAAAAAATAACAGCGCCATCTAGTGGAAAAAGGCGGGAAAACCTCTTCAGTAGTTTTAAAAATGGCTAAAGAAGCTCGGTTGTCAGAATTTGTTGCCGACATAGAAGATTGGGACGCATATGTAGAAAGGCATGAGCTTTATTGCATAGTAAACAAGGTGAAAGATGACGAAAAGGCAGCAACCTTATTAAATTCTATGGGGGCAAAAACATACGGTCTGCTGAGGAATCTTCTTACTCCAGAAAAGCCAGCAGACAAAACGTATGCCCAAATTGTTGATACGTTAAAGGAACATTTAAACCCTAAGCCACCATTTATAGCGGAAAGGTACCGCTTTTACAGACGCGACCAAAGGAATGATGAGTCGCAGGCAGCCTATTTAGCTGAGCTCAGACGGTTGTCCAAACATTGCCAGTTTGGAGCCTTTTTGGCGGAAGCGATCAGAGACAGATTTGTCTGTGGCATGTTAAATGAGAGTACACGAAAACGGTTGCTGGCCAAGAAACAGCTCAGCCTAGATCAGGCGATAGAAATAGCATTGGCACATGAAGCAGCAGCACAGGGTGCTGCCCAAATACGACAAAATACAACCGGCTATGACACCCATGAGGTGACATTTCACAAAGGTAAATGCTACCGTTGTGGCAAAACCACCCACGACCAAAGTAATTGTTGGTTTCGTGATAAAATATGCCGGCAGTGTGGGAAAAAGGGGCACATAGCGAAAGTTTGTCGGTCGGGTACGAAACCCAATAGTGGGGGCAATCCGAGCAGTACCAAGGCAAGGACAAAAATACATAAGATATCTGACAGTAGCTCAGACGAGTCACAGGAAGGCACAAAAGCAGAGCCTAAAGGTCTGGGATGTCTCAAGTTATATGGTGTAGACAAAACGGAGGACCACAGCACAATGTGGGTTAAAATGAAGGTAGCAGGCGTCGAAGTTAATATGGAGCTGGACACGGGTTCAGCCCTATCAGTAATTAATGAACAAGATTATAACAGGCTGTTCAAACGCATTCCCTTAAAGGATACCGAAATCAAATTAAAAACATATACGGGACAAAAAGTTTACCCGAAGGGAAAAATGCAAGTAACAGTTAAATACAATGGCAGAAAAGTGCCAGGACTTTATTTATACGTCCTACCAAACGGCGGACCACCACTTTTGGGTAGGGAATGGATAAGAAAAATCCATTTCGACTGGAAGTCGATACACGAGATAAAAGTAGAGACCACCAAGGATGATACAACCATTACAAGCAGGCTGTCGAAACTATTGGCAAAAACGCCAGAGGTGTTCCAACAAGGGCTGGGGACCTTAAAGGACATTAGAGCAAAAATAACTATTGCTCAAGACGCAAACCCCAAGTTTTGTAAGGCCAGACCGGTGCCTTACGCCATTCGGCCAGCGGTGGAAGCAGAACTGGATGCCTTAGAGAGTGCAGGTGTCCTTACAAAGATTGAGTGGAGCGAGTGGGCCACGCCCATCGTCCCAGTTATAAAGAAATCTGCAAATAACACGCCGGGGGAACCAAAGAAGGTTCGCATTTGCGGGGATTTTAAAATAACTATTAACCCAGTCCTGCACACGGTACAGTATCTGCTGCCGCGGATAGAGGACATATTCGCATCGTTAGCTGGGGGTAGACACTTTACGAAGATTGACCTTTGTCAAGCTTATTTACAGATGGAGGTGGAGCAGGACTCGAAAAAGCTCCTAACGATTAACACCCACAAGGGATTGTACCAGTACAATCGCCTGGTATTTGGTGTGGCGTCCGCCCCAGCCATATGGCAGAGGACCATGGAACAGGTCCTACAGGGCATTCCAGGAACGCAGTGCTACCTGGATGACATCCTGGTGACAGGACAAACGGATAACGACCACCTCGCTAACCTGGAGCGAGTACTTCTGCGGTTGCAACAATACGGACTCAGGGCGAACAAGCAGAAATGTGAGTTTTTCCAGGAACGTATCTCATACTGTGGTCACATTATAGATAAGGAAGGCCTGCATAAGTCCCCGGAAAAGATCGAGGCAGTAGTGAAGGCCCCGCCCCCTGAGAATGTATCTCAGTTACGATCATTCTTAGGCCTTATAAACTATTACCATAAGTTCCTCCCGAACTTATCGTCCATTTTACATCCACTAAATTCATTGCTGCAAAAGGGAGTCTCCTGGAATTGGGACGAAGCGTGTGAGGCTGCTTTTAAAAAGGGTAAACAACTCATTACATCAAAGGAAGTGCTCGCACACTTTGACCCAAAAATGCCAATGAGGTTGGCATGTGACGCCTCCCCGTATGGTATAGGGGCAGTGTTGTCACACAAATTTCCCAATGGGACGGAGAGGCCAATAGCATTTGCCTCAAGGTCGTTAACTACAGCCGAAAGAAACTATGCGCAAATCGACAGGGAGGCCCTCAGTCTGGTGTGGGGTGTAAAAAAATTCCACCACTACCTGCATGGGCAACGTTTCACACTACTGACGGATCATCAACCGTTGGTGTCCATATTTAATCCAACAAAAGGGGTGCCCCTGATGACGGCCCAAAGGCTACAGAGATGGTCACTGTTCTTAGGAGCACACCAGTACCTTATCGAATATAAGGGTACCAAACAGCATGGCAATGCGGATGGCCTGTCGCGGCTACCATTGCCTGCAGAGATCGAAGAGATAGTACAGGACCCCGTGGAAATATATCATACGGCGGTTATGGAACACTTGCCCATCACCAGCCAATGTATCGAGCGGGAAACACAGAATGACCCGACACTGGCAAGGGTTTACGAATTGACCGTGAAAGGCTGGCCGGCGCAGGGTGACGCATCATTGCCGGCGTTTTCGGCAAGGAAGGACCAGTTGTCCGTATGCCGGGGCACATTGATGTGCGGAGCCAGGGTGGTGGTCCCTCAAAAATTACAACATAAAGTGTTGCGGGACTTACACGAAGGTCATCTGGGGGGTGTCAAAATGAAAAGCCTCGCCAGAGCCTACGTCTGGTGGCCCGGCATTGACAGGGACATCGAGGAAGTAGCAAAAGCATGCCAAGGGTGCCAGATGGTACAGAACGTACCACCCCAAGCCCCACTACATCCGTGGGAGTGGCCCTCAACGCCGTGGCAAAGGATCCACGTGGACTTCGCTGGGCCCTTCATGGATGCGATGTTCCTTATTGTAGTGGACGCCCACTCAAAATGGCCGGAGGTCATAAAGATGTCATCAACGACAGCCGAAAAGACGGTCGCAGCCTTAAGGACCATTTTTGCCCGAAATGGGGTGCCCGAGCAAGTCTGTTCGGACAATGGGCCACAATTTGTGGCAGAAGAATTTCAAGCATTCCTAAAAAGGAATGGAGTGCGACATTATACGTCCGCACCATATCATCCGGCTACAAATGGGCTGGCAGAGCGCTTTGTACAGACTTTTAAAAAGGCCATCAAGGCGATGGGGGAGGAAAGGTTGCCACTACAACACAAGGTGGACAATTTCCTATTCGCATACCGTAATGCTGCACATACGGTGACCAACCAGGCCCCCGCCGTCATGTTCTTTAATAGAAGGTTAAGGTCTCGCCTCGAATTGCTCAGACCAAACATCCGGAGAGATGTGGAAAACCGAGTATTTCGTAGGGCTCCTGACAGACAGACACGGAGCTTCGAGGTGGGGCAGCAAGTGTTGGCCCGTGATTATAGAAATGAAAAGTGGCGGTCTGGTACGATAAAGGCCCGCCAGGGACCTTTGATGTACACAGTGGAGACAGGGGACGGCATAATCAGACGACATGCTGATCAACTTGTGGAGTCCAGAAACCCAACTGATTCACTACCTCAAACGTCTCAGCACATTGTTCCAGCGGAATCACGGCCCAGCTCGTCGCTACAGAAGTCTCAGGATGGCGATGAGTTCAGCACTCCAGTGAGCTCCACGGCACAGGATGTGCCATCAGACACCGACGACTCCAGCGATGAAGTGGTGACGGAAGTACCGCCGCCTACACCGAGACCGACTAGAGAAAGACGTTATCCTAGTCGAGACAGGAGGCCTCCTCAGAGACTGAATCTATAACATGTTTCTTTTTATATATATATAGGTAGACAACTCTGATGTAAATATGTTATGTATGTTGTGTTACCAAATGTTATTAGCCCTAGTTATGGTGCATCTGTTGACTTAATTGCACGGGTACGTTTTAATTAAAAGGGGAGGAATGTTGTGTATGTAATATGTATGCTACTTTAACCCTATGGCCAGGGCAGCACTACTTTGTAGGGCGTAGTGATACCGTAGTACCACTCCTGGCCATAGGGGTATAAATAGTACTGCGGGTACTGATCTCCCCTCAGTTCCCGCCTGTGGGTATGAAGTAAAGACCTAAGTTAAACCCTTCCAAGCTGTCTCTTCCTTTTTGTATCAAGTATATGCGCATACTTTACAAAAAGGTCAATAAGGAAAAATACAGAAAGGTACAAATGATGACGGACAGTAGCTCTGAAGACCAGAAGAGCGATAGCGACTCCGGAAACAAGAGACTAAGCTGTCTCAAATTACATAATGTAATTGCCAAAGAAGATTACCAGACCATTTGGGTTACCCTCACGATAGCGGGGTCCCCAGTCAAAATGGAGCTAGATACAGGATCAGCTCTGACCGTCATGAGTTGACGGGATTACGAGCGGCTATTTCCGCATATACCTTTGAAAGACATATCCATTATCTTGAAGACATATACGGGGCAGAAAGTAAACCCCAGAGGGAAAAAAAGGGTGCCTGTTGTATACAACGGCAAGGAAATACAGAAGTTGTATTTATACATTCTGCAAGATGGTGGTCCACCATTGTTGGGACGTGAATGGATCAGAAAGATACATTTAGACTGGCACTCCAGGCACTGACGGTGACCAGTAAGAAAAAAAACGATGATGATGTCATACCTGGACGATTAAAAGAAATCTTGGCTAACGCCAATGAAGTATTTCAACAGGAACTAGGAACCCTGAAAGGCGCCACCGCCTCAATAAAAGTGGAAGATGCGGCAATTCCCAAGTTTTTTAAGGCAAGGCCGGTGCCATACGCAATTCGTCCAGCCGTCGAGGCAGAGCTGGAGAATTTGGAAAAAGCAGGTGTGTTATCCAAGGTAGATTGGAGCGAGTGGGCAACATCCATCGTCCCGGTCATGAAGAAAATGTTGAATAATGATAAATCTGAAGAACAGAGAAAAATTTGCATCTGTGGGGACTTCAAGGTGACTGTAAACCCGGTCCTTCACATGGTACAGTATCCTCTTCCGAGGATAGAAGATATTTTCGCCTCACTATCCGGAGGGAAACGTTTCACCAAAATTGACTTAGCACAGGCATATCTACAGATGGAGGTTGAGGAGGCCTCTAAAAAGTATCTCACGATAAACACACACAAAGGCTTGTACCAGTACAATCGACTGGTTTTCGGAGTGGCATCAGCTCCGGCTATCTGGCAAAGAGCTATGGAGCAAGTCCTCCAAGGGATTCCGGGGACTCAAGGCTACCTAGACGACATCCTTGTAACAGGAGAAAACGACAACGAGCACCTTGCCAACTTGGAGCAGGTGCTCACGAGGCTGAGAGAACGGGGCCTACGAGCAAATCGCCCCAAGTGCAAATTTTTCCAGAAACAAATATCATATTGTGGCCATGTCATTAACGAAGAAAGGTTGCATAAGTCACCTGAAAAAATTGAAGTGGTCGTAAAAGCCCCAGCGCCTGAAAATGTCTCACAATTAAGGTCGTTCCTGGGATTAGTAAATTACTATCATAAATTTTTACCAAACTTGTCGACGGTTCTGCACCCTCTTAACGCACTGCTACAAACGGGAGTAATTTGGAAATGGTGCGAAGACTGTAAATGTGCCTTCCATAAATGCAAAGGCTTGATCACGTCCAGGGAAGTGTTGGCTCATTACAACCCATCACTGCCCATCAGACTGGCGTGCGATGCATTCCCTTACGGCGTAGGAGCGATATTATCGCATAGATTCCCTGATGGCTCGGAGCGGCCGATAGCTTTTGCGTCACGCTCATTGAACTGAGCTGAGCGTAACTATGCCCAGATCGACAGGGAAGCACTCAGCCTGGTGTGGGGGGTGAAGAAATTCAACCATTACCTACACGGACAAAAATTTACCTTGTTGACTGACCATCAACCCCTCGTCTCCATATTCAACCCTAAAAAGGGCGTTCCCATTATGACAGCACAAAGGCTACAGAGGTGGTCCCTTTTCCTAGGGGCACACCAATATGACATAGAATACAAAGGAACAAAACAGCATGGGAATGCTGACGGGTTATCGCGCCTACCGTTGCCAACGGTGGAAGAGGCGCCTACAGTGGACCCAGTGGAGATGTTCCACTCGACCATAGTGGAATGTCTACCGGTGACAAATTCTACCATTGAAAAGGAAACACGAAATGACCCGACTCTCTCACGAGTCTACGATTTAACGGTGAAGGGATGGCCAGCACATGGCAAACCACTGTTGCCAGCATTCTCGCAAAGAAGAGAACAGCTGTCAGTGTGCCGAGGAACCTTGATGTATGGATCCAGAGTGGTGATTCCACCCAAACTCAAGGATAGAGTGCTAAAGGAGCTTCACGAGGGGCATCTGGGTGGAGGGAAAATGAAGAAATTAGCCAGAGCGTTTGTGTGGTGGCCAGGTATCGATGGAGACATCGAAGAGATGACCAAGAGCTGTCTAGGATGCCAGAAGGTCCAAAACGCCCCACCACAAGCCCCTCTACATCCATGGGAGTGGCCCTCATCTCCATGGCAAAGGGTACATATCGACTTTGCTGGTCCATTTATGGACTCAATGTTCTTAATCGCAGTGGATGCACACTCCAAGTGGCCGGAGGTAATAAAGATGTCCTCCACCACCACGGAAAAAACCATCACAGTATTAAGGACCATATTTGCCAGGAATGGGCTGCCTGAACAGATCTGTTCTGATAATGGACCGCAATTTGTATCCGAAGAATTCAGGAAGTTCTTAAAAAACAATGGGGTTAAGCACTACACGTCCGCCCCATACCATCCCGCCACCAATGGATTGGCTGAAAGGTTTGTCCAGACCTTCAAGAAGGCCATAGAAGACATAAATCTACAACATAAGGTCGATAACTTCTTTTTTGCGTACAGGAATGCAACACATGTGGTTACAAACCAAACACCCGCCATGATGTTTTTCAATAGAAGCCTAAGATGCCGGCTGGATTTTGTCAAGCCAAACGTCAGAAGGGACGTAGAGAACCGGCAATTTCAAAGCATGAATGAAAGGCCAACTAGAACCTTCCAGATAGGTCAACCAGTGTTGGCCCGGGACTACCGTACCGAGAAATGGCAGCCTGGAACTATTTGCACACGACTAGGACCGCTGATGTATACCGTGGACATTGGAGAAAGCATAATAAGGCGCCATGCTGACCAGATCATAGAGTCATCCGAAAAAGGACAACCTACACCACAACTCTACACGCCTAGTGCAGATGCAGAGATACCCACAGTATCTACCTCCGATCCGGTGATACTGGAACCAGATGAACCCGACACTGGCATGGAAGCCGAATCGACCTTGCCAAAAGAACCTACTACACCACCGAAACCTACTACACCACCGAGGCGTTATCCGGACCGAGTCAGGAAGCCTCCAGAGAGACTGAATTTGTAATTGATTAACTTCAGCAAATGTGTATATTATTATTCTTGTAAAAATGTTATTTAATGATTACTTAAAATGTTATGTACTATTTATCTAAAAGGGGAGGAATTGTAGTGTATGTACCTTTAAGAGGAACTATGTTATTGAAGCCCCTGTATACTGTAGTACCAGTAGTGACCACTCGGGTATATAAGCCTGTGTAGCGTCTTGTGTAGTTAGTTCACCTCCAGACTTTGTACAGTAAACACTTGTTAAATCAACTCCTGCATTCCGTGTCTCCTTTAACACACGGATCTAACAGTTGTGTGTTGGGGGTCTGACTGGAGATGGTGAGCGTGTGTTGGTGTGACTGGAGATGGTGAGTGTGCGTTGGTGTAACGAGATGGTGGTGTGTGTTGGTGTGACCGGAGATGGTGAGTGTGTGTTGGGGTGGTGATTGGCGATGGTGAGTGTGTGTTGGGGTGTGACTGGAGATGGTGAGTGTGTGTTGGGGTGTGACTGGAGATGGTGAGTGTGTGTTGGTGTGACTGGAGATGGTGAGTGTGTGTTGGTGTGACGAGATGGTGAGTGTGTGTTGGTGAGATGAGATGGTGAGTGTGTGTTGGGGGTGTGACGAGATGGTGAGTGTGTGTTGGTGTGACTGGAGATGGTGAGTGTGTGTTGGTGTGACGAGATGGTGAGTGTGTGTTGGGGGTGTGACGAGATGGTGAGTGTGTGTTGGGGGTG
Organism: Somniosus microcephalus; assembly: GCF_052327205.1. Classification (NCBI taxonomy): domain Eukaryota; kingdom Metazoa; phylum Chordata; class Chondrichthyes; order Squaliformes; family Somniosidae; genus Somniosus; species Somniosus microcephalus. Next base: position 375,718,224 of record NC_140989.1, on the reverse strand, counting down.
TGACGAGATGGTGAGCGTGTGTTGGGGGTGTGACGAGATGGTGAGCGTGTGTTGGGGGTGTGACGAGATGGTGAGCGTGTGTTGGGGGTGTGGCTCAAGATGGTGAGTGTGGGGGTGTGACTAGAGATGGTGAGTGTGTGTTGGGGGTGTGACTGGAGATGGTGAGTGTGTGTTGGGGGTGTGACTGGAGATGGTGAGCGTGTGTTGGGGGCGTGACGAGATGATCAGTGTGTGTTGGTGTGACGAGATGGTGAGTGTGTCTTAGGGTGTGACTGGAGATGGTGAGTGTGTGTTGGGGGTGTGACTAGAGCTGGTGGGTGTGTGTTGGGGGTGTGACTGGAGATGGTGAGTGTGTGTTGGGGGTGTGACTGGAGATGGTGAGTGTGTGTTGGGGGTGTGACTGATGATGGTGAGTGTGTGTTGGGGGTGTGACGAGATGGTGAGTGTGGGGGTGTGACTGGAGATGGTGAGCGTGTGCTGGGGGCATGACTGGAGATGGTGAGTGTGTGTTGGGGGTGTGACGAGATGGTGAGTGTGTGTTACATAGATACATAGAAGATAGGAGCAGGAGTAGGCCATTCGGCCCTTCGTGCCTGCTCCGCCATTCGATGAGATCATGGCTGATCCTTTAATTCAGTATCCCGTCCCCGCCTTCTCTCCGTAACCCTTAACCCCTTTTGCCCGTAGAAATATATCTAATTCCCTCTTAAATATATTTAATGAGCTGGCGTACACTGCCCTCTGTGGCAATGAGTTCCACAGGTTCACCACTCTCTGAGTGAAGAAATTCCCCCTCATCTCTGTCCTAAATGGTTTAGCCCTTATCCTTAAATTATGTCCTCTAGTTCTGTTCTCACCCGCCAAGGGAAACATTCCTTCTGCATCCAGTCTGTCTAGACCTGTCAGAATTTTATACACTTCTATGAGGTCCCCTCTCAATCTTCTAAACTCCAGTGTGTACATCCCTAAACTACATAGTCTCTCCTCATAGGTCATTCCCGCCATTCCTGGTATCAGCCTGGTGAATCGCCGCTGCACCCCCTCCATGGCAAGAACATCCTTCCTCAGATGAGGCGACCAAAACTGTACACAGTACTCGAGGTGTTGGGGTGTGACTGGAGATGGTGAGTGTGTTGGGGGTGTGACGAGCTGGTGAGTGTGTGTTGGGGGTGTGACCGGAGATGGTGAGTGTGTGTTGGGGCTGTGACTGGAGATGGTGAGTGTGTGTTGGTGTGACTGGAGATGGTGAGTGTGTGTTGGTGTGACTGGAGATGGTGAGTGTGTGTTGGTGAGACTGGAGATGGTGAGTGTGTGATGGGGGTGTGACTGGAGATGGTGAGTGTGTGTTGGTGTGACGAGATGGTGAGTGTGTGTTGGTGTGACTGGAGATGGTGAGTGTGTGTTGGGAGTGTGACGAGATGGTGAGTGTGTGTTGGGGGTGTGACGAGATGGTGAGCGTGTGTTGGGGATGTGACTGGAGATGGTGAGCGTGTGTTGGGGTTGTGACGAGATGGTGAGCGTGTGTTGGGGGTGTAACGAGATGGTGAGTGTGGGGGTGTGACTGGAGATGGTGAGTGTGTGTTCGGGGTGTGACGAGATGGTGAGCGTGTGTTGGGGGCGTGACGAGATGGTGAGTGTGTGTTGCGGGTGTGACGAGATGGTGAGTGTGTGTTGGGGGTGTGACTGGAGCTGGTGAGTGTGTGTTGGGGGTGTGACTGGAGATGGTGAGTGTGTGTTGGGGTGTGACTGATGATGGTGAGTGTGTGTTGGGGGTGTGACGAGATGGTGAGTGTGTGTTGGGGTGTGACTGGCAATGGTGAGTGTGTGTTTGGGCTGTGACGAGATGGTGAGCGTGTGTTGGGGGTGTGACTGGAGATGGTGAGTGTGTGTTGGGGGTGTGACGAGATGGTGAGTGTGTGTTGGGGGTGTGACGAGATGGTGAGCGTGTGCTGGTGTGACGAGATGGGGAGTGTGTTGGGGGTGTGACGAGATGGTGTGTGTGTGTTGGTGTGACGAGATGGTGTGCATGTGTTGGGGGTCTGACGAGATGGTGAGCGTGTGTTGGTGTGACTGGAGATGGTGAGTGTGTGTTGGTGTAACTGGAGATGGTGAGTGTGTGTTGGTGTGACCAGAGATGGTGAGTGTGTGTTGGTGTGACCGGAGATGGTGAGTGTGTGTTGTGGGTGTGACTGGCAATGGTGAGTGTGTGTTGGGGGTGTGACTGGAGATGGTGAGTGTGTGTTGGTGTGACTGGAGATGGTGAGTGTGTGTTAGTGTGACGAGATGGTGAGTGTGTGTTGGTGAGACGAGATGGTGAGTGTGTGTTGGGGGTGTGACGAGATGGTGAGTGTGTGTTCGTGTGATTGGAGATGGTGAGTGTGTTGGTGTGACTGGAGATGGTGAGTGTGTGTTGGGGTGTGACGAGATGGTGAGTGTGTGTTGGGGGTGTGACTGGAGATGGTGAGCGTGTGTTGGGGGTGTGACGAGATGGTGAGCGTGTGTTGGGGGTGTGATGAGATGGTGAGCGTGTGTTGGGGGTGTGACTGGAAATGGTGATTGTGGGGGTGTGACGAGGTGGTGAGTGTGTGTTGGGGGTGTGACGAGATGGTGAGTGTGTGTTGGGGGTGTGACGTGATGGTGAGCGTGTGTTGGCATGATGAGATGGTGAGTGTGTGTTGGGGGTGTGACGAGATGGTGAGTGTGTTTTGAGGGTGTGACTGGAGATGGTGAGTGTGTGTTGGGGTGTGACTGGAGATGGTGAGTGTGTGTTGGGTGTGTGACTGGTGATGGTGAGTGTGTGTTGGGGGTGTGACGTGATGGTGAGTGTGTGTTGGGGGTGTGACGAGATGGTGAGTGTGTTGGGGTGTGAGTGGAGATGGTGAGTGTGTGTTGGGTGTGTGACGAGATGGTGAGTGTGTGTTGGGGCTGTGACGAGCTGGTGAGCGTGTGTTGAGGGTGTGACGAGATGGTGAGTGTGTGTTGGGGGTGTGATGAGCTGGTGAGCGTGTGTTGGGGGTGTGACTGGAGATTGTGAGTGTGTGTTGGGGGTGTGACGAGATGGTGAGTGTGTGCTGGTGTGACGAGATGGTGAGCGTGTGTTGGGGGTGTGACTGGAGATGGTGAGTGTGTGTTGGTGGTGTGACTGGAGATGGTGAGTGTGTGTTGGTGTGACGAAATGGGGAGTGTGTGTTGGGTGTGTGACTGGAAATGGTGAGTGTGTGTTAGGGGTGTGACGAGATGGTGAGCATGTGTTGGGGGGGTGACTGGAGATGGTGAGCGTGTGTTGGTGAGACGAGATGGTGAGTGTGTGTTGGGGGTGTGACTGGAGATGGTGAGTGTGTGTTGGTGTGACTGGAGATGGTGAGTGTGTGTTGGGGTTATGACTGGAGATGGTGAGTGTGTGTTGGGGGTGTGACGAGATGGTGAGCGTGTGTTGGGGGTGTGACGAGATGGTGAGTGTGTGTTGGGGGTGTGACGAGATGGTGAGTGTGTGTTGGGGGTGTGACTGGAGCTGGTGAGCGTGTGTTGGGTGTTTGACTGGAGATGGTGAATGTGTGTTGGGGGTGTGACTGGAGATGGTGAGCGTGTGTTGGGGGTGTGACTGGAGATGGTGAGCGTGTGTTGGGGGTGTGACTGGAGATGGTGAGTGTGTGTTGGGGGTGTGACTGGAGATGGTGAGTGTGTGTTGGGGGTGTGACTGGAGATGGTGAGCGTGTGTTGGGGGTGTGACTGGAGATGGTGAGTGTGTGTTGGGGGTGTGACTGGAGATGGGGAGCGTGTGTTGGGGTTTGAGCAGGAGGAGTGACGTTGGGCCCAGAAGGTGACGGTGGATTGTGCTGCTCGAGCTGAAGGGGAACAGCATTACGTGGGAGGAAGTGAGACATTGAGAGATTATTTCTGCTCGCAGTGTAGCAGTTTATAAAATCCTGGAGTATTTATTATAGAAAATGGGTTATAAATATCTCCGTTACTAGTCTGTGTATCAGTCACAGCCCAGAGTAACACCTTGTGTCGTGAAACAGGCCGTGGGAGGGTCACCAAACCCAGAGTGTGACCGTGTTTAAAGGGGTGACTTTTTAAACTAAGTATCAGAATAATTTTGCTTTTCCAGTGTGAGCTGCGGCTCAGATTGAGGGGAGATGATGGAGGGAGGAGAAGAGATTTTGATTCTGCTGTTCCTCCTCCGCTCTCCTGAAGGAACTGACTCAATCACAGTCCAGAGTCTCGAGCACAGAATCCAGGCTGACACTCCCAGTGCAGTCCTGAGGGAGTGCTGCACTGTCGGAGGGGCAGTACTGGGGGAGCACTGCACTGTAGGAGGGGCAGTACTGAGGGAGCGCTGCACTGTCGGAGGGGCAGTACTGAGGGAGCGCTGCACTGTCGGAGGGGCAGTACTGAGGGAGCGCTGCACTGTCGGAGGGGCAGTACTGAGGGAGCGCTGCACTTTCGGAGGGTCAGTGCTGAGGGAGCGCTGCACTGTCGGAGGGGCAGTACTGAGGGAGCGCTGCACTGTCGGAGGGGCAGTACTGAGGGAGCGCAGCACTGTCGGAGGGGCAGTACTGAGGGAGCGCTGCACTGTCGGGGGGGCAGTACTGAGGGAGTGCTGCAATGTCAGAGGTGCTGTCCTTTGGATGAGACTTTCAGCTGAAACCCCATCTATCCTCTCAGGTGGATGTAAAAGATCCCACGGCAATATTCTTAGAAGAGCAGGGGAGTTCTCCCCGGAGTCCTGACCAATATTTATCCCTCAACCAACATCATTAAATAAAGGATAATTGGTCACTTAGATCATTTGGTATCTTAACGAGAGTCATTGAGCCGCCTCCTATTGGCTGCTGTGATTCACAACTGGTGATTATTTCTGTAACACTGCAGCTAATGGGAGGCGGAGTCTGAGGGTGGGGTCAAAGGCCGAAGGTCGATGGTCAAAGGTCAGGAGCAGCACCTATTCCAAAATTCATTGATTTTATTTCTCTCCTAACAGGGAACTGATGCCAGAAGGAAGAGATGATTGATGGGAAACAGACTCTGGTCAGGAGACAGTCATCACATTGGGTCCCAGTACTAACTGATCAGCCAATCAGAACATCTGTCTGACAGCAAACAGCTGGGGGAAAACAGCTGGAATCCCAAAACCCGGCACATCTGCACCAACACTGGGAAAGCAGCTGGAATCCCAACACCCGGCACATCTGCACCAACACTGGGAAAACAGCTGGAATCCCAACACCTGGAACATCTGCACCAACACTGGGAAAACAGCTGGAATCCCAACACCTGGAACATCTGCACCAACACAGGGAAAACAGCTGGAATCCCAACACCTGGAACATCTGCACCAACACTGGGAAAACAGCTGGAATCCCAACACCCGGCACATCTGCACCAACACTGGGAAAGCAGCTGGAATCCCAACACCCGGCACATCTGCTAGCATCGAGATCACCGCTCTCTGTGCGGGGTCCAGTCGGAGCAGAGACCCCCTGAATCACCCCCAGACGGACCGAGATCACCGCTCTCTGTGTGGGGTCCAGTTGGAGCAGAGACCCCCTGAATCACCCCCAGACAGACCGAGATCTCCGCTCTCTGTGTGGGGTCCAGTCGGAGCAGAGACCCCCTGAATCACCCCCAGACGGACCGAGATCACCGCTCTCTGTGTGGGGTCCAGTCGGAGCGATGCGTCTGTCCGGTTTGTTGCCCCTTCAGGCCCTTTGGGCGGCCCTGTCTCTCGCCGCTCAGCACTTCCCGTCCTGGGGTCACTACGACCTGTGTAAGACTCAGGTTCACTGGGACCAGGGGCTGAGTTGGGATTACATGGCCTGCCAGCCCGAGGCCGCCCTGCTCACCAGGTTCCTGAAGGTCAGGTTGGATCCCTCCGACAGTACGTGTGGAGAGACCCCCGAGATGTACTGCACGCTGGTGAGTAGAAGCCTTTCTGAGCCAGCCTCTGTTGTGTGTCGCGCTGTGAATGGACGCTCACTGAACGGCCTTTATCAAAGGGAATTCCATCCAAACTCCTACATTTGCTTCATTAACAGAGGCATCGAGTCCAAAAGCAAGCGAGTTATGGTGAACCTTAATAAATCACTGGTGAGGCCCCAGCTGGAGTATTGTGGCCAATTCTGGGCACCGCACTTTAGGAAGGATGTCAAGGCCTTGGAGAGGGTGCAGAGGAGATTTACTAGAATGGTGCCGGGGATGAGGGACTTCAGTTATGTGGAGAGACTGGAGAAGCTGGGATTGTTCTCCTTAGAGCAGAGAAGGTTAAGGGATTTGATAGAGGTGTTCAAAATCATGAAGTGTTTTGATCGAGTAAATAAGGAGAAACTGTTTCCAGTGGCAGGAGGGTCGGTAACCAGAGGACACAGAGTGAAGGGAATTGGCAAAGAGCCAGAGGGAGATGAGGAGATTGTTTTTTACACAGTTTTTGTGATCTGGAATGCGCTGCCTGAAAGGGCGGTGGAAGCAGATTCAATAATAACTTTCAAAAGGGACTTGGAGAAACGCTAGAAAAGGAAAGATTCACAGGGCTGTGGGGAAAGAGCAGGGAGTGGGACTAATTGGAGAGCTCTTTCAAAGAGCCGGCACAGGCACGATGGGCCGAACTGCCATCTTCTGTCCTGTCTGATCCTATGATTCTATTCAGTGTGGTTTTTGAATATATCCTTCAAACAAACTTTAAATATCGAGGCCCTAAACGGAGCAGCGTTTGGAGTCCGGCGATTCTCCCTTGTGGATTATTATCTTGGTGGAGTTTTTTTATTCATTCTCGGTGTGTAGGAATTGTCGGCAAGACCTGCATTTACTGCCCATCCCTAGCTGCCCCTTGAGAAAGTGGTGCTGGGCGTTCTTCTTGAACTGAAGGAGATATTACGACAGGTAACCAAAATCTTGATCATAGAGGTCGGTTTTAAGGAAGGACTGTAAGGAGCAGAGAGAGGTAGAGAGGCGGAGTGGTTTACGGAGAGAATTCCAGAGCTTAGGGCCCAGGCAGCTGAAGGCACGGCCGCCAATGGTGGGGCGAAGGAATTGGGGGATGGACAGAGGTCAGAGTTGGAGGAGCGCAGAGATCTCGGAGGGTTATAGGGCTGGAGGAGGTTACAGAGATAGGGAGGGGTAATTTTACTGGACTGGGAGCCAATGTAGTTCAGCGAGCACAGGAGTGATTGGTGGACGGGACTTGGTGTGAGTTAGGATATGGGCAGCAGAGTTTTGGATGAGCTACCGGAGGGTGCAAGGTGGGTGGCTGGCCGGGAGAGCGTTGGAATAATCGAGTGTCGAGGTGAGAAAGGTGAGGGTTTCAGCAGCAGTTGAGCTGAGCCGGCTGGAGACGGGCGATGTTACGGAGGTGGAAGTAGGCGGTCTTGGTGATGGTGAGGACATGGAGACAGAATAACAATCTGATAAGTTGCATTTAGAGAGACTGTGAGGATATGTAACCCTGCTGGACTGAACAGCAAAGGTCAGGACACGTAAAACACAAAACTTGCTGCTTCACAGCATCTCGGCATAAGGGGTGGCAGTGTTTGTAAAATTAGACACAGTAATAGATGTGAGGAGGAAGGTTGAATGTTTATAAACACCCCCCTGGACCCCCTGACCCTGTGTCTGAACCCTGTCCAATATCTCCAGTGGGGAATCTGTCCAATTGTGTCTCTGAACCCTGTCCAATATCTCCAGTGGGGAATATGTCCAATTGTGTCTCTGAACCCTGTCCAATATCTCCAGTGGGGAATATGTCCAATTGTGTCTGAACCCTGTCCAATATCTCCAGTGGGGAATATGTCCAATTGTGTCTGAACCCTGTCCAATAGCTCCAGTGGGGAATATGTCCAATTGTGTCTCTGAACTCTGTCCAATATCTCCAGTGGGGAATATGTCCAATTGTGTCTGAACCCTGTCCAATATCTCCAGTGGGGAATATATCCAATTGTGTCTCTGAACCCTGTCCAATATCTCCAGTGGGGAATATGTCCAATTGTGTCTCTGAAACCTGTCCAATATCTCCAGTGGGGAATATGTCCAATTGTGTCTCTGAACCCTGTCCAATATCTCCAGTGGGGAATATGTCCAATTGTGTCTCTGAACTCTGTCCAATATCTCCAGTGGGGAATATGTCCAATTGTGTCTGAACCCTGTCCAATATCTCCAGTGGGGAATATGTCCAATTGTGTCTCTGAACTCTGTCCAATATCTCCAGTGGGGAATATGTCCAATTGTGTCTCTGAACCCTGTCCAATATCTCCAGTGGGTATGTCCAATTGTGTCTCTGAACCCTGTCCAGTATCTCCAGTGAGGAATATGTCCAATTGTGTCTCTGAACCCTGTCCAATATCTCCAGTGGGGAATATGTCCAATTGTGTCTCTGAACCCTGTCCAATATCTCCAGTGGGGAAAATGTCCAATTGTGTCTCTGAACCCTGTCCAATATCTCCAGTGGGGAAAATGTCCAATTGTGTCTCTGAACTCTGTCCAATATCTCCAGTGGGGAATATGTCCAATTGTGTCTCTGAACTCTGTCCAATATCTCCAGTGGGGAATATGTCCAATTGTATCTGAACCCTGTCCAATATCTCCAGTGGGGAATATGTCCAATTGTGTCTCTGAATCCTGTCCAATATCTCCAGTGGGGAATATGTCCAATTGTCTCTGAACCCTGTCCAATATCTCCAGTGGGGAATATGTCCAATTGTGTTTCTGGTCACTGATGTTTATAATGTTCAGTCTCTCTGGGGCTGCTGGGAGACTTTTCATTTCCTGAGGATCCGATTTAGCCCAACAGACACCAGACTGAATCCCAATCAGTGTTGCTGTAATCTCACCGTGCCTGACAATCTGATCTGAGCGGGTTTCAGTCCGATATAAACTGTCCAGCAATGAAGTCATTGAGATGTAAATTCAGGACTGTTTCTAAATATTAATTATCCTCTCGTTGAGTTAATCATCTCCTCAGGATAACTGGTTCTTACATCCTTGTTAGAGGCAAAACTCCTGATTTAATCATCAGCCATATGTTTCACCAATAATTGAAAATGTGTAATTTATTGCAGAACATGCAGTTTATCAGAGGGAATTATTCTCCAGCTCAATCAGTAATCTGTTATATAAATACTAGGAGTGTTTGAGGTAAATCTTGCAGCAGTTCCACATTGCACTGTGGGAGCTGTGTGTGAAACACTGCCCGGACCCAGTGAGACCAGACTCGGTGTCACTGTGTCAGCTTCACCTCCTCAGGACCTCCCAAAGCGCTTCACAGCCAATGAAGTACTTTTTGAAGTGAATCATTTTTCTGTCAACGATATGGCGGCTGCTGCACTTTATCGGCCTTTATCCCGTAGTTTGCATGTTTGAATATGGAACAGTTTTTTCCACGTGTACTCGCTCCTTCTTTCCCAATCTGTTCCGTCTCCTGAACTTCTGTTCTCTGTTTCTGTATTCACTGTGAGTGGGTGAGAGACGGAAAGACTCCAGGGTGAGAATGTATTCAGACTCTGGCTGGAATGTTGGGGCAAAGACATTAATTCCTGCTCAGAATCTGTAGATTTTAAAATTCTCATCCTTGTGTTCAATCCGCTCCAGCCCTACAACCCTCCGAGTTCTTGAATTAAGTGGGATGAAGATGCAGAGACCGGCCCTGACAACGATCGCTGCTCACTCCATCCACGGACTGAGTTATAAATCACTGGTGAGGCCCCAGCTGGAGCATTGTGGCCAATTCTGGGCACCGCACTTTAGGAAGGATGTCAAGGCCTTGGAGAGGGTGCAGAGGAGATTTACTAGAATGGTGCCAGGGATGAGGGACTTCAGTTATGAGGAGAGACTGGAGAAGCTGGGATTGTTCTCCTTAGAGCAGAGAAGGTTAAGGGATTTGATAGAGGTGTTCAAAATTATGAAGTGTTTTGATCGAGTAAATAAGGAGAAACTGTTTCCAGTGGCAGGAGGGTCGGTAACCAGAGGACACAGAGTGAAGGGAATTGGCAAAAGAACCAGAGAGGAGATGAGGAGAATGTTTTTACAGCGAGTTGCTGTGATCTGGAATGCGCTGCCTGAAAGGGCGGTGGAAGCAGATTCAATAGGAACTTTCAAAAGGGAATTGGAGAAATACTCGAAAAGGTAGAATTCACAGGGCTGTGGGGAAAGAGCGGGAGACAGGGACTAATTGGAGAGCTCTTTCAAAGAGCCGGCACAGGCACGATGGGCCGAATGGCCTCCTCCTGTGCTGTGAGATTCTGTGATTCTTTGAACACCACGACACCAGAATAGAGACATTCACACTTCCTGCTCCTTCCGTGTTCCCCGATCATCTTCCTGTGGTATTGGGGCTTTCGGACCAGCGGAGGGATATGGGAACATCTAAAGGGATGCATTGTATAGGGGGCTGTGTGCATTGTCAGAGGGTCAGCACTGAGGGAGCGCTGCAGTGTCGGAGGGGCAGTACTGAGGGAGCGCTGCACTGTCAGAGGGTCAGTACTGAGGGAGCGCTGCACTGTCAGAGGGTCAGTGCTGAGGGAACATTGCACAGTCGGAGGGGCAGTACTGAGGGAGCACTGCACTGTCAGAGGGGTAGTACTGAGGGAGCGCTGCACTGTCGGAGGGGCAGTACTGAGGGAGTGCCGCACTGTCGGAGGGGCAATACTGAGGGAGTGCCGCACTGTCAGAATATCAGTACTGAGAGAGCGCTGCACTGTCGGAGGGCCAGTACTGAGGGAGCGCTGCACTGTCGGAGGGGCAGTACTGAGGGAGTGCTGCACTGTCGGAGGGGCAGTACTGAGGGACCGCTGCACTGTCGGAGGGGCAGTACTGAGGGAGTGCTGCACTGTCGGAGGGGTCGTAATGAGGGAGTGCTGCACTGTCGGAGGGGCAGCACTGAGTGAATTCTGCACTGTTGGAGGTGCTGTCTTTTTGGACCGAGGCCCCGTCTGTGCTTTAAGCTGGATGTATAAGATCCCATGGCACTATTTTGAAGAAGAGCAGGTGTGTTCTCCCCGGTGTCCTGGGGTCAATATTTATTCCTCAACCAACATCACTAAACAGATGATCTGCTCATTATCACATTGCTGTTTGTGGGAGCTTGCTGTGCGCTAATTGGCTACCGTGTTTCCCACATTACAACAGTGACCACACTTCAAAAAGTACTTCATTGGCTGTAGGATGTCCTGAGACGGTGAAAGGTGCTGCAGAAATCAGTCTCTCTCTCTCTCTCTCTCTCTCTCTCTCTCCCTCCTCTCTCTTTCTCCTCCGTCTCTCTCTCTCTCCCTCCTCTCTCTTTCTCCTCCCTCTCTCTCTCTCTCTCTCTCCTCCCTCTCTCTCTCTCCTCTCTCTTTCCCTCCTCTCTCTTTCTCCTCCCTCTCTCTCTCTCTCTCCCTCCTCTCTCTTTCTCCTCCTCTCTCTCTCTCTCCCTCCTCTCTCTTTCTCCCTCTCCCTCCCTCCTCCTCCTCCCACATTGCCTGGGCTCATTCACCAGAAACACCCTTTGTCTTTTGTTGATGGAGTTCAGTTCTCGCTGTGAGCTCCTATTTTATTTTCCACCCCCAGTAACCTGCTCACTGATGGAGCTGAAATGAGCCTGGGATTAAAGTGATTGTTTAAATCTGGTTTCACAGACAGTCCGTGGGTTCCCTGAACACCTGCTCACAGCCCTGAGTCTCAGTGAGGCTGGGGCTCTGGGGAGGTTAGTTTGGAGCGAAGGCCCTTTATTGGAGACCTTTCATTAGAAGGAGGTCACCCATTGGGGACGGACGGTTTAAAATTGGAAGCTCAGTGTTTAATGAAAGATGACTGTGGTCTATAAGGACCAATCGACACAGGGCCCTGTCAATAATGTGGGCCGACACCACTGCTTGTTGAAGATGGGCTGGAGATTCTCATTCTTTCACCAGTCTGGTTTCCGTTCTCTGAAACCTCCCTCTGGTCTTCTCATTACTGAAATGTTTCCACACAAACACCAGGTGCAGAGTTCTGGGTTTCATTAACTTGAACAAACATTCATTCCTGCCAGCTCACATTCTCTGTAATTAAATTCCAACGTGTAGAATCCCATCGAGCTCCCTGGCAAGATGTTGACTTAAAACCGCCATTCCTTTATTAAATTCACTCTGGGGATGTGGGCGTCGCTGGCAAGGCCAGCATTTATTGCCCATCCCGAGTTACCCTGAGAAGGTGGGGGTGGGCCTTCTTGTTGAGCCGCTGGGAGCGGGTTTGATGGAGCTGAGGGTCTCGCTCGGTCACTTCACAGGGCAGTTGAGTCAACACGTTGGAGTGTGACTGGAGTCACATATAGGCCCAGAGCGGGTAAGGACGGCAGGTTCCCTTCCCTGAAGGACATCAGTGAACTAGTGGGGTTTTACCTGCCCTGGGAGTGTTTGATGGGACAGTGTAGAGGGAGCTTTACTCTGTATCTAACCCATGCTGTAACTGCCCTGGGAGTGTGTGATGGGACAGTGTAGAGGGAGCTTTACTCTGTATCTAACCCGTGCTGTACCTGCCCTGGGAGTGTGTGATGGGACAGTGTAGAGGGAGCTTTACTCTGTATCTAACCCGTGCTGTACCTGCCCTGGGAGTGTTTGATGGGACAGTGTAGAGGGAGCTTTACCCTGTACCTAACCCGTGCTGTACCTGCCCTGGGAGTGTTTGATGGGACAGTGTAGCGGGAGCTTTACTCTGTATCTAACCCGTGCTGTACCTGCCCTGGGAGTGTTTGATGGGACAGTGTAGAGAGAGCTTTACTCTGTATCTAACCCGTGCTGTACCTGCCCTGGGAGTGTTTGATGGGACAGTGTAGAGGAAGCTTTACTCTGTATCTAACCCGTGCTGTACCTGCCCTGGGATTGTTTGATGGGACAGTGTAGAGGGAGCTTTACTCTGTATCTAACCCGTGTTGTTCCCGTCTCTGTTTCCAGGAGAACCCGTACATGTGCAACAACGAGTGTGACGCTCACACGCCCGAGCTCGCACACCCGCCCGAGCTGATGCTGGATGATGAGGGGCGGATTCCCAACACCTTTTGGCAAAGTATCTCCTGGAGGAGTTTCCCCGAGCCTCTCTTGATCAACATCACTCTGTCCTGGGGCAAGACCATCGAGCTGACTGAGGACATCGTCATCACCTTCGAGTCGGGCCGGCCGGAGCAGATGGTCCTGGAGAAATCTCTGGACCACGGCCGGACGTGGCAGCCCTACCAGTTCTACGCGGCCGACTGCCTCACCTCCTTCGGGATGGAGCCGAGAACGGCCCGGGATCTGAGCCCGGCCTCGGTGCTGGACATCATCTGCACGGAGGAGTACTCCAGGGGCTACGTGTGGAAGATGGACAAGATGGTTCGCTTCGAGATCCAGGAGCGTTTCGCCCTGTTCGGGGGGCCCCGTCTCCGCGACATGGCCTCGCTGTACGGCCAGCTGGACACCACCAAGGAGCTGAGGGACTTCTTCACCCTGACCGACCTGCGGGTCAGGCTGCTCCGGCCGGCCACTGGGGCCACCAGTGTTGACCAGCACAACCTCTCCAAATACTTCTACGCCATCTCCAACCTGGACATTCGCGGGCGGTGAGAGCTCCTCGACCCTTCTGGCCAGAGTCGCTGAACCCTCGTTTCACACCCAGGGGGCGCCGAGTCAGTCCAACATCTGGGGACACTCACAGGGCCAACATCTGGGGGGCACTCACAGGGCCAACATCTGGAGGGCACTCACAGGGCCAACATCTGGGGGACACTCTATCGAGGCTAACATCTGGAGGGTACTGTATCAGGGCCAACATCTGGAGGACACTCTATCAGGGCCAACATCTGGGAGGCACTCCATCGAGGTTAACATCTGGAGGGTACTGTATCAGGGTCAACATCTGGGGGGCTCTCTATCAGGGCCAACATCTGGGGGCAATCTATCAGGGCTGACTCTGGAGCGCTGTCCTATGAGGAGAGATTGTGTAGATTGGGCCTATAATCTCTGGAGTTTAGAAGAATGAGAGGTGATCTCATTGAAACATATAAGATGCTAAGGGTTTTGACAGGGCAGATACTGAGAGGTTGTTTCCCCTAGCTGGAGTGTCTAGAGCTAGGGGGGCATAATCTCAGGAAAAGGGGTCTGTCATTTAAGACTGAGATGAGGAGGAAATTCTTCACTCAGAGGGTTGTGAATCTTTGGAATCTCTACCCGAGAGGGCTGTGAATGCGGAGTCGTTGAGTATATTCAAGGCTGAGATCAAAGGATTTCTGGACTCTCGGGGAATCGAGGGATATGGGTTTCGGTCAGGAAAGTGGAGTTCACGTCGAAGATCAGCCATGATCTTGAATGTTGGTGCAGGCTCGAGGGGCCATATGGCCAACTTCTGCTCCTAATTCTTATGTTCTACAGGGGCAACAGCTGGGGGACACTCTATCAGAACCAACATCTGGGGGTCACTCTATCAGGGCCAACATCTGGGGGACACTATCAGGGCCTACATCTGGGGTACACTCTATCCAGGCCAATATCTGGGGGCACTATCGGGTCTAACATCTGGAGTGGCTCTCACTCTGTCGGAGATTCCCGGAGGGTGAGAGCTCCTCACCGCTTCTGCTCCGAGTCGCTGATGTGGGCGCTCGGTAACTGGGGAAGTTTTCCAGCGATAGATCGGGATCCCTCCCCCGGCCCACTCGGCACCGTCAGCTGCCCCTGTGTGGGGTCTGAAAGCTTCCCTGAATGGCTCGGTGACAGTGTGCACAGACCAGCACTGTGACAGCTCCCCCTGACCCTGGGGATGGGCTCGTTAGCGAGCTTTCAGAGTCCTGCTGGCTGGCTGGTGATGAGGCAGCGATTTCCTGCTCGGTGTTCAGCCAATCGAGCAGCACCGAGCGAGCAGAATCTGTCCCTTTACTCTCAACACTGCCGACCTCCAGTCTCATCAGGATTCAGAGAATCAGAGAATCAGACAGCACAGGAGGAGGCCATTCGGCCCATCGTGCCTGTGCCGGCTCTTTGAACGAGCTCTCCAATTAGTCCCACTCCCTGCTCTTTCCCCACAGCCCTGCAAATCTTTCCCTCCAAGTATTTCTCCAATTCCCTTTTGAAAGTTCCTGTTGAATCTGCTTCCACCGCCCTTTCAGGCAGCGCATTCCAGATCACAACAACTCGCTGTAAAAACATTCTCCTCATCTCCCCTCTGGTTCTTTTGCCAATTCCCTTCACTCTGTGTCCTCTGGTTACCGACCCTCCTGCCACTGGAAACAGTTTCTCCTTATTTACTCGATCAAAGCCCTTCATGATTTGATGAATTATTCTGACTGAACGCTCCCTTCGTGTTCAATCTATATTCAGTCTGGGTCAGTGAGTTCCCATTCACCCATCACACAATCTCCGGGGCTCGGAGCCATTCCCTCATTATTCTACACTCAGCTTCTGGGAGACTCGCTCCAGCTTTTAGTCACGGAGAATCTTCAGACACTAATTGGAGAACAGGAGCAGTAAAATGTTTATGCTGCTGTTAATGTGACTCCAAGGAACTCTCTGGGTTTCTGCTTAGTTTAGCAAACAGTGCCCAGAACTGCCAACTTGCTGACTGTGCAAGGTACAATCTGCGGATTGTGAAGCTTCACCTTCGCAGTGAGTTAAACAGCGGCTCGATGCTGTTAGCACAGAGTCACCGAGACCAGCGTTCTCACGCTTCACGGCACAGAGACCGTCACAGCACTTTGGGCCGTTCCAAACCGCATTTACTGAACAACAACAACCTGCATTTATACAGCGCCTTTAACGTAGTAAAACATCCCATGGTGCTTCACAGGAGCGTAAATCAGAGCGAACTTTGACCCCGAGACACAGAAGGAGATATTAGGACAGGTGACCAAAAGCTGGGTCAAAGAGGGAGGTTTTTAGCAGCGTCTCAAAGGGGGAGAGAGAGGTAGAGAGGTTTAGGGACGGAAACATTGCTGTTTGTGGGATCTTGCTGTGCACAAATTGGCTGCTGCGTTGCCAACATTACAACAGTGAGCACACTTCAGAAGTACTTCATTGGCTGTGAAGCGCTTTGGGACGTCCTGAGGTGGTGAAATGCTCTGTAGAAATGTAAGGTCATTCTTCCTTAGAATGAGGGGCCAGAGAAAGATTAAATGTGAGAGATTGAGGAGAGAGGGCAGGAGAAACGTCCTCACACAGAGAGTGGTGAGGCTGTGGGATTCACTCCCAGGGTCCGAGGTTGAGGAGTTTGTGATCGGGAGAGTGGAGGAGCCTGGGACAGAGTTCCCGCTGTGTGGAGTGGGGTTAAAATCCACCCTTTCATCTTTTGGATTGTAGGATTGTCCAGGAGTAAAGTAGATCAGCGAATCTATCCCACTGATCCCAAATCTCAGCCTGTGCTTCCTCTTTATATCCTGAATCACTGATATCCGCTTCTGTCAGTTTTACTCTCCCGTTTCCTGGAGATTAGTGTGGGCAAGGAGAGTAATTTGTTGTGTAAACCACTCATTCTCTCACTGAATGTTGCTCATTCACCTGATCGGAACCTGTAGCTCACGGTGAAGTACGTCGGTATGAGGGGCGAGTTGGCTAAGGTCAATTGGGAAACTACATTAAAAGGCATGATGGTAGACAAGCAATGGCTAGTATTTACAGAATTAATACATAATTTACAACAAATATACATTCCTTTAATGCACAAAAACCCCACAGGAAAAGTGGTCCAACCGTGGCTAACAAGAGAAGTTAAAGTTAGGATTAGATCAAAGGAAGAGGCTTTTCATGTTGCCAAAAATTGTAGTAAGTGTGAGGATTGGGAGGATTTTAGAATTCAGCAAAGAAGGACCAAGAAATTGATAAAGAAAGTGAAAATAGAATATGAGAGTAAACTAGTGAGAGATATAAAAACAGACTGTAAAAGCTACAGGTACCTAAAAAGAAAAAGATTAATGAAAGTAAATGTGGGTCCCTTACAGGCTGAGACAGGAGAAATTATAATGGGGAATAAGGAAATGGAAGAGAAATTAAACAAATACTTTGGGGTCGATTTTCCTGGAGCCGTCAGGCGGGGTTTCAGGCATGTGGGGGGGGGGGGAAATCCTGAATTCGGGGGTCCCGACACCATCCTGCCCAAAACCCTGCTCCACGCAAGTTTCAGAGGCGGCGGGTACCCGCCCCGCACTGGGACCCGTCGACCCCAGGTGGGAAGGGATTAGTGCCAATTAACTGCCTGTTAACAGGTAGTTAACAGGCAGTTTTTAGCCTAATCCCTATTTTGAGGGGTGTCGTGTGGGATTCTCGACGGCTCCAAACCACGCCAGGTTAGAGCAGGCGGGCCGTCGGGTTGAAGGATTGGAGGGGTCGCGATGTTGGTGTTCAGGTGAGTGATGGGTGCATGAGTGCAAAGGTAAGTGTGTTTGGTGTGTCTAAAGTGTGTAAAGAACTTTTACTTACCTGTACTTACATTAACAGCCTTTCTTCCTGTAGGCATCGGGAGCCCATCACTCAGCCGGCACTGAAAGCTGAACGGCTGCGATCTGTGAAAAGTGACAGCCTTCAGCTTTGAGTGCGGCTGAGAGTTCTAACTGAGTCTGTGCAGAAGGACTCATGTTAGAACTCAGACTGTCAGTGTTTGGCAGCTTCAAACAGCTGTGAAACACTGATATTTCATCTGTCAAGTCTGTGACGTCACCTGTTGCCGGGTGGCCCTCAATTGGCTGGGCGGGCTCAACAAGGTTAATCAAGGGAAATTCGTGTGGATTGGCCGGACGTCGATGTAGGCGGGTCTAAAACCCAAAAGTTGTAGTCCCGCCTTCTTCCCGGCAGCTTTGGGAAAATCGACCCCTTTGTGTCTGTCTTCACAGAAGGAGACACAAAAAACTTCCCGGAAATAGTGGAGAACCAAGGGTCCAGCGAGAATGAAGAACTGAAAGAAATTAGTATCAGTAAAAAAATAGTGCTGGAGAAATTAATGGGACTAAAAGCCGATAAATCCGCTGGACCTGATGGCCTACATCCTGGGGTTTTGAAGGAGGTGGCTATAGAGATAGTGAATGCATTGGTTGTCATTTTCCAAATTCCAGATTCTAGAATGGTTCCCGTGGATTGGAAGGTAGCAAATGTAACCCCACTATTTAAGAAAGGAGGGAGAGAGAAAACGGGGAACTACAGACCAGTTAGCCTGACATCAGTAGTAGGGAAATTGCTCGAATCTATTATTAAGGACGTGGTAACAGGACAGTTAGAAAATAATAAAAGGATTGGGCAGAGTCAGCACGGATTTATGAAAGGGAAATGATGTTTGACAAATCTGTTAGAGTGAGTGGGCAAGAACATGGCAAAGTGGAGAAATGTAAAGTTATCCACTTTGGCAGGAAAAATAGAAAAGCAGAGTATTTTTTAAATGGTGAGAGATTGGGAAATGTTGGTGTTCAGAGGGACCTGGGTGTCCTTGTACACGAATCACTGAAAGTTAACATACAGGAACAGCAAGCAATTAGGAAAGCAAGTGGTATGTTGGCCTTTATTACAAGAGGATTTGAGTATAAGAGTAAAGACGTCTTACTGCCATTATATAGGGCCCTGGTGAGACCACACCTGGAGTATTGTGGACAGTTTTGGTCTCCTTACCTAAGGAAGGATATACTTACCATAGAGGGAGTGCAACGAAGGTTCACCAGACTGGTTCCTGGGATGGGGGGATTGTCCTATGAGGAGAGATTGAGTAGACTGGGCCTATATTCTCTAGAGTTTACAAGAATGAGAGGGGATTTCATTGAAACATACAGAATTCTTACAGGGCTTGACAGGGTAGATGCAGGGAGGATGTTTCCCCTGGCTGGGGAGTCTAGAACCAGGGGTCACAGTCTCAGAATAAGGGGTCGGTCATTTGGGTGCAGAGCATTCTGAAGGGGGAGGGGGATCAGCCAGTTGTCGTGGTACATGTAGGTACCAACGATGTAGGTAAAAAGAGGGAGGAGGTCCTACAAGCTGAATTTAGGGAGTTAGGAGCTAAATTGAAAAGTAGGACCTCAAAGGTAGTAATCTCTGGATTGCTACCAGTGCCACGAGCTAATAAGTTTAGAGAGAGTAAGATAGATAAGCTAAATACGTGGCTTGAGCAGTGGTGCAAGGGAGAGGGATTTAAATTCTTGAGGCATTGGAACCAGTTCTTGGGGAGGAGTGACCTGTACCAAGGGGACGGTCTACACCTGAACTGTGAGGGAGCCGATGTCCTCGGGGTAATATTTTCTAGGGCGGTTCGGGAGGATTTAAACTAATTTGGCAGGGGGATGGGAACCTAGGTAGTGGAAAAGAGGGAAGTCATATGAAGTCAGAAATAGATGGTAGAAAGGTGAGAAGCAATAAGCAAAGGAGAGAAACACAAAGGGCCAAACTAATTCATAATGAGAGTGTGAAAAAAGCAAGCCTGAAGGCTTTGTATCTTAATGCTAGAAGCATTAGGAACAAGGTGGATGAATTAGTTGTGGAAATAGAGGTAAACAAGTATGATTTGATTGGGATTACAGAAACGTGGCTGCAGGGTGGGCAAGGCTGGGAACTTAACATCCAGGGATATACAATATTTAGGAAGGATCGGCAAAAAGGTAGGGGAGGTGGGGTAGCATTGCTGGTAAAGGAGGGGATTAATGCAATGGAAAGGAAGGATATTAACTCGGATGAAACGGAATCTGTCTGGGTAGAAATGAGAAATAGCAAGGGGAGGAAAACGTTAGTGGGTGTGATATATAGGCCTCCAAATAGTAATATGGAGGTGAGGGAAGGCATAAAAAGGGAAATTAGAGAAGCGTGCGATAAGAGCACAGCTGTCATCATGGGTGACTTTAATTTACATATTGATTGGACTACCCAAATTAGTAAAAATTCTGAGGAGGAGGAATTCCTGGAATGTTTTCGGGACGGTTATCTGGACCAATATGTCGAGGAGCCGACTCGAGATCAGGCCATTTTAGACTGGGTATTGTGCAATGAGAAGGGACTTATCAGCAATCTTCTTGTACGAGGCCCCTTGGGTCAGAGCGATCATAATATGATCGAGCTCTCAGTCGAGATGGAGAGTGAGGAAATTGAATCAGAGACTAAGGTCCAGAACTTAAATAAAGGGAATTACGAGGGTATGAGACGGGAATTGGGTAAGATTGATTGGGTGGTGTTTCTGGGGGGATTGACAGTGGATAGACAATGGCAAGCATTCAAAGATAGAATGGAAGAATTCCAGAACATGTTTATACCGGTTTGGCATAAAAATAAACCTAAAAAGGTGACTCAACCGTGGATAACGAGGGAAATTAGGGACAGCATAAAATAAAAAAAAAGGGCATATCAACTGGCAAAAAAAAGCACCAGACCGGAAGATTGGGGGCAGTACAGGATACAGCAAAAGAGGACAAAGGGATTAATCAGGAAGGGGAAAATAGAATACGAAAGTAAACTTGCAGCAAACATAAAGACAGACTGCAAAAGCTTTTATCGGTATATCAGGAGGAAAAGACTGGTAAAATCCCAAGTCGGTCCCTTGCAGTCCGATTCGGGAGAATATATAATGGAGAATAAGGAAATGGCAGACCAATTAAACTCATACTTTGGTTCTGTATTCACAAAGGAGGACACAAATAACCTCCCAGGAATATCGGCAAACATAGGGACTAATGAGAGGGAGGAGCTGACAGAAATTAGTATCTCTAGGGATATGGTGTTGGGTAAGTTGAGGGGACTGAAGGCCGACAAATCCCCGGGGCCTGATAAACTACATCCTAGGGTACTTAAGGAGGTGGCCCTGGAGATAGCAGATGCTCTAAGGATCATCTTCCGGAACTCCATTGACTCGGGAACAGTACCCGTGGATTGGAGGGTAGCTAATGTTACCCCAATATTTAAAAAGGGGGGTAGAGAGAAAGCAGGGAATTATAGACCAGTAAGCCTTACATCGGTTGTGGGCAAAATGCTACAGTCCATTATTAAGGATAAAATAGCGGAGCACTTGACAAATGGGGAAAGGATCGGACAGAGTCAACATGGATTTACAAAGGGTAAATCGTGTTTGACTAATCTGCTGGAATTTTTTGAGGAAGTAACTGGTAAAATAGATGGGGGAGAGCCAGTGGATGTGGTGTACCTTGACTTCCAGAAAGCCTTCGATAAGGTTCCACACAAAAGATTATCATGCAAAATTAAGGCTCATGGGATTGGGGGCAAAGTATTAACGTGGATAGAGAACTGGCTGGCGGATAGAAAACAGAGAGTTGGAATAAACGGCTCGTTTTCGGAGTGGCAGGCAGTGACCAGCGGGGTGCCGCAAGGATCTGTCCTGGGACCCCAGCTGTTCACAATATATATAAGTGATCTGGATCAGGGAATTGGATGCAATATTTCCAAATTCGCTGACGACACTAAACTAGGAGGAGGGGTGGGCTCTGATGAGGATGTCAGGAGGCTACAGTGCGATTTGGACAGGTTGGGGGAATGGGCGGATACGTGGCAGATGCACTATAATGTGGATAAATGCGAGGTTATCCACTTTGGGGGTAAAAACAGGAGGGTAGATTATTATCTAAATGGCAATAGATTGGGAGATGGGGAAGTGCAGAGGGACCTGGGTGTTCTTGTGCACCAGTCACTGAAGGAGAGCATGCAGGTGCAACAGGCGATTAAGAAGGCAAATGGTATGTTGGCCTTCATATCAAGGGGGTTCGAGTATAGGAATAGGGATACCTTACTACAGCTGTACAAGGTGCTGGTGAGACCGCATCTGGAGTATTGTGTACAGTTTTGGTCGCCCCATCTGCGGAAGGATGTTCTTGCCATGGAAAGAGTGCAACGGCGATTCACCAGGCTGATACCTGGAATGGCGGGAATGACCTACGAAGAGAGATTAAATAGTTTGGGCCTGTACTCACTGGAGTTTAGAAGATTGAGAGGGGATCTCATCGAAACATATAAAATTATGGCAGGCCTGGACAGGCTGAATTCAGAGAGAATGTTTCCAATGGCCGGGGAGCACAGAACCAGGGGCCACAGTCTAAAAATAGCGGGCAAATCATTTAAAACAGAGATGAGGAAGAATTTCTTCACTCAAAGAGTGGTGAGCCTGTGGAATTCCCTGCCACAGAGGGCTGTGAAGGCTAATTCAATAAATATTTTCAAGAGAGAATTGGATATATTTCTGAAGGCTAAGGGGATTAAGGGTTACGGAGAAAAGGCGGGGACGGGGTACTGAACTGGTAAGATCAGCTATGATCTCAGACGAAGATCAGCCATGATCTCATTGAATGGCGGAGCAGGCTCGAAGGGCCGAATGGCCTACTCCTGTTCCTATCTCTATGTTTCTATGTTTCTATGTTTCTATGACTGAGATGAGGAGAAATTTCTTCACTCAGAGGGCGGTGAATCTTTGGAATTCTCTGCCCCAGAGGGCTGTGGAGGCTCAGTCGTTGAGTAGATTCAAGACAGAGATCGATAGATTTTTGAATATTAAGGGAATCGAGGGATATGGGGATAGTGCAGGAAAGTGGAGATGAGGTAGAAGATCAGCCTGATCTTAATGAATGGTGGAATAGGTTCGAGGGGCCGAATGGCCGACTCCTGCTCCTATTTCTTATGTTCTTCTGTTAACTAGCACTGTAACCACGACAGGGAATTCAATCTTCAAATGAATGAATTAATGATCGTTTATAAACATCCAGCAAAAGGTGTGGCTGGTATTAGTTTAGTGTGGAGTTGTAACAGAGTTAATATTTAATGATTCCTCAATCATCAATTACTGGTCATTTACACCTCCTGGACTTCCGGCTGCTCCTCGCCCGGCGGGAATTGAATGATTTCAGTTTAAACCTTTGAAGAGATTCCCAGGTTTAACCCTTTCTGAGCAAACCCTGGGACAATCCGGCCCGTTTGGTATTTGGGTGAAATTGGGGAAAGTGGGGACTGACCCAGGAGAAGAGGGAAGGTGGAGATTATCAGTCTTTCAGTCTTCATCTTCAGTCTCCGCTCCGAGTGTCTCCTCCTCATGTGTCCCGGTGTCACATTCTGTCCGAGCTACGCTCCTGTGAAGCACCTTGGGACATTTTACTACGTTAAAGGCGCTATAGAAATGCAAGTTGTTGTTGTTGTCACTGACCTATACTGGCTCCCGGTCCGACAACGCCTCGATTTAAAAATTCTCATCCTTGTTTTCAAATCCCTCCATGTCCTCACCAGTCCCTATCTCTGTAACCTCCTCCAGCCCCACAACCCTCCAAGATCTCTGCACTCCTCCAATTCTGGCCTCTTGTCCATCCCCCACTCCCTTCGCTCCACCATTGGCGGCCGTGCCTTCAGCTGCCTGGGCCCTAAGCTCTGGAATTCCCTCCCTAAACCTCTCCGCCTCTCTCTCCTCCTTTAAGACGCTCCTTAAAACCTCCCTCTTTGACCCAGCCTTTGGTCACCTGTCCTAATATCTCCTTATGGGGCTCGGGGTCAGTTTGTCTGATTTCCGCTCCTGTGAAGCACCTTGGGAGGTTTCACTCGTTACAGGCGCTATATAAATGCAAGTTGTTGTTGTAGTTGCAGGTGTTGTTGTTAAGGGAGAATGAACTTGCATTTCTATAGCGCCTCTCACGACCTCAGGACGTCCCAAAGCGCTTTACAGCCAATGAGGTGCTTTTGTGGGATGTGCTGAGGGTGAGAGGCGCTCTATCAATGCAAGCTCTTGCTCTGAGGGGCCTGGAACAGTTTGAAATGCAATAAGTGTCAGAAAGTGTTGGTGTCGGGAGAGCTGAGCTGGGAAAGGGAGAG
This sequence comes from Somniosus microcephalus, assembly GCF_052327205.1. Classification (NCBI taxonomy): domain Eukaryota; kingdom Metazoa; phylum Chordata; class Chondrichthyes; order Squaliformes; family Somniosidae; genus Somniosus; species Somniosus microcephalus. Next base: position 375,694,501 of record NC_140989.1, on the reverse strand, counting down.
CGGAGTCCCGGAGCGGAGAGTCCCGAGTCTAACCCAGCTGCTCAGCCCATTTGAAAGCAGCTGCCCTTGTTTTTTGCCAGGTGTAAGTGCAATCTTCACGCCAACAACTGTATCTTGGAGAAGGGGAAGCTGAGTTGCGAGTGCGAGCACAACACGACGGGGCCGGACTGCGGGAGATGCAAGAAAGGCTTTCAAGGCGGAGCGTGGAGAGCGGGCTCGTACCTCCCAATCCCCAAAGGGACGGTCAATGTGTGTGAGTAACCCGAGCTTCCCGGCCCGGTCCAGTGCCGGCGCAAGATCGCTTCAGATTTCATTCTCAGCCCAACTCCCCGCAACGCATCGACTCCAAAATACAACCCAATGGATGGTTGTGATTGTGTTAATATGGAAAGAGATCCCAGCGGGAGATTGTCCAGACCCAGGGAAGAGGAACAGAGTCCGAGCCCACAGCCCACTGAGAGAGAGAGAGGGAGAGAGGGGGAGAGAGAGAGAGAGAGAGAGAGAGGGAGGGGAGAGAGAGAGGGGGAGAGAGAGAGGGGGAGAGAGAGAGAGGGTGAGAGAGGGAGAGAGGGTGAGAGAGGGAGAGAGAGAGGGTGAGAGAGGGAGAGAGAGAGAGAGAGAGGGAGGGAGAGAGAGAGAGGGAGGGAAAGGGGAGAGGGAGAGAGAGAGGGAGGGAAAGGGGAGAGGGAGAGAGAGAGAGGGAGGGAAAGGGAGAGAGAGAGAGGGAGAGGGGGGAGAGAGAGAGGGAGGGGGGGAGGGGGGAGATAGGTGGAGGGGAGGGGGGAGATAGGTGGAGGGGAGGGGGAGATAGGTGGAGGGGAGGGGGAGATAGGTGGAGGGGAGGGGGAGATAGGTGGAGGGGAGGGGGAGATAGGTGGAGGGGAGGGGGAGATAGGTGGAGGGGAGGGGGAGATAGGTGGAGGGGAGGGGGAGATAGGTGGAGGGGAGGGGGAGATAGGTGGAGGGGAGGGGGAGAGAGAGGGAGGGGAGAGAGAGGGTGAGAGAGAGGGGGAGAGAGAGGGAGGGAGAGAGAGTGAGGGCAGAGGGAGAGAGGGAAAGTGAGGGGGAGAGTGAAAAAGAGAAACAGAGAAAGAAAGATAAGGAAAGAGTGAAAGAGAAGGTAAAGAAACAAGAAACAGAAAGTGAGAAAAAACAGGGAGATAGAAAGAGGGTAGGAGAGAGAGAGAAAGTAAGTAAGAAAGAGACAGAAAGTAAGAGAAGGAAATAAAGAAAGAGAGAGACCAGCTCTCCAATTAGTCCCACTCCCTGCTCTTTCCCCACAGCCCTGCAAATTTTCCCCTTCAAGTGTTTCTCCAATTCCCTTTTGAAAGTTCCTATTGAATCTGCTTCCACCGCCCTTTCAGGCAGCGCATTCCAGATCACAACAACTCGCTGTAAAAACATTCTCCTCATCTCCCCTCTGGTTCTTTTGCCAATTCCCTTCCCTTCACATTAATGACCTGGATCAGGGAGTCGGATGCAGCATTTCCAAATTTGCAGACGACACTAAACTAGGAGGTGGGGTGGGCTCAGAGGAAGAGACCAGGAAGCTCCAGAGCGATTTGGACAGACTGGGCGATTGGGCGGATAAATGGCAGATGCACTATAATGTGGACAAGTGCGAAGTTATCCACCTTGGGTGCAGGAACGGGAGGGCAAATTATTATTTAAATGGCAATAGATTGGGAGAGGGGGAAGTACAGAGAGACCTGGGTGTTCTTGTACACCAGTCACTGAAGGCGAGCATGCAGGTGCAACAGGCGGTCAAGAAGGCAAACGGTATGCTGGCCTTCATAGCAAAAGGGTTAGAATACAGGAACAGGGATACCTTGCTGCAGCTGTACAGGGCACTGGTGAGACCACACCTCGAGTACTGTGTACAGTTTTGGTCGCCTCATCTGAGGAAGGATGTTCTTGCCATGGAGGGGGTGCAGCGGCGATTCACCAGGCTGATACCAGGAATGGCGGGAATGACCTATGAGGAGAGACTATGTAGTTTAGGGATGTACACACTGGAGTTTAGAAGATTGAGAGGGGACCTCATAGAAGTGTATAAAATTCTGACAGGTCTAGACAGACTGGATGCAGAAGGAATGTTTCCCTTGGCGGGTGAGAACAGAACTAGAGGACATAATTTAAGGATAAGGGCTAAACCATTTAGGACAGAGATGAGGGGGAATTTCTTCACTCAGAGAGTGGTGAACCTGTGGAACTCATTGCCACAGAGGGCAGTGTACGCCAGCTCATTAAATATATTTAAGAGGGAATTAGATATATTTCTACGGGCAAAAGGGGTTAAGGGTTACGGAGAGAAGGCGGGGACGGGATACTGAATTAAAGGATCAGCCATGATCTCATTAAATGGCGGAGCAGGCACGAAGGGCCGAATGGCCTACTCCTGCTCCTATCTTCTATGTATCTATGTATCTATGTGTCCTCTGGTTACCGACCCTCCTGCCACTGGAAACAGTTTCTCCTTATTTACTCGATCAAACCCCTCCTGATTTCGAGCGCCTCTATCAATGTGATGTGGGAGTCAGTGAGCGAGCTGGAATCGCTGGCATTATGTAGAGGGTGAGGTTATAATAGCCCATGGGAGATTTTTGCTGAAATCTCTCTCCGGACACACACACAGATACAGAGCCAGCAGTGAGGTGTAGACTGATGTGAGAATGGAATGTTAATGGCTGGATGAACATCTGGGGAACAGCTGGGGAGGGTGAAAGGAGAATAAGTCTCTGTGTAATCAATATCTGAAGCAGGTCAGGAAGTGAAGGTTGTGAGGGACATCTGTGGCCATTGCTGTGTGTGGAATGTCCCGAGATCAATATACAGACAGTGAGAGGACTGGGCAGTGAGCGAGGGGTCTGTGTGATGACTGACACCCTTACCTATTAACCCTGCGGACTTACACACTAATCACACGGAGTGGGAACGGAGCCACGGACTAACCTCAGGCTCACCTTCCGTCAGCTCTTCAGCAGCTCTAGCTGGTGTGACCCAGGGCTGGTGTGAGCGCTCAGAGGATGCAGCCCGCCAATCCCCATCACTTCATTGTTCCTGAGTTTGAGTGAGGTCCATCTCATCAACACTCCATGTGATGGGTTGGATTAGTGTGTTTATGGAGACAGATTGTTAATCAGTCGTCTCTCTAACTCTCTTTGTTTCTGTTTCCCTCTCCAGGCCTCCCTGACACCGTCGCGAGTGGCCGTAAGTAGGACCTACGCTCTCTGACCTGTGACCTGCTGACCCAGAGCCCATTTCAGTATCTGGAACAAACCCTTCCCCTCAAACCCCCCTCATCTCTCACTGACCGAGGAACAGGTGTAGGTGTGAGCAGGGTCTGAGTGTGAGCAGGGTCTGAGTGTGAGCAGGGGCTGAGTGTGAACAGGTGTAGGTGTTAACAGGGGCTGAGTGTGAGCAGGTGTAGGTGTGAACAGGGGCTGAGTGAACAGGTGTAGGTGTGAACAGGGGCTGAGTGAACGGGCTGAGTGTGAGCAGGTGTAGTTGTGAACAGGGACTGCATGTGAAAAGGTGTAGGTGTGAACAGGGGCTGAGTGTGAGCAGGTGTAGTTGTGAACAGGGACTGCATGTGAACAGATGTAGGTGTGAACGGGCTGAGTGTGAACAGGTGTAGGTGTGAACATGTATAGGTGTGAAAAGGTGTAGGTGTGAGCAGGGACTGCATGTGAACAGGTGTAGGTGTGTACAGGGGCTGAGTGTGAACAGGTGTAGGTGTGAGCAGGGGCTGAGTGTGAGCAGGTGTAGGTGTGAACATGTATAGGTGTGAAAATGTGTAGGTGTGAGCAGGGTCTGAGTGTGAGCAGGTGTAGGTATGAGCAGGTTTAGGTGTGAGCAGGGTCTGAGTGTGAGCAGGTGTAGGTGTGAGCAGGTGTTGGTGTGAGCAAGGTCTGAGTGTGAGCAGGTGTGGATGTGAGCAGGGTCTGAGTGTGAGCAGGTGTAGGTGTGAGCAGGTGTAGGTGTGAGCAGGGTCTGAGTATGAGCGGGTGTAGGTGTGAGCAGGGTCTGAGTGTGAGCAGGTGTAGGTGTGAGCAGGGTCTGAGTGTGAGCAGTTGTAGGTGTGAGCAGGTGTAGGTGTGAGCAGGGGCTGAGTGTGAACATCTGTGGGTGTGAGCAGGGTCTGAGTGTGAGCAGGGGCTGAGTGTGAGCAGTTGTAGGTGTGAGCAGGGTCTGAGTGTGAGCAGGGTCTGAGTGTGAGCAGGGGCTGAGTGTGAGCGGGTGTAGGTGTGAGCAGGGTCTGAGTGTGAGCGGGGGCTGAGTGTGAGCAGGGTCTGAGTGTGAGCAGGGTCTGAGTGTGAGCAGGGGCTGGGATCAGGAGTTTGCTTGTTCCTGTATCTATGGAGTAAAGTATAATCTCCTCGAGCGGTGCAGCAGATACGAAGCAGGGAAGTTGTAATATTTACGATACACATCTTAGCTGAGAGGAAAGTGCTTCTTAACTCTGTCTCAGTGAGAACATTCAGTGGGAAGTATATTTGTAGAAAGCTGTTTGGTTGCTGAGACCGAGAGCAATGGGGACCTGTTGTAATCCCGTTATCCCAGATACAGGAATGGGAGCTGGGTGAGTGTCTCAGCCTCAATCTGTTCCCCTTTGTTCCTGGATTTTGCATCAACTCGTTCCCGTTTATTTAACCGTTCGCATGCTGTCCATGTCATTCCAAACCATCCGTCACAGTAAACCCCCAAACCAGCATCCAGACTGACCGGGAGCAGAGTGACCATAAATCCCCACACTGACCGGGAGTGACCATAACTCCCCATACTGACCGGGAGTGACCATAACTCCCCATACTGACCGGGAGTGACCGTAACTCCCTACACTGACCGGGAGTGACCATAACTTCCCATACTGACCGGGAGTGACCATAACTCCCCATACTGACGGGGAGCAGAGTGACCATAACTCCCCACACTGACCAGGAGTGACCATAACTCCCCACACTGACCGGGAGTGACCATAACTCCCCATACTGACCGGGAGTGACCATAACTCCTCACATTGACCGGGAGTGACCATAACTCCCCATACTGACCGGGAGTGACCATAACTCCCCATACTGACCGGGAATGACAATAACTCCCCATACTGACCGGGAGTGACCATAACACCTCATACTGACCGGGAGTGATCATAACTCCCCACACTGACCGGGAGTGACCATAACTCCCGATACTTACCGGGAGTGACCATAACTCCTCATACTGACCAGGAGTGACCGTAACTCCACATACTGACCGGGAGTGGGGGACTGGGGCACTTTGGGCATCTATGAAATGTTACACTTTGACCCCAAACCTGCCCCTTTCCTGCCCAGGGACAGCCAGAACCTACACAAAGTTAACTAAAGATAAACTAGTTCTAATGTCTGGCGATGAATCTCCATTTTGTGCTGAATTACTGAGCGTGTTGTTGCTGGATTGAGTCACGCTGAATAATAACAGGGAGACTCAGTCACATCCTGCATTACACAGTTTGCCTTTCAAACCCTCAACCTACTCGAATGCACCGAAATCCCATAATAACAGCCCGTCACCGGACTCACCCCATTAAATCATCGGCTCCGCGGACCAGATTCCCGCTAATTAGTGATCGATCCGCTTCGAGCTACAACACAGGCAGTGAGTAGACCCGGAGAAGCGACTGATTGAGTCGACATTGGCTCCCGGTCCAGCAACACCTCCAATTTATAATTCTCATCCTCACGTTCAAATCCCCCCATGGTCTCGCTCCTCCCTGTCTCTGTAACCTCCTCCAGCCATAAAACCCTCCGAGATCTCTTCACTCCTCCAGCCACAAGACCTTCCAATGGTCAAGAATCTCATCACTAGAGGTCGTGAACCCAGAGCAAGGTAGGAGCTCTCATATAGTGTTCGCTCAGTACTGCCCCTCTGACAGCGCAGCACTCCCTCCGTACAGCCCCTCCGACAGTGCACCGCTCCCTCAGTACTGCCCCTCCGACAGTTCAGCGATCCCTCAGTACTTCCCCTCCGACAGTGCAGCACTCCCTCAGTACTGCCCCTCCGACAGTGCAGCACTCCCTCAGTACTGCATTAGTGTTGGTCTGGATTATGGGCTCGGGTCTCTGGAGTGGGACTTGAACCCACGACCTTCTGACTCCGAGGCGAGAGTGCTGCCCACTGAGCCACGGCTGAAAGGCCCCTAACTTGGCAGTACTGTATAAAACCCGGCACAGGACTCTATAAACCCAGGATTGGGACCATCCATTGCCATCTGCCTGATTCACTGCAAACCGTAACTAGCCGGGAGTCTGATGTTCTCCCCTCACTGCTAAAAGCCTCAGTGTTCCCTCCCTCCCATTCCAGCCATTTCCTCCCCACCTCTCATTCCTGCAGCATGTGACCCTCTCGCAGTCTGCGACCCGTCTACGTCCTGTCTACGTGCCGTCTACACTCTCTGTCTTTTCCTTGCAAGACTGCGAATGCTTTGGCCACTCGAACCGGTGCAGTTACCTCGAGCTGCTCTCCACCGCCATTTGCGTGAGCTGTAAGCACAACACTAGAGGGCGACACTGCCAGTTATGCCGGCTGGGCTTCCACCGAAACCCTTCAGCACAGCTGGACCACCACAACGTTTGCCTCGGTCAGTTCCTGTTACAATCTCCGCTCTCGCCTCCTTCCTTCACCCTTCTGCTTTCAGCCCGAAACAAGATAAAGAAACAAAGAAAATACCTTCGATAGGGCTGAGCGAAAGGGTGTCGGAAATCAGCTCCCCTTTCCCCAGTGACTCGGCCCCAACCCAGCCTTTCCCTAGCGATGAGGCCTGGTCCAGGCTTTCCCTAGCGATGAGGCCTGGTCCAGCCTTTCCCTAGCGATGAGGTCTAGTCCAGCCTTTCCCTAGCGATGAGGCCTGGTCCAACCTTTCCCCAGCGATGAGGCCTGGTCCAGCCTTTCCCGAGCGATGAGGCCTGGTCCAACCTTTCCCTAGTAATGAGGCCTGGTCCAGCCTTTCCCTAGCGATGAGGCCTGGTCCAGCCTTTCCCTAGCGATGAGGCCTGGTCCAGCCTTTCCCTAGCGATGAGGCCTGGTCCAGCCTTTCCCTAGCGATGAGACCTGGTCCATCCTTTCCCTAGTGATGAGGCCTGGTCCAGCCTTTCCCTAGCGATGAGGCCTGGTCCAGCCTTTCCCTAGCGATGAGGCCTGGTCCATCCTTTCCCTAGTGATGAGGCCTGGTCCAGCCTTTCCCTAGCGATGAGGCCTGATCCAGCCTTTCCCTAGCGATGAGGCCTGGTCCAGCCTTTCCCTAGCGATGAGGCCTGGTCCAACCTTTCCCTAGCGATGGGGCCTGGTCCATCCTTTCCCTAGCGATGAGGCCTGGTCCAGCCTTTCCCGAGCGATGAGGCCTGGTCCAGCCTTTCCCTAGTGATGAGGCCTGGTCCAGTCTTTCCCTAGCGATGAGGCCTGGTCCAGCCTTTCCCTAGCGATGAGGCCTGGCCCTTGCTTTGTTGAGGTGAATCGAAAGCCCTGTGCTTTGCCGATATAATCGTTGCCTCCCTGTCTCCAGTGTTTTTCAGGAATTTGTATGTTGTTTGTAATCTCGGTAAACGACCACACAGAATTACACAGAATGTACAGCACAGAAACAGGCCATTCATAGGAACATAGAAACAGGAGGAGGCCATTCAGCCCTGCGAGCTGGTTCCACCATCCAGTTCGATCAGGGCTGATCTGTATCGTAACTCAATCAACCCGCCTTGGTTCCGTAACCCTTAATACCCTTACCCAACAAAAATCCATCAATCTCAGTTCTGAAATTTCCAATTGACCCCCAGCCTCAACAGCTCTCTGAGGGAGAGAGTTCCAGATTCCCACTGCCCTTTGTGTGAAGAAGTGCTTCCTGACATCACCCCTGAACGGCCTGGCTCTAATTTTAAGGTTCTGCCCCCTTGTTCTGGACTCCCCCCACCAGAGGAAATAGTTTCTCTCCATCGACCCGATCAACTCCTTTAATCATCTTAAACACCTCGATTAGATCACCCTTTAACTCAGGGGAATACAAGCCCAGTCTGTGCAGCCTGGCCTCAGAATTTAACCCTTTTAGCCCCGGTGTCAGTCTGGTGAATCTGGGCCGCTCCCCCTCCAAGGCCAGTCTATCCTTCCTGAGGGTCGGGCCCTGAACTCATAGAATCATAGAAAGTTACAGCACGGAAGGAGGCCATTCGGCCCATCGTGTCCACGCCGGCCAACAGAGAGCTATCCAGCCTAATCCCACTTCCCAGCTCTTGGTCCGTAGCCCTGCAGGTTAGAACATCCCAAGTGCACATCCAGGTACTTTTTAAATGTGGTGAGGGTTCCTGCCTCTACCACCCTTTCAGGCAGTGAGTTCCAGACCCCCACAACCCTCTGGGTGAAGAAATTTCCCCTCAAGTCCCCTCTAAACCTTCCACCAATTACTTTAAATCTGTGCCCCCTGGTTTTTGACCCCTCTGCTAAGGGAAATAGGTCCTTTCTATCCACTTTATCTATGCCCCTCATAATTTTATACACCTCAATAAGGTCTCCCCTCAGCCTCCTCTGTTCCAAGGAAAACAGACCCAGCCTATCCAGTCTTTCCTCATAGAAACATAAAAACATAGAAGATAGGAGCAGGATTAGGCCATTCGGCCCCTCGAGCCTGCTCCGCCATTCAAATGCGATCATGGCTGATCATCCAAATTCAGTACCCTGTCCCTGCTTTCTCCCCATATCCCTTGATCCCTTTAGCCTTAAGAAATATATCCAACTCCTTCTTGAATATATTTAATGAATTGGCCTCTACTGCCTTCTGTGGTAGAGAATTCCACAGGTTCACCACTCTCTGGGTGAAGAAATTCCTCCTCATTTCTGTCCTAAATGGCTTACCTCTTATCCTTAGACTGTGACCCCTGGTTCTGGACTCCCCGACCATCGGGAACGTCCTTCCTGCAGCTAGTCTGTCTAGTCCTGTCAGAATTTTATGAGTTTCAATGAGATCCCCTCTCATTCTTCTAAACTCCAGCGAGTATAAGCCCAATCAATCCAATCTCTCCTCATACGTCATTCCTGCCTCTCTCCTCATACGTCATTCCTGCCATCCCAGGTATCAGCCTGGTGAATCTTCGCTGAACTCCTTCCATGGCAAGAACATCCTTCCTCAGATAAGGCGACCAAAACTGCACACAATACTCAAGATGTGGTCTCACCAAGGCCCTGTACAACTGCAGTAAGACATCCTTGTTCCTGTACTCAAAACCTCTCGCTACGAAGGCCAACATACCATTTGCCTTCTTAACCGCCTGCTGCACCTGCATGCTTACCTTCAGCGACTGGTGCACAAGGACACCCAGGTCTTGTTGCACTTCCCCTTCTCCCAATCTATTGCCATTCAGATAATAATCTGCCTTCCTGTTTTTGACACCAAAGTGGATAACCTCACATTTATCCACGTTATATTGTATCTGCCATGCTTCTGCCCAATCACCCAACCTGTCCAAATCATCCTGGTGTTTCTCGGCATCCTCCTCACAGCACACATGCCCACCCAGCTTTGTGTCGTCTGCAAACTTGGAGATATTACATCTTGTTCCCTTGTCTAGATCATTAATATATATTGTGAATAGCTGGAGTCCAAGGACCGGTCCCTGTGGTACCTCATTAGTCACTGCCTGCCACTCGGAAAAAGACCCGTTTATTCCAAATCTTTGCTTTCTGTCTGTCAACCAGTTCTCTATCCAAGTCAATACCTTGCCCCCAATCCCATGTGCCTTAACTTTACACACTAATCTCTTATGCGGGACCTTATCAAAAGCCTTCTGAAAGTCCAAATACACCACATCCACTGGTTCTCCCTTATCTATTTTACCAGTTACATCCTCAAAAAATTCCAGTAGATTAGTCAAGCACGATTTACCTTTTGTAAATCCATGTTGACTTTGTCCGATCCTGTCACTGTTTTCTAAGTGCTCTGCTATTACACCTTTTATGATGGACTTTAGCATTTTCCGCACTACCGATGTCAGGCTTACCAGTCTGTAATTCCCCGTTTTCTCTCAACCACCTTTTTTGAATAGTGGGGTAACATTAGCTCCCCTCCAATCCATGGGTACTGTTCCAGATTCCATCGAATGTTGGAAGATGATCAGCAATGCATCTACTATTTCTAGGGAATCTTCATAGCTAAGATTCTCTACTCCCGGTAACATCCTTGTAAATCTCCTCTGTACCCTCTCTAGTGCAATCACATCTTTCCTGTAATGTGGTGACCAGAACTGCACGCAGTACTCTAGCTGAGGCCTAACCAGTGTTTTATACAGTTGAAGCATAACCCCCCTGCTCTTGTATTCTATGCCACGGCTAATAAAGGCAAGCATTCCGTATGCCTTCTTAACCACCTTATCTACCTGGCCTGCTACCCTCAGTGATCTGTGGACATGCACTCCAAGGTCCCTTTGTTCCTCTACACTACTCAGTGTCCTACCATTTAACGTGTATTCCCTTTCCTTGTTAGCCCTCCCCAAATGCATTAACTCACAATTCTCCGGACTGAGTTCCATTTGCCACTGTTCTGCCCACCTGACCAATTTATTGATATCTTCCTGCAGTCTACAGCTGAACGCAGTGTCCAGATGCAGTCTATCCAGAGCTCTGTGCAGCTGGAACATAACTTCCTCCCCTTTGTGTTCCAGCCCCCGAGAGAAAGGACAACATTCCATCAGCCTTTCTCATTACTTTTTGTACCTGTCCACGAGCTTTTAGCCCAACTGGTCCGTGCCGGTGTTCCTGCTCCACTCGAGCCTCCTCCCGTCCTTCCTCATCTCACCCTATCACCATATCCTTCTATTCCCTTCTCCCTCATGTGTTTATCCAGCTTCCCCTTCAATACATCTGTGCTATTCTCCTCAACCACTCCCTGTGGGAGCGAGTTCCACATTCTCACCACTCTCTGGGTAAAGAAGGTTCTCCTGAATTACCGATGGGATTTATTAGCGACTATCTTATATTTATCACCCCTAGTTTTCGACTCCCCACAAATGGAAACATCTTCTCTACGTCTACCCGATCAAACCCCTTCATAATCTTAAAGACCTCGATCAGGTCCCCCCTCAATCTTCTCTTTTCTGGAGAAAAGAGCCCCAGCCTGTTCAGTCTTTCCTGATAGTTATAACCTCGCAGTTCTGGGATCATCCGTGTGAATCTTATTTTGCACCTTCTCCAGTGTCTCTACATCCTTTTTATAATATGGAGACCAGAACTGTGCAGAGTGCTCCAAGTGCGGTCTAACCAAGGTTCGATACAAGTTTAACATCACTTCTGTGCTTGTGAATTCTACCCTCTAGTGATGAACCCAGTGCTTGGTTTGCTTTTTCGGGCCTTGTTAACCTGTGTTAATTCTGTGCCGTGGCCCCAGGGAGTGGAACACGGGCTGTGTGCAGTCAGTGTGTGGGGGATTGAAGCTGTTTGTAAAGTGTTGGAGACTTGTTTCACCCCCAGAGTCTGACCCTCCCTTGTCCCGGCTCGCACTCATTCCTGTGGCTGAGGTTGTGTCGATGTGTTTTATGGGGAACAGCCGTGTGCAGTGTGTGTGTTGTCTTGTTTCTGCAGACTGTAAGTGTCACCCTGATGGCTCGCTCCACCATCGCTGTAATGACACGGGATATTGTGACTGTAAGGAGGGGGCAACAGGGCCCAAGTGTGACAAGTGCCTGCCCGGATATTACTGGCACAGGGGCTGTCGAGGTAAGTAACCGTTCCAGCACCAGCCCCTCCCCTCACTCCGCCCCGGCTTCTGTGTGTCAGGGTCAGCAGAGTATCCGATAGCAGAGATACCGTGGGGGGAATCACAGAGGCTTTTAGTGAGTGAACCCTCCTGGACCCTCCCATCACCCGCCACACAATTAGTGGCACAGCTCCTCGCAAAGGGAGGTCTGGAGCTCAGTGAGGGACGTTTCATAGAATCACACAGCACAGGAGGAGGCCATTCGGCCCATCGTGCCTGTGCCGGCTCTTTGAAAGAGCTCTCCAATTAGTCCCACTCCCTGCTATTTCCCCATAGCCTGACAATTTCCCTTTTCAAGTATTTCTCCAATTCCCTTTTGAAAGTTACTGTTGAATCTGCTCCCACCGCCCTTTCAGGCAGCGCATTCCAGATCACAACAACTCGCTGTAAAAACATTCTCCTCATCTCCCCTCTGGTTCTTTTGCCAATTCCCTTCACTCTGTGTCCTCTGGTTACCGACCCTCCTGCCACTGGAAACAGTTTCTCCTTATTTACTCGATCAAAACTCGTCATGATTTTAAACACTTCTATCAAATCTCCCCTTAACCTTCTCTGCTCTAAGGAGAACAATCCCAGCTTCGCCAGTCTCTCCACATAACTGAAGTCCCTCATCCCCGGCACCATTCTAGTAAATCTCCTCTGCACCCTCTCCAAGGCCTTGACACCCTTCCTAAAGTGTGGTGCCCAGAATTGGACACAATATTTGGACACAGACTTTAATCCTCAGTCTCACCTTAGGTATTTAATCATTAATTTATTCCCATTCACACATCCCCCCTGTGCTCGCTGAGCTACATTGGCTCCTTATGTGGCTCTGCGCCAACTTTTCTCTTATTTACGCTCCTGTGAAGCACCTTGGGACGTTTTACTATGTTAAAGGCGCTATATAAATGCAAGTTGTTGTTAAATAGAATCTACAGCACTCTGATCAATATTGAAATTCATTGGCCATTTACTCGCCCATTCTACGAGTTTATTCATGTTTTCCTGTATTTTGTCGCAGTCATTCTCTGTATTAACTACACCCCCACAATCTGGTGTCATCCACAAATTCTAAAAATATGCTTCCGATTCCCGAGTCCAAATCGTTTCTGTAAATAGTAAACAACGGTGGTCCCAGCATCGACCCTTCTGGAACACCACTTCCCAGCTTTTGCCAGTCTGAGTAATTACCTTTAATTCTCTGTTTTTTGTTTTGTAACCAGCTTGCTATCCATTCGGCTACTTCTCCCCTGACTCCGCATGCCCTGACCTTAGTCAAGACTCTACTACACGATACTTTATCCAAGGCCTTATGAAAATCCAAATATATTACATCTACTACATTACCCTTGTCTACCCTTTCTGTTACTTCTTCAAATAATTCAATAGGCCTGGTCAAGCATGCCCTTCCCTTTTGGAATACTTGCTGACTAATCTTTATTATATTTTCAGATTCTAGATGGTTTTCAATTACATCTTTGAGTAAGAATATTTCCCACCATCGAGGATAAGCTAATTGGTCTATAGTTCCCTGGACTTGTTCTATCTCCCTTTTTAAATCTAGGAATCACATCAGCTGTCCGCCAGTCCTCTGGCACTGTTCCCTTTTCGAATGAATCTTTTATATATATATGTAACAGTGCCCCTGCTATCTCTTCCCTAACCTCTTTTAATATGCACGGATACAATCCACCCGGACCAGGGGTTTTATCCTCTCTGAGTTTGATCAGTTTATCAATTATCTCCCCCTTTCCATCTTCAATGTCTTTCTATCTTTTTTGCTCTCTTCCTCTAGTGTCATGTCCACCATGTTAATCTCCCTGGGAAACACCGAGGCAAAGTCTTTATTCAATATTGCTGCCATTTCGCTGTCATTACTTGTCAGTTTATCGTGTGTATCCCTCAGTGGCCCGATCCCAATCCTGATTTTCATTTTGTTATTTATGTGTCTGGAGAATACTTTACAATCCGGGCTGACTATTCTTTATTATATTCTGGGTTTCGAGATGTTTCTCTAATAAAATGTTGTTGTGACAGTGAGAGCCTGGGAGCGGCGAGAGTTGAACCAATCTGTAAGGTGGGGAGATGGTCAATGAGCTGATCTTTCTTTTCTCTGGCCTCTTGCAGCGGGAGTGTGCGATAACTTGCTGACACGGTGTCAGAACGGAGGAGTGTGTGAGGACAATGGGAGGTGTCGGTGCCTCGCTCCCTACACCGGGCTCCTGTGTGAGAAAGGCCAGTGCGGGGAGGAAGCGGGAGGGTGCGTCTCCCAATCCCCGCGGGAGCCCACCTTACACCGGCTGCTGCTGTCGCTGACTGCGCTGCTAACCTCCGCTAATGGCCGCCCGCCGCTCTGACCCACTTCCAGCGCCATGGCCGCTCACGGGAAGGTGCGAAGAGCGCAGGAGAATCCAGCCTTTACTGCGTCGCCGTTAGAACACGCTCCCCTCCCCCGACCCCCCGGGAAAAGCAAACTGGAGCCGAGGCCGGAGCCCAGCCACCCACCCAGCCCGACTGGATCTGAGAGCCCGGAAGGAATGGGCAGTCAGTGGGGACTGGACTCTCTGACTCCCCGCGGGCCCGAGGCAGCTGCTAATATTCATTCTGCAATCGCCAGCCGCTCGGCCCATGTCCAGCTTTGGGACAAAGAAAGAAAGAAAGGACTTGGATTTCTACAGAGCCTTTCACCCCCTCAGGACGTCCCAAAGCGCTTCACAGACAATGAAGAACTTTACAGCAAACAGCAATGTGAGAATCAGCAGACAATCTGTTTTACTGATGTTGGTGGAGGAATAAATATTGTCCAGGACTCCGGGGAGAACTCCCCTGCTCTTCTTCCAAATAGTGTCCTGGGATCTTTTACATCCCCGAGAGCGGAGACGGGGCCTCGGTTTAACGTCTCATCCGAAAGACGGCACCTCCGACAGTGCAGCACTCCCTCAGTACTGCCCCTCCGACAGTGCAGCACTCCCTCAGTACTGCCCCTCCGACAGTGCAGCACTCTCTCGCTCATTCAGACATCTTACACTCCATCACACTCATTCCATCCACTCCCTCTCTCCCTCCCTCACTCCCTTTCTCACCTACTCCCTCCCTTTCTCTCTCTCTCTCTCTTCCTCACTCCCTCTCACCCTCCCACCTGCTCTCTCTCCGTCCCGCTGTCCCTCTCTCCCTCTCTCTCTCCCTGTCTCTCACCCTCCCTCTCTCTCTCTCTGTCTCCCTCCGACAGTGCAGACGGGGCCTCGGTTTAACATCTCCTCCGAAAGACGGCACTTCCGACAGTGCAGCACTCCCTCAGTACTGCCCCTCCGACAGTGCAGCACTCCCTCAGTACTGCCCCTCCGACAGTGCAGCACTCCTTCAGTACTGCCCCTCCGACAGTGCAGCACTCCCTCAGTATTGCCCCTCCGACAGTGCACCGCTCCCTCAGTACTGCCCCTCCGACAGTGCAGCGCTCCCTCAGTACTGCCCCTCCGACAGTGCAGCGCTCCCTCAGTACTGCCCCTCCGACAGTGCAGCGCTCCCTCAGTACTGCCCCTCCGACAGTGCAGCGCTCCCTCAGTACTGCCCCTCCGACAGTGCAGCACTCCCTCAGTACTGGAGACTCCAGGCCGATCCCGGAGGGTTGGGGACCCGAGTCCAGGGAGGGTGTGGTGGGGAATCGGGGGTACGGGGAGTAGCATTAACTCTGAGCCCTGTCCCCGGCATGAATATCTCCCCACTGGCATCGCCCCTTAGATCCACACACACATCACTGGTTCTGATTCACAGTCAGGCAACTTCAGCACAAAGGCCAATCATAGAGAAAGATCTGGAACTCCTCTCAAAACATCTCAAAATGATTGGTCAATCTCTCAATGAGATTTAATCACTCGGTGATCATTTCAGTAAAATACCGTGGAGAGATTTCTGGATATGAGTTATTTATTGGGCTCCAGTGTGTTTAGCAATAATGTGAAGTGATGTGTGGATATCTTGGAACGTGTGTGCAGATTCACTGAAGGGATTCGGGAGATCTGGGAATGTCACATTTCTACACCAGATTAGCAATCTGCGGTTTGGAGATGGGTTGAATGATTATACAGACGTCACAATCCAATTGACCTTTAAAGATAAATTGTTCTGAACTTTACACTCAAGGTAAAATACCTGGGAATGAATTAAAGGGACATCTTCTCATTTGGAGAGGCTCCTGTTCATTTCAGACCAGCTCACTCAGAGTTCAGGAATCTGTGAATCAATTTGTATTCAGCATTATCAGTAACTCACCTTCAAGATAAAAAGGGCCGAGTCTCTTAAAGATGGATTCCCATCCTCTATTTAAATGGATTTCCCGGTTTCAGAGTGACGAGTATTTAAACAGAACCTGACCACATCTCTCAGAAATGTCTCAAAGCTCCACACACACAATAAACACAGTCACTGTGGCTCAGGCAAAGGTGAAGATTTCAAAACACATTTCAAGGTTTATTTATCAAAGTGAGGAGCGTTAGTTCAGGTAGAGGAAATGTTAGAAATAGAGTAAAGCCTGGTGTTCAATTCCTTCGCCCCACCATTGGCGGCCGTGCCTTCAGCTGCCTGGGCCCCAAGCTCTGGAATTCCCTCCCTAAACCTCTCCGCCTCTCTCTCCTCCTTTAAGATGCTCCTTAAAACCTCCCTCTTTGGCCAAGCTTTTGGTCACCTGTCCTAATAGCTCCTCATGTGGCTCGGTGTGTCTGATCACCGGTTCTTTACCAAATGAGAATGTGAGAAAAATCCCACCCCTCACTCCCCCAGGGAGAGCGAGACCCTCGTGTTAATGTTGTATTAATGTTCATATAAATTATAACCGGTTATAATGTTTTAGTAATGGTCATAATTATTTATAAAGGGTTATAATGTTTTATACAGGAGGAGGCCATTCGGCCCATCGTGCCTGTGCCGGCTCTTTGAAAGAGCTCTCCAATTAGTCCCACTCCCTGCTCTTTCCCCACAGCCCTGCTAATCTTTCTCTTCAAGTGTTTCTCCAATTCCCTTTTGAAAGTTCCTATTGAATCTGCTCCCACCGCCCTTTCAGGCAGCGCATTCCAGATCACAACAACTCACTGTAAAAACATTCTCCTCATCTCCCCTCTGGTTCTTTTGCCAATTCCCTTCACTCTGTGTCCTCTGGTTACCGACCCTCCTGCCACTGGAAACAGTTTCTCCTTATTTACTCGATCTACATTAGAATTATAAAACCATTGTTCGGCCCCATTGGAGTATTGTGTCCAATTCTGGGCACCGCACTTTAGGAAGGATGTCAAGGCCTTGGAGAGGGTGCAGAGGAGATTTACTAGAATGGTGCCGGGGATGAGGGACTTCAGTTATGTGGAGAAGCTGGGATTGTTCCCTTCGATCAGGGAAGGTTAAGGGGAGATTTCGAGAATGGTACCAGGGATGAGTGAGTTCAGTTGTGGGGAGAGACTGGAGAAGCTGTGGGGGGATTTCAACTTCCCCAATATAAATTGGGATAGTCAGAGTGTGAAAGGCTTAGAGGGTGCAGAATTCTTAAAGTGCATCCAGGAGAGCTTTTTGAGCCAACATGTAGAAAGTCCTACAAGAGAGGGGGCGGTACTGGACCTAATTCTGGGGAATGTAGCCGGGCAAGTGGTGGAAGTGTCAGTAGGAGAGCATTTTGGCGACAGTGACCATAATTCGGTGAGATTTAAGGTGGTCATGGAAAAAGACAAAGACGGCCCGGAAATAAGGGTTCTAAATTGGGGGAAGGCCGATTTTAGTATGATAAGGCAGGATCTGGCCAAAGTGGACTGGGAGCAGCTACTTATAGGAAAATCCACATCAAAACAGTGGGAGACTTTCAGAAGGGAAATAGAGAGAGTACAACGCCAACATGTTCCTGTAAAGGTCAAGGGTGGGACCAACAAGCAAAGGGAACCTTGGATGACAAGGGATATACAAAAATGCATTAGAGATAAAAGGGGGGCTTTTGGCAGTTACAAAAGACTAAAGATGGAAGAAGCCCTAGAGGAGTATAAAAAGTGCAGGGACATACTTAAAAAAGAAATTAGGAGGGCGAGGAGGGGCCATGAAATAACACTGGCGAGCAAAATAAAGGAAAATCATAAGATGTTTTATAAGTATATTAAGGGCAAGAGGATAACCAGGGAAAGGGTAGGGCCCATTAGGGACCAAAGTGGCAATCTGTGTGTAGAGCCAGATGATGTAGGCGGGGTTTTAAATGAAATTTTTGCATCTGTGTTCACTATGGAGAAAGACGATGCAGACATAGAAATCGGGCAAGGGGACTGTGACATACTTGAACATATTAGCATCGAGACGGAGGAGGTGCTAGCGGTTTTAGCAGGCCAAAAAGTGGATAAATCCCCAGGCCCGGACGAGATGTATCCCAGGCTGCTGTGGGAGGCAAAGGAGGAGATTGCAGGGGCTCTGACACAAATTTTCAGAACCTCTCTGGCCACAGGGGATGTACCAGAGGACTGGAGAACAGCTAATGTAGTACCATTATACAAGAAGGGTAGCAGGAATAAACCAGGGAATTACAGGCCAGTGAGCCTAACATCTGTGGTAGGGAAATTATTGGAAAAAATTCTGAGGGACAAAATTAGTCTACACTTGGAGAGGCAAGGATTAATCAGGGATAGTCAGCATGGCTTTGTCAATGGTAAATCATGTCTGACAAATCTGATTGAATTTTTCGAGGGGGTGACTAGGGGGGTGGATGAGGGAAATGCTGTGGATGTGGTTTACATGGACTTCAGTAAAGCTTTTGACAAAGTCCCGCATAGGAGACTGGTCAAGAAGGTAAGAGCCCATGGGATCCAGGGTGCCTTGGCACGTTGGGTCCTAAACTGGCTGATTGGCAGGAGGCAGAGGGTGATGGTCGAAGGTTGCTTTTGTGACTGGAAGCCTGTGTCCAGTGGGGCCTCAGGGATCGGTGCTGGGTCCCTTGTTGTTTGTGATCTACATAAATGATTTGGATGAGAATGTGAAAGGTATGATCAGTAAGTTCGCAGATGACACGAAAATTGGTGGGGTGGTAAATTGCGAGGAGGAAAGCCTCAGGCTACAGGACGATATAAACGGGTTGGTCAGATGGGCGGAAAAGTGGCAAATGGAATTTAATTCTGAAAAGTGCGAGGTGATGCATTTTGGACGGACAAATAAGGCAAGGGAATACACAATGAGTGGTAGGACCCTAGGAAGTACAGAGGGTCAGAGGGACCTTGGTGTACATGTACATAGATCCCTGAAGGCAGCGGAACAGGTAGATAAGGTGGTTAAAAAGGCATATGGGATACTTGCCTTCATTAGCCGAGGCATAGAATATAAGAGCAGGGAGGTTATGATGGAGCTGTACAAAACGCTGGTGAGGCCACAGCTGGAGTACTGTGTGCAGTTCTGGTCGCCTCACTATAGGAAGGATGTGATTGCTTTGGAGAGGGTGCAGAGAAGATTCACCAGGATGTTACCTGGGATGGAGCGCCTCAGCTATGAAGAAAGACTAAACAGGCTGGGGTTGTTTTCCTTGGAGCAAAGAAGGCTGAGGGGGGACCTGATTGAGGTGTACAAAATGATGAGGGGCATAGATAGGGTAGACAAAGAGGAACTTTTCCCCTTAGTAGGGGGGTCAATAACAAGGGGGCATCGATTCAGGGTAAGGGGCAGGAGATTTAGAGGGGATTTGAGGAGTAACTTTTTCACCCAGAGGGTGGTTGGAATGTGGAACTCAATGCCTGAAAGGGTGGTAGAGGCAGGAACCCTCACAACATTCAAGAAGCATTTGGATGAGCACTTGAAATGCCATTGCATACAAGGCTATGGACCAAATGCTGGAAAATGGGATTAGACTGGACAGGGATGGATGGGCGGCGCAGACACGATGGGCCGAAGGGCCTCTTTCTGTGCTGTAAAACTCTATGGCCTATAAATTCGGTGACGCCCCGCCAGCACGTTTGCGCCGGAAATTTAGCGCCCGCCGCCGAGCCAGTTGTGCCCGCCCCAAATTCACTTTCAGCGCCCCAAAGCGGAAGCGGGCGCTGGTACAGGGTGTGCCCGCCCCGCTTGGGGCGCTGAAAGTGAATTTCAGCGCTGCCGGTCCCGCTGCGCCACCCGATGCGGTGCGGCAGGCTGCTGTACTGCAGGCCTCCCCCTTCTCTTAAGGGGGAGGTGCCTGCAACGGCCGGAGCCCCGATTGCAAGTGCCGGCAAAAGAGCCCGGCACAACGGCGAAGTGCCGGGCTCCACGGAAACCAGCCGGCAATGCCGCGGGGGGGGGCGGTGGAGGAGGCCGGGGAAGGAGGTGCGGGCAGGCGGCCGCCGAAAAAGCGGCTGGCCGCACCTCCGCTTTAAATAGCGCCTCTAAGGCTGCAGCACGGCCAGGTTTTCAAAACGTTGTTAGCGGCCGCCAGGGAAGAGGCGGCCGCTACTGAAGATGGGGATCGGCGTGGTTTCGGGCGGTACCGGGGCGCTGCGCACACCGATGATGTCATCGGTGCCGGCGCAGCGCTACCGGCTTACGCCGATTTAAAGGCCCACCTAATTTCAGCGGCGACGCAACTTCCGGCGCAACCCACTCTTGCGCCCCTAAATGGGCGCAAACCCAAGGGAATTTCTAGGCCTATGACTAAGCTGGGATTGTTCCCTTCGATCAGGGAAGGTTAAGGGGAGATTTCGAGAAAGGTACCAGGGATGAGGGAGTTCAGCTGCGGGGAGAGACTGGAGAAGCTGGGATTGTTCCCTTCGATCAGGGAAGGTTAAGGGGAGATTTCGAGAATGGTACCAGTGATGAGGGAGTTCAGTTGCGGGCAGAGACTGGAGAAGCTGGGATTGTTCCCTTCGATCAGGGAAGGTTAAGTGGAGATTTCGAGGATGGTACCAGGGATGAGGGAGTTCAGTTGCAGGGAGAGACTGGAGAAGCTGGGATTGTTCCCTTCGATCAGGGAAGGTTAAGTGGAGATTTCGAGAATGGTTCCAGGGATGAGGGAGTTCAGTTGCGGGGAGAGACTGGAGAAGCTGGGATTGTTCCCTTCGATCAGGGAAGGTTAAGTGGAGATTTCGAGAATGGTTCCAGGGATGAGGGAGTTCAGTTGCGGGGAGAGACTGGAGAAGCTGGGATTGTTCCCTTCGATCAGGGAAGGTTAAGGGGAGATTTCGAGGATGGTACCAGGGATGAGGGAGTTCAGTTGCGGGGAGAGACTGGAGAAGCTGGGATTGTTCTCCTCAGATTGAGACAGTCGACAGCTGACGGATTCAACCTTTAAATTCCTGGCAGCGTGTCGGTGTTATCGGTCAAATGATGATTTGTGGGTCAGTGAAGGAGCCTCTGAGTGATGGAAACAGTCCATTCTGTCAGGGGCGGAAACCAAGACACTGATGTGAGAACTGAGCAGCCAAACCCAGGCCGTGACATTTACAGATTCAGCCCGTGTCGAGGACCTGGATCGTCGGCAATAGAAAGAACTCGCATTTCTATAGCGCCTTTCACCACCTCAGGACGGCCCAAAGTGCTTCACAGCCAATGAAGTACTTTTCTTGAAGTGTAGTCACTGTTGTAATGTAGGAAACGTGGCAGCCAATTTGCACACAGCAAGATCCCACAAACAGCAATGTGACAACGACCAGATAATCTGTTTTAGATTGTCCTGGATTGAGGGATAAAAATTGGCCAGGACACCAGGGAGAACTCCCCTGCTCCTCTTCAGATTATCGCCGTGCAATGTGTAGTGTATGTATCCGTCTACCTTTAAGAAAACCATTGTATGTAACAGTTCACCTTTAAGAGAACTATTTTAGGTGTGGCACTACTTTGTTGGCTTCTGTATACTGTAATACCGACGGTGACCACACCGGTATATAAGTGCTGTGTCAGGATTTATTTGGCAGATTCGCCCTGACCTTCGAATAGTAAAGTCCTGTTTTAAGTTACTCTGGTAGTCTGTGTATTAATTAACTAAACAACCCACAGACTTTACAGTGGCGACGAGTCCGATCGTACCCTGCGGCAACAATACTTCCGAAGCAGTTAACGAGCGTCGAGAAGAGGCAACCGCCCTCGTCATTCTGCTGGGAGAAAACTCGAGTCTGCAGAGCTGGAAAGGAGGAAGAATTCAGAGACAAAGACTTCCATCAGCAACAGGCACTGACTGTCCCTTCTGCCATGGTGAGGAGTGAGCCGATCAGCACGAGAAGCAAGCCGGCCACGGTGACTGTGAGTAATGGAAAAGTAAAAAGAATAACCGGAGGATAAGGGCGGTGCACTCGACCACGGTCGAGGGGGAAAGGAGCCGGACAGAAGTCGGGCCCAGAGGCGCTGAGACTGGGGCAGCGTGGAGCAAGGAAGCCACGGTACAGACAGGCTGGGGACGTAACGGCGTCGTGAGACAGCTAGACCGCGACCGGTGAAAAAGGCCGGGCAGCGACCGAAGCCACGAAGCGCTGCGACCGGGAGCGTAGGCGCGGGAAGATATAAAAACCCAGCCGCAGCCGGGGAGGGAAGCACCGGACTGCGAGAGGGCTGGGAGGCGCGATTGGGAGCCAAGGGAGCGGGAGAGGCAGAGCCGACCAAGGGAGACTGAGCGAGAGCCAGTCCAGCGGCTGAAACTGTTCGCCGTCAACGGGGTGTACCCAGCGCCGGTAGAGCAGAGCGAGCGGGAGAGAGACAGAGCCCGAGCAAGGGGAACTGAGCGAGAGCCAGCCCAGCGGCTGAAACTGTTCGCCGTCAACGGGGTGTACCCAGCGCCGGTAGAGCAGAGCGAGCGGGAGAGAGACAGAGCCCGAGCAAGGGGAACTGAGCGAGAGCCAGCCCAGCGGCTGAAACTGTTCGCCGTCAACGGGGTGTACCCAGCGCCGGTTGCCCTGCCGAGAAAAGGGAAAGCACTGAAGCCGACGCGCAGGCTGTGAACCTGAAAGCCAGCGGCCGTCGCCCGTGGGGAAAGTGTACCCCTCCCGCTAGGGAAGAAACGCGGGAAGCCGCCATTAGGCGGGAAAGAAGACAGAAGCGGGAAACCGCCATTGAAGTGGGCGGGGAGAGAAGATAAGCGCGGGAAACCGCCATTTTCGCGGGAACCGCCATCTTGGAAAAAAAAATAAAAGAAAATTTAAAGAAATAATTCGTGGTGTTATCAGGAAGAGAGGAAGATGCCTAAGCGTGGTAACATCAATGATTTTAATTCTGAGGTAGAAGACTGGGCCACGTATGTGGAACGCATTGAGATCTATTGTGAGGCCAATAAAATAGAAGAAGATGACAAAGCTATAACCTTGCTAAACTCGATGGGCGCGAAGACATACGGGCTCTTGAAGCATCTACTAGCACCAGCTAAACCGACGGATCAGACTTTCGATGATATTGTGACTGTTCTGAAGGATCACTTGAACCCCACACCGCTGATGTTGGCGGAACGATTCAAATTCTATGCGAGAACGCAAAGGAAAGACGAAAGCAACGCAGAATACTTGGTCGAACTGCGTAGACTAGCGAAACACTGCCAGTTTGGAGGGAATCTGACAGAGGCATTGCGAGACAAGTTCGTGTGCGGGTTGTCAAAGGAAGGAACGCAAAAGCGACTACTCGAAGAGAACGACCTTACACTTGACAGGGCTGTCCTTATTGCAGCATCGCACGAAGCCGCAGCGAAGGGAACTGCGGAAATGCAGCTAAAGGCAGCGGCACTCAGTGTGGATCAAATTACCTCGAGTACAACAAAATGCTATCGTTGTGGGAAGACAACACACGACCAGAACCAATGCTGGTTTAAGAACCAGGAATGTAGGAAATGTGGCAAACTGGGCCACATAGCTAAGGTATGCCGGTCAGGGAAGAAGACCAACAACCAAAGGAAGCCATCACAGGAAAAGTACAACAAGGTACACAAGGTGGCTGAGAAGAGTTCAGACGAACAGAATTCGGACTCAGACCCAAACGGCCAGGAGCTGGGCAGTCTGAGAATTCACAATGTGAGTAAGGAAGCTGACCTACAAACTATCTGGGTCATGCTAAAAATAGCTGGAGTCCAAGTGAAAATGGAGTTGGACACTGGATCAGCTGTGTCAGTCATAAATCGAAGGGATTACCACCGGCTATTCTCACATATACCCTTAAGAGATACCAAGTTCGTATTGCAGACATACACGGGGCACAAAGTATACTCCATGGGGAAGATAAGAGTCAAGGTGAGAGATGGGGGTAAAGAACACCCAAGAATGAACTTATACGTACCAGCGAAAGACCAGGGAGGTAAGACAAACTGGTAAGTACTTTCCTCAAACCTTCCTAGAAAGTAAAACCAAAACTAGTGGGATTTGGTTAGTTTAAAAAGGAATAAGAGGAGTACAGTATACATTGGTCTAAGTAAGCTTCGGGAAAACAAAAGTCGATAAATAAACTAAAACTAGAAAATTAAAAAGTAATATAAGGGTTAAGTCATGGCAGTAGAGCTCGGACCTGTGTCATGCTCCTCCTGTAACATGTGGGAAATCAGGGACGCTTCCTGTGTCCCTGACGACTATGTGTGCGGGAAGTGTGTCCAGCTGCAGCTCATGTGGGACCGCATGACGGCCCTTGAGCTGCAGATGGACTCACTTTGGAGCATCCACGATTCTGAGAGGGGTGTGGATAGCACATTTAGTGAGTTGGTCACACCGCAGGTTAAGGCCAGCGTAGACAGTACATGGGTGACCAAAAGGCAGAGCAAGGGCAGGAAGGTAGTGCAGAAATCCCCTGGGGTTGTCTCCCTTAGCAACAGGTTCACCGCCTTAGGTACTGTTGTCGGGGGGGGTGACACATCGGGGGAAGGCACCAGCAGCCAGGCTCATGGCACCATGACTGGCTCTGTTGCAAAGAAGGGAGGGAAAAAGAGTGGCAGGGCTATAGTAATAGGGGATTCGATTGTAAGGGGAATAGATAGGGGTTTCTGTGGTCGCGACCGAGACTCCAGGATGGTATGTTGCCTCCCTGGTGCAAGGGTCAAGGATGTCTCGGCGCGGGTGCAGAACATTCTGGAGGGGGAGGGGGAACAGCCAGTTGTCGTGATACATGTTGGTACCAACGACGTAGCTAAAAAAAGGGAAGAGGTCCTACAAGTAGAATTTAGGGAGTTAGGAGCCAAGCTAAAAAGTAGGACCTCGAAGGTAGTAATCTCTGGATTACTACCAGTGCCACGTGCTAGTAAGAGTACAGAGAACAGGATAGTTAGGCTAAATACGTGGCTTGAGCAGTGGTGTAAGAGGGAGGGTTTTAAATTTTTGAGGCATTGGAACCAGTTTTGTGGTAGGTGTGACCTATACAAAAGGGACGGTCTACACCTGTGCAGAGATGGAACTGATGTTCTCGGGGTAATTTTTGATAAAGCAGTTCGGGAGCATTTAAACTAGTATGGCAGGGGGCTAGAAACCTATGTAGTGAAATAGAGGAAAGTGAAAGGCAGACAGAAATAAATGGTAAAAGGGTGAGGAACAAAAAACAAAGGGCCAAACTAATTCATAAAAAATGTGAGCATAAAAAAAGCCTGAGGGTTTTATACCTTAATGCGAGAAGCATCAGGAACAAGGTAGATGAATTAGCTGTGGAAATAGAGGTTAATAATTATGATCTAATTGGAATTACGGAAACATGGTTGCAGGGTGAGCAGGGCTGGGAGCTTAACATACAGGGGTATTCAGTATTTAGGAAGGATCGACAAAAAAGAAAGGGAGGAGGGGTAGCATTGCTAGTAAAAAAGGGGATAAATGCAATTGAAAGGAAGGATATTAACTCAGTTAATACAGAATCTATATGGGTGGAGCTAAGAAATAGCGAGGGGCGAAAAACATTAATAGGAGTGGTATATAGGCCTCCAAATAGTAAAATAGAGGTTAGGGAGGGCATCACGAGGGAAATTAGAGAAGCGTGCAATAAGAGCACAGCTGTCATCATGGGTGACTTTAACTTACATATAGATTGGACTAGCCTAATCAGTAAAAATAATGAGGAGGAGGAATTCCTTGAGTGTTTAAGGGATGGTTATCTGGATCAATATGTCGAGGAACCAACTCGGGAACAGGCTATATTGGACTGGGTACTGTGCAATGAGAAGGGACTAATCAGTAATCTTGTTGTACGGGGACCCTTGGGTCAGAGCGATCATAACATGATCGATTTCTCACTCGAAATGGAGAGCGAAGAAATTGACTCAGAGACTAAGGTCCTGAATTTAAACAAGGGGAATTATGATGCCATGAGACGGGAACTGAGTAGGTCTGATTGGACAACGTTCCTGGGAGGACTGGAGGTAGATAAACAATGGCAAACATTTAAAGATAGAATGACAAAATTGCAAAAATTGTTTATACCAATCTGGCATAAAAGGAAATCTAAAAAGGTGACTCAACCGTGGATAACAGGGGAAATTAGAGACAGCATAAAATCCAAAGATAGGGCGTATAAAATAGCCAAAAAAAGCGCCAGAGCGGAAGATTGGGAACATTTTAAGATAGAGCAAAGGAGGGCAAAGGGCATAATCAAGAGGGGCAAAATAGCTTACGAAAACAAGCTGGCGGAAAATATAAAAACTAACTCCAAAAGCTTTTATAAGTATATCAAAAGGAAAAGACTGGTGAAAACCAAAGTTGGTCCATTGCAGTCAGATACGGGGGAATATATAATGGGAAATAAGGAAATGGCAGATCAACTAAATGCATACTTTGGGTCAGTCTTTACGAAGGAAGACACAAAAAACCTCCCTGGGATATCGGGAAAAATAGGGACATTGGCAAAGGAGGAACTGACGCAAATCAATATCTCTAAGGATATGGTGTTAAGGAAGCTAAAGGGATTGAAGGTGGACAAATCCCCAGGGCCTGATGACATGCATCCTAGGGTACTGAAGGAGGTGGCCCTAGAGATAGCGGATGCACTAAGGATGATTTTTCAGAATTCATTAGACTCGGGAACAGTGCCCATGGATTGGAGGGTAGCTAACGTTACCCCACTATTCAAAAAGGGGGGTAGGGAAAAAGCAGGTAATTACAGACCTGTAAGCCTAAGGTTTTATACCTTAATGCGAGAAGCATCAGGAACAAGGTAGATGAATTAGCTGTGGAAATAGAGGTTAATAATTATGATCTAATTGGGATTACGGAAACATGGTTGCAGGGTGAGCAGGGCTGGGAGCTTAACATACAGGGGTATTCAGTATTTAGGAAGGATCGACAAAAAAGAAAGGGAGGAGGGGTAGCATTGCTAGTAAAAGAGGGGATAAATGCAATTGAAAAGAAGGATATTAACTCAGTTAATACAGAATCTATATGGGTGGAGCTAAGAAATAGCGAGGGGCGAAAAACATTAATAGGAGTGGTATATAGGCCTCCAAATAGTAAAATAGAGGTTAGGGAGGGCATCACGAGGGAAATTAGAGAAGCGTGCAATAAGAGCACAGCTGTCATCATAGGTGACTTTAACTTACATATAGATTGGACTAGCCTAATCAGTAAAAATAATGAGGAGGAGGAATTCCTTGAGTGTTTAAGGGATGGTTATCTGGATCAATATGTCGAGGAACCAACTCGGGAACAGGCTATATTGGACTGGGTACTGTGCAATGAGAAGGGACTAATCAGTAATCTTGTTGTACGGGGACCCTTGGGTCAGAGCGATCATAACATGATCGATTTCTCACTCGAAATGGAGAGCGAAGAAATTGACTCAGAGACTAAGGTCCTGAATTTAAACAAGGGGAATTATGATGCCATGAGACGGGAACTGAGTAGGTCTGATTGGACAACGTTCCTGGGAGGACTGGAGGTAGATAAACAATGGCAAACATTTAAAGATAGAATGACAAAATTGCAAAAATTGTTTATACCAATCTGGCATAAAAGGAAATCTAAAAAGGTGACTCAACCGTGGATAACAGGGGAAATTAGAGACAGCATAAAATCCAAAGATAGGGCGTATAAAATAGCCAAAAAAAGCGCCAGAGCGGAAGATTGGGAACAGTTTAAGATAGAGCAAAGGAGGGCAAAGGGCATGATCAAGAGGGGCAAAATAGCTTACGAAAACAAGCTGGCGGAAAATATAAAAACTAACTCCAAAAGCTTTTATAAATATATCAAAAGGAAAAGACTGGTGAAAACCAAAGTTGGTCCATTGCAGTCAGATACGGGGGAATATATAATGGGAAATAAGGAAATGGCAGATCAACTAAATGCATACTTTGGGTCAGTCTTTACGAAGGAAGACACAAAAAACCTCCCTGGGATATCGGGAAAAATAGGGACATTGGCAAAGGAGGAACTGACGCAAATCAATATCTCTAAGGATATGGTGTTAAGGAAGCTAAAGGGATTGAAGGTGGACAAATCCCCAGGGCCTGATAACATGCATCCTAGGGTACTGAAGGAGGTGGCCCTAGAGATAGCGGATGCACTAAGGATGATTTTTCAGAATTCATTAGACTCGGGAACAGTGCCGATGGATTGGAGGGTAGCTAACGTTACCCCACTATTCAAAAAGGGGGGTAGGGAAAAAGCAGGTAATTACAGACCTGTAAGCCTTACATCAGTTGTGGGCAAAATGCTGGAGTCCATCATTAAGGATGAAATAGCGGAGCACTTAGCAAATGGGGACAGGATAGGACAGAGTCAACATGGATTTACAAAGGGTAAATCGTGCTTGACTAATCTATTGGAATTTTTTGAGGGAGTAACTGGTAGAATAGATGGGGGAGAGCCAGTAGATGTGGTGTACCTGGACTTCCAAAAGGCCTTCGATAAGGTCCCACATAAAAGATTAGCATGGAAAATTGAGGCTCATGGGATAAAGGGGAAAGTTTTGGCGTGGATAGGGAACTGGCTGTCAGATAGAAAACAGAGAGTTGGAATAAACGGCTCATTTTCTGAATGGCAGGCAGTAACAAGTGGGGTACCACAGGGATCTGTCCTGGGCCCCCAGCTGTTCACAATTTACATTAATGACCTGGATCAGGGAGTCGGATGCAGCATTTCCAAATTTGCAGACGACACTAAACTAGGAGGGGGGGTGGGCTCAGAGGAAGAGACCAGGAAGCTCCAGAGCGATTTGGACAGACTGGGCGATTGGGCGGATAAATGGCAGATGCACTATAATGTGGACAAGTGCGAAGTTATCCACCTTGGGTGCAGGAACGGGAGGGCAAATTATTATTTAAATGGCAATAGATTGGGAGAGGGGGAAGTACAGAGAGACCTGGGTGTTCTTGTACACCAGTCACTGAAGGCGAGCATGCAGGTGCAACAGGCGGTCAAGAAGGCAAACGGTATGCTGGCCTTCATAGCAAAAGGGTTAGAATACAGGAACAGGGATACCTTGCTGCAGCTGTACAGGGCACTGGTGAGACCACACCTCGAGTACTGTGTACAGTTTTGGTCGCCTCATCTGAGGAAGGATGTTCTTGCCATGGAGGGGGTGCAGCGGCGATTCACCAGGCTGATACCAGGAATGGCGGGAATGACCTATGAGGAGAGACTATGTAGTTTAGGGATGTACACACTGGAGTTTAGAAGATTGAGAGGGGACCTCATAGAAGTGTATAAAATTCTGACAGGTCTAGACAGACTGGATGCAGAAGGAATGTTTCCCTTGGCGGGTGAGAACAGAACTAGAGGACATAATTTAAGGATAAGGGCTAAACCATTTAGGACAGAGATGAGGGGGAATTTCTTCACTCAGAGAGTGGTGAACCTGTGGAACTCATTGCCACAGAGGGCAGTGTACGCCAGCTCATTAAATATATTTAAGAGGGAATTAGATATATTTCTACGGGCAAAAGGGGTTAAGGGTTACGGAGAGAAGGCGGGGACGGGATACTGAATTAAAGGATCAGCCATGATCTCATTAAATGGCGGAGCAGGCACGAAGGGCCGAATGGCCTACTCCTGCTCCTATCTTCTATGTATCTATGTATCTATGTACTACCTGAGGGAGGACCACCACTTCTGGGACAGGAGTGGATCAAGAAAATAGGCATGGAATGGCACTATCTAAAAGCCATAACGAGTGAGGACTCGGTGCAGACAATCAGCTCAGATTCTGAAACGGATGACGATAAGACCAACCCAAATATGAAAGACAAGGCTAAAATGGACTTGCCGACTAAGGTTGGAAGAACGAAGGCATGCATAAAGGCTTATGCTCCAGAGAATCACACAGAATCACAGAATCACAGAAACCCCACAGTGCAGATAGAGGCCATTTCGGCCCATCGAGCCTGCACCGACACATATCCCACCCAATCCCCGTAACCCCCACACCAACACATATCCCACCCTATCCCTGTAACCCCATGTATTTAATCCCCCTAACACTAAGGGTCAATTTATCATAGCCAATCAACCTAACCCGCACATCTTTGGACTGTGGGAGGAAACCGGAGCACCCGGAGGAAACCCACGCAAACACGGGGAGAATGTGCAAACTCCACACAGACAGTCGCCCGAGGTCGGATTCGAACCCGGGTCTCTGGTGCTGTGAGGCAACAGTGCTAACCACTATGCCACCGTGCTGCGGTGAAGAACAAAGTTTCAGAGCAGAACTCCACCGAACAACGACAACATAGTTTGACAGAGAATTCTGAGTCTGTTCAGTTTACGGACATATCCATGACTGACGAACACCGAGCTCGGACTCAACTTTATTTCAAATTACGACAGCAAGTAGAACAAGTGAGTTACCGTCTCGAACAAGAGATGAAAACAATGAAAAAGTTCTATGACACTGAATGGGAGAATCTGGAAAGACAACAGAAGCAGCTAGCTCAAGCAGAGAGCGACCATAGAGCCATTGTGACCAATTACCGATCACATCTCCCTTATGCTGTTCAGGAGTTAGAATATTTGCAGGAAGGAGCAAATGAAGTGGAATCTTCAGGAAGCCAGGATTTTATTCCCGTTCTTCTCTACGACTCCTTACAAGCAGAGTTTGAGAAGTTGAAGGAACAGTATGAACAGGCCCAGGCTACAATCCTGGAGGGGATTAACTCAGCAACCTCCGAAAAGCTAGTTTCAGTAGAAGCATATGAGCAACTAAAGGTTGAACATGAGCAAGAAGTCCAAAGGCTGCAGGAAATTCTGGATGAGCTCAAGGCCAAGACAGACTCATTGGTAGAAGTTCCATCCATAGATGAGAAATTAGAGGTGAAAGACATGGCAGAACATGAAAGACAAGATGTCCAAGAACTCATAAAAATATTGAAGGAAACCCAAGACAAATATGAGGCGGCAATGACCGAGGTTCAACAACTTGAAGAACAGATTCAACTGGGAATCCTTTCAGTGGAAGAAAAGGAAACTGTAAGAAACACAGAGACTGTAAGAATGGCCCCTGAACATGAGCTAGAGAGCATCAAGGCGCAACTTCTCCGAGCGCTGAAAGCCAAAGTACAAGAGGAAAAGAAGGTGAAAGCATTGGAGGAAAAGGTGGATGAAATGGAGAAGACTCTGATCCACAGTGTTCCCGTGGAAGAGTTAACGGTCAGCCAACTCCTTCATATGCTGAGGGACAAGACTCTGCAATGGGAACAATCTGAACACGAGCTTCAATCTTCAAAGGGAAGGAGTTCGGAGCTCTCAAAAGTTATGGAAATAGCTGAGGTTGCAACACAGATTTTACTGGGATGCCAAAAGTACACTGAATCACGTCTATGTGAACAACAGAATGTTGAAACAGCTGCTCCAGTAGAAGGATTGAATAGCCCGATCAATCAATCCCCGATGGAAGGGGAAGTATTGAAATCACAAATGAAGTCATTAGTGAAGGATTTGCAGGAAACCCAGGAAGAGCGGGATGAATATGAACGCATGAAGAAGTCTCTTCAGGAAAGATGTCTAGGGAGGGAACAACAGTCGGCTAACGTCCAGTTGGGTAAGGAAGAAGTAGCAGGCCCTCTCGCTAGACTAGTTCAGGACGACACCGAATATTACCATGACCTGTTGAGTGACACGGAATATTACGAGGACTTGGTCTGCCCAGCTTGTGATGAAAACTCCCAAAATGCAGAAATCAGGATGAAGCACTTAAAGTCTAAGGAACATAGGGAGATGGTGGCGCTACAGCTGGCAGCTGATAAGGGAGCCCCGAGAGTCTCCAAGAAGCAGAAAAGAAAAAGACGAAGCAGAAGGTGATAACCATCTAAATCATTATCACTTCTACCAGATCATGGACGTGGGCCCTACGAAGGGAGCCAAATCAGTTGGCAAGTAGGAAAAATTACCAAGGCAGTCCAGCTGTTTGTAAAAGTCAGCACTGCTGATTCAGCAGGACGGAAGTTCAAGCTGTTAAGTCAAGGGAAAGACTATTGGATGAGTCACGCTAGCAATGTGAACCGGCTACACCACAGAGATGTTGTTTGGACCGAGTCAAGACCAGAGACTCAATCTGTGAACTGTTCCCGCAGAGACTGAATCTGTAAACTGTTTCCCGCATAGATTATACCTGTGAATTGTTTTACATGAAGTTGAATATATGTTATGTTTAATGGGGGACTAAGTATGTTGTAAGCTAAAAAGGGAGGATTGTAGTGTATGTATCCGTCTACCTTTAAGAAAACCATTGTATGTAACCGTTCACCTTTAAGAGAACTATTTTAGGTGTGGCACTACTTTGTTGGCTTCTGTATGCTGTAATACCGACGGTGACCACACCGGTATATAAGTGCTGTGTCAGGATTTATTTGGCAGATTCGCCCTGACCTTCGAGTAGTAAAGTCCTGTTTTAAGTTACTCTGGTAGTCTGTGTATTAATTAACTAAACAACCCACAGACTTTACACAATGTCCCGCTAATATTTTTGGGGGTGCACGGTCCCTTTAACGGGCTTGCGCGGGCCATTCAAATTTCGGCACATGCCCAGCAAGCGGACTGTGCGGGACCTCCAGACCACTGCGCGGCCTCGCAGCTTAAAGGGTAAATTGGAGGTGTGGGTTCATTTACACCCATCTGAGAGGGCAGAAGGGGCATCGGTTAAACGTCTCATCTGAAACACGGCACCGCAGACAGTGCAGCGCTCCCTCAGTACTGCCCCCCGACAGTGCAGCACTCCCTCAGTACTGCCCCTCCGACAGTGCAGCACTCCCTCAGTACTGCCCTCCAACAGTGCAGAGCTCCCTCAGTACTGCCCCTCCGACAGTGCAGCACTCCCTCAGTACTGCCCCTCTGATGGTGCAGCGCTCCCTCAGTACTGCCCCCCGACAGTGCAGCACTTCCTCAGTACTACCCCTCCGACAGTGCAGCACTCCCTCAGTACTGCCCTCCAACAGTGCAGAGCTCCCTCAGTACTGCCCCTCTAACAGTGCAGCACTCCCTCAGTACTGCCCCTCTGATGGTGCAGCGCTCCCTCAGTACTGCCCTCCAACAGTGCAGCGCTCCCTCAGTACTGCCCTCCAACAGTGCAGCGCTCCCTCAGTACTGCCCCTCAGACAGTGCGGCACTACCTCAGTACTGCTCCTCCGACAGAGCAGCGCTCTCTCAGTACTGCGCCTCTGACAGTGCAGCGCTCCCTCAGTACTGCCCCTCCGAAAGTGCAGCACTCCCTCAGTACTGCCCCTCCGACAGTGCAGCACTCCCTCAGTACTGCCCCTCCGACAGTGCAGCACTCCCTCAGTACTGCCTCTCCGACAGTGCAGCGCTCCCTCAGTACTGCCCCTCCGACAGTGCAGCTCTCCCTCAGTACTGCCCCTCCGACAGTGCAGCACTCCCTCAGTACTGCCCCTCCGACAGTGCAGCACTCCCTCAGTACTGCCCCTCTGACAGTGCGGCACTCCCTCAGTACTGCCCCCCCCCCCCAACAGTGCAGCACTCCCTCAGTACTGCCCCTCTGACAGTGCAGCACTCCCTCAGTACTGCCCCTCTGACAGTGCAGCACTCCCTCAGTACTGCCCCTCCGACAGTGCAGCACTCCCTCAGTACTGCCCCTCCGACAGTGCAGCACTCCCTCAGTACTGCCCCTCTGACAGTGCAGCATTCCCTCAGTATTGCACTGGGAGAGTCAGCCTGGATTATGGGCTCGAGTCTCTGGAGTGGAACTTGAACCCTCGACCTTCTGACTCGGAGGCGAGAGTGATGCCCACTGAGACACTCTGACACCTAACTTTCAACTTTCATTTAAAACGCTTTCAAATTTCTGCGAACCTGTTTCTCATCGACTATCAGCCAGAAACCTGAGCAAACAATGACACCAACTGACTTCCCCAATGAAATATTTATTGCCTCTGTTGACAGGAAGTCGAGTGAGAGTTAAAACAAGTTGAATAAACAGGTCGGAAAGATCAATAATTCAAAGATGTGTTTCTTATTTCTGACTGAAGTCAGCTGGAATATAAATCTCAGCCCCGGGCACCCGGGACAGGGAGAGTCTGTGGACAGTATTTGGGTTTCTGTCTGTTCACTTTCCACTGACCTTTTTATCATTGTAGATGTTTATTTGTAAACTTCTCCCTTCTTCCTCCGTCATTGTTACAACCATTTCATCTTCCCTTTCCCTCCCTCTCACTGCCCAACATTGACTGGATGGGAGGCTGGGCTTGTAACTCCCTCCCAGGCCCCTGACAGATGCTGCAACATCTGGGGAGGTTCAAACCCACTCCTGGAATCCCCAAACCCCCCGCCCGAACCCCCCGGGGAACCGACAGAGAAAGAGGCCGCGGGGGGAGGTTCAAACCCGCTCCTGGAATCCCCAAACCCCCCGCCCGAACCCCCCGGGGAACCGACAGAGAAAGAGGCCGCGGGGGGAGGTTCAAACCCGCTCCTGGAATCCCCAAACCCCCCGCCCGAACCCCCCGGGGAACCGACAGAGAAAGAGGCTGCGGGGGGAGGTTCAAACCCACTCCTGGAATCCCCAAACCCCCCGCCCGAACCCCCGGGGAACCGACAGAGAAAGAGGCCGCGGGGGGAGGTTCAAACCCACTCCTGGAATCCCCAAACCCCCCGCCTGAACCCCCCCAAGAGGAACCGACAGAGAAAGAGGCCGCGGGGGGGAGGTTCAAACCCGCTCCTGGAATCCCCAAACCTCCCGCCCGAACCCCCCGGGGAACCGACAGAGAAAGAGGCCGCGGGGGGAGGTTCAAACCCGCTCCTGGAATCCCCAAACCCCCCGCCCGAACCCCCCGGGGAACCGACAGAGAAAGAGGCCGCGGGGGGAGGTTCAAACCCACTCCTGGAATCCCCAAACCCCCCGCCCGAACCCCCCGGGGAACCGACAGAGAAAGAGGCCGCGGGGGGAGGTTCAAACCCGCTCCTGGAATCCCCAAACCCCCCGCCCGAACCCCCCGGGGAACCGACAGAGAAAGAGGCCACGGGGGGAGGTTCAAACCCACTCCTGGAATCCCCAAACCCCCCCGCCCGAACCCCCCGGGGAACCCCCACCATTAGAATAATGGACACCTGTTAATGGGCCTTTTTACAGTGAGCGGGAGATTAACTGGATCAGTTGGCTGGTGCAGTCAGGATCAAATAGTCTGATTAATACAAGTATTATATTCTGCAAATACAACAAGCTTTGGGAGCAGAAGGGGAGGAAGTTGCTGCAATTAAATTCATTCCCAATTACAGATAAACCGGGATGTTTCTGTCCACGATCCACACGATTAGATTAGCTCCAGCTGGTTCCGACTGACACACGGAGTTTGAAATAATAATGTTTCATCAGAGAAAGATTCCATTCCTCAGAGTCAGCCGTGGCTCAGTGGGCAGCACCCTCGCCTCCGAGTCAGAAGGTCGTGGGTTCAAGTCCCGCTCCAGAGACTCGAGCACAAAATCCAGGCCGATACTCCCAGTGCAGTACTGAGGGAGTGCTGCACTGTCGGAGGGGCAGTACTGAGGGAACGCTGCACTGTCGGAGGGGCAGTACTGAGGGAACGCTGCACTGTCGGAGGGGCAGTACTGAGGGAATGCTGCACTGTCGGAGGGGCAGTACTGAGGGAACGCTGCACTGTCGGAGGGGCAGTACTGAGGGAACGCTGCACTGTCGGAGGGGCAGTACTGAGAGAGTGCTGCACTGTCGGAGGGGCAGTACTGAGGGAGTGCTGCACTGTCGGAGGGGCAGTACTGAGGGAGTGCTGCACTGTCGGAGGGGCAGTACAGAGGGAGTGCTGCACTGTCGGAATGGCAGTACTGAGGGAGCACTGCACTGTCGGAGGGGCAGTACTGAGGGAGCGCCGCACTGTCGGAGGGGCAGTACTGAGGGAATGCTGCACTGTCGTAGGGGCTGTACTGAGGGAGCGCTGCACTGTCGGAGGGTCAATACTGAGGGAGTGCTGCACTGTCAGAGTGGCAGTACTGAGGGAGTGCTGCACTGTTGGAGGGGCAGTACTGAGGGAGCGCTGCACTTTCGGAGGGGCAGTACTGAGGGAGCGCTGCACTGTTGGAGGGGCAGTACTGAGGGAGCGCTGCACTTTCGGAGGGGCAGTACTGAGGGAGCGCCGCACTGGCGGAGGGGCTGTATTGAGGGAGTGCTGCACTGTCAGAGGGGCATCTGTGATCATGGGACTGCAAGAGAAAGCCAAGATAGATCATCCACTCGGCACTTCTGGCTAAAGATGTTTGCTTCAGCCTTGTCTTTTGCACTCACATGCTGGGCTCCGCCATTGATAAGGATGGGGATATTCATGGAGCCTCCTCCTCCCATTAGATGTTTAATTGTCCATCACCATTCACATCTGGATGTGGCAGGACTGCAGAGCTTTGATCTGATCCGTTGGTGGTGGGATTGCTTGGCTCAGTCTATAGCATGCTGCTTCCACTGTTTAGCCTGTAATCCTGTGTTGTAGCTTCGCCAGGTTGGCACTTCATTTCTGGGTACGCCTGGTGCTGGTCCTGGCATGCTCTTCTACACTCCCCATGGAACCAGGGTTGGTCGCCTGGCTTGATGGTGTTGGAAGACTGAGGGATATGCCGGGCCACGCTTCCTGTGTCCCTGACGACTATGTGTGCGGGAAGTGTGTCCAGCTGCAGCTCATGTGGGACCGCATGACGGCCCTTGAGCTGCAGATGGACTCACTTTGGAGCATCCACGATTCTGAGAGGGGTGTGGATAGCACATTTAGTGAGTTGGTCACACCGCAGGTTAAGGCCAGCGTAGACAGTACATGGGTGACCAAAAGGCAGAGCAAGGGCAGGAAGGTAGTGCAGAAATCCCCTGGGGTTGTCTCCCTTAGCAACAGGTTCACCGTCTTAGGTACTGTTGTCGGGGGGGGTGACGCATCGGGGGAAGGCACCAGCAGCCAGGCTCATGGCACCATGACTGGCTCTGTTGCAAAGAAGGGAGGGAAAAAGAGTGGCAGGGCTATAGTAATAGGGGATTCGATTGTAAGGGGAATAGATAGGGGTTTCTGTGGTCGCGACCGAGACTCCAGGATGGTATGTTGCCTCCCTGGTGCAAGGGTCAAGGATGTCTCGGCGCGGGTGCAGAACATTCTGGAGGGGGAGGGGGAACAGCCAGTTGTCGTGATACATGTTGGTACCAACGACGTAGCTAAAAAAAGGGAAGAGGTCCTACAAGTAGAATTTCGGGAGTTAGGAGCCAAGCTAAAAAGTAGGACCTCGAAGGTAGTAATCTCTGGATTACTACCAGTGCCACGTGCTAGTAAGAGTACAGAGAACAGGATAGTTAGGCTAAATACGTGGCTTGAGCAGTGGTGTAAGAGGGAGGGTTTTAAATTTTTGAGGCATTGGAACCAGTTTTGTGGTAGGTGTGACCTATACAAAAGGGACGGTCTACACCTGTGCAGAGATGGAACTGATGTTCTCGGGGTAATTTTTGATAAAGCAGTTCGGGAGCATTTAAACTAGTATGGCAGGGGGCTAGAAACCTATGTAGTGAAATAGAGGAAAGTGAAAGGCAGACAGAAATAAATGATAAAAGGGTGAGGAACAAAAAACAAAGGGCCAAACTAATTCATAAAAAATGTGAGCATAAAAAAAGCCTGAGGGTTTTATACCTTAATGCGAGAAGCATCAGGAACAAGGTAGATGAATTAGCTGTGGAAATAGAGGTTAATAAGTATGACCTAATTGGGATTACGGAAACATGGTTGCAGGGTGAGCAGGGCTGGGAGCTTAACATACAGGGGTATTCAGTATTTAGGAAGGATCGACAAAAAAGAAAGGG
Source organism: Somniosus microcephalus (assembly GCF_052327205.1). Classification (NCBI taxonomy): domain Eukaryota; kingdom Metazoa; phylum Chordata; class Chondrichthyes; order Squaliformes; family Somniosidae; genus Somniosus; species Somniosus microcephalus. The sequence continues at coordinate 375,656,631 of NC_140989.1, read as the reverse complement.
AGGAGGGGTAGCATTGCTAGTAAAAGAGGGGATAAATGCAATTGAAAGGAAGGATATTAACTCAGTTAATACAGAATCTATATGGGTGGAGCTAAGAAATAGCGAGGGGCAAAAAACATTAATAGGAGTGGTATATAGGCCTCCAAATAGTAAAATAGAGGTTAGGGAGGGCATCACGAGGGAAATTAGAGAAGCGTGCAATAAGAGCACAGCTGTCATCATAGGTGACTTTAACTTACATATAGATTGGACTAGCCTAATCAGTAAAAATAATGAGGAGGAGGAATTCCTTGAGTGTTTGAGGGATGGTTATCTGGATCAATATGTCGAGGAACCAACTCGGGAACAGGCTATATTGGACTGGGTACTGTGCAATGAGAAGGGACTAATCAGTAATCTTGTTGTACGGGGACCCTTGGGTCAGAGCGATCATAACATGATCGATTTCTCACTCGAAATGGAGAGCGAAGAAATTGACTCAGAGACTAAGGTCCTGAATTTAAACAAGGGGAATTATGATGCCATGAGACGGGAACTGAGTAGGTCTGATTGGACAACGTTCCTGGGAGGACTGGAGGTAGATAAACAATGGCAAACATTTAAAGATAGAATGACAAAATTGCAAAAATTGTTTATACCAATCTGGCATAAAAGGAAATCTAAAAAGGTGACTCAACCGTGGATAACAGGGGAAATTAGAGACAGCATAAAATCCAAAGATAGGGCGTATAAAATAGCCAAAAAAAGCGCCAGAGCGGAAGATTGGGAACAGTTTAAGATAGAGCAAAGGAGGGCAAAGGGCATAATCAAGAGGGGCAAAATAGCTTACGAAAACAAGCTGGCGGAAAATATAAAAACTAACTCCAAAAGCTTTTATAAGTATATCAAAAGGAAAAGACTGGTGAAAACCAAAGTTGGTCCATTGCAGTCAGATACGGGGGAATATATAATGGGAAATAAGGAAATGGCAGATCAACTAAATGCATACTTTGGGTCAGTCTTTACGAAGGAAGACACAAAAAACCTCCCTGGGATATCGGGAAAAATAGGGACATTGGCAAAGGAGGAACTGACGCAAATCAATATCTCTAAGGATATGGTGTTAAGGAAGCTAAAGGGATTGAAGGTGGACAAATCCCCAGGGCCTGATAACATGCATCCTAGGGTACTGAAGGAGGTGGCCCTAGAGATAGCGGATGCACTAAGGATGATTTTTCAGAATTCATTAGACTCGGGAACAGTGCCGATGGATTGGAGGGTAGCTAACGTTACCCCACTATTCAAAAAGGGGGGTAGGGAAAAAGCAGGTAATTACAGACCTGTAAGCCTTACATCAGTTGTGGGCAAAATGCTGGAGTCCATCATTAAGGATGAAATAGCGGAGCACTTAGCAAATGGGGACAGGATAGGACAGAGTCAACATGGATTTACAAAGGGTAAATCGTGCTTGACTAATCTATTGGAATTTTTTGAGGGAGTAACTGGTAGAATAGATGGGGGAGAGCCAGTAGATGTGGTGTACCTGGACTTCCAAAAGGCCTTCGATAAGGTCCCACATAAAAGATTAGCATGGAAAATTGAGGCTCATGGGATAAAGGGGAAAGTTTTGGCGTGGATAGGGAACTGGCTGTCAGATAGAAAACAGAGAGTTGGAATAAACGGCTCATTTTCTGAATGGCAGGCAGTAACAAGTGGGGTACCACAGGGATCTGTCCTGGGCCCCCAGCTGTTCACAATTTACATTAATGACCTGGATCAGGGAGTCGGATGCAGCATTTCCAAATTTGCAGACGACACTAAACTAGGAGGGGGGGTGGGCTCAGAGGAAGAGACCAGGAAGCTCCAGAGCGATTTGGACAGACTGGGCGATTGGGCGGATAAATGGCAGATGCACTATAATGTGGACAAGTGCGAAGTTATCCACCTTGGGTGCAGGAACGGGAGGGCAAATTATTATTTAAATGGCAATAGATTGGGAGAGGGGGAAGTACAGAGAGACCTGGGTGTTCTTGTACACCAGTCACTGAAGGCGAGCATGCAGGTGCAACAGGCGGTCAAGAAGGCAAACGGTATGCTGGCCTTCATAGCAAAAGGGTTAGAATACAGGAACAGGGATACCTTGCTGCAGCTGTACAGGGCACTGGTGAGACCACACCTCGAGTACTGTGTACAGTTTTGGTCGCCTCATCTGAGGAAGGATGTTCTTGCCATGGAGGGGGTGCAGCGGCGATTCACCAGGCTGATACCAGGAATGGCGGGAATGACCTATGAGGAGAGACTATGTAGTTTAGGGATGTACACACTGGAGTTTAGAAGATTGAGAGGGGACCTCATAGAAGTGTATAAAATTCTGACAGGTCTAGACAGACTGGATGCAGAAGGAATGTTTCCCTTGGCGGGTGAGAACAGAACTAGAGGACATAATTTAAGGATAAGGGCTAAACCATTTAGGACAGAGATGAGGGGGAATTTCTTCACTCAGAGAGTGGTGAACCTGTGGAACTCATTGCCACAGAGGGCAGTGTACGCCAGCTCATTAAATATATTTAAGAGGGAATTAGATATATTTCTACGGGCAAAAGGGGTTAAGGGTTACGGAGAGAAGGCGGGGACGGGATACTGAATTAAAGGATCAGCCATGATCTCATCGAATGGCGGAGCAGGCACGAAGGGCCGAATGGCCTACTCCTGCTCCTATCTTCTATGTATCTATGTATGAGGTTACAGATAGTGGTGGAATACCATTCTGCTGCTGATGCCCCACAGTGCCCCATTGATGCCCAGTTTTGAGCTGCTCGATCTGTTCTGAATCTATTCCATTTAGCACGGTGGTAGTGCCACACAACACGATGGAGGGGGTCCTCAGTGTGAAGATAGGACTTGGTCTCCACAAGGACTGTGCGGTGATCACTCCTACCAATACCGTCATGGACAGACCCATCTGTGATGGGCTGGACTGTCATTATAAATTAGACAAGCGGTCTTCATGGTTTTTGTGTTAATAGTTCCTGGTGATGGAAATCCAATCTCTGTCATGTCCCAGGAGTATATCAGTCTGGGTTAATCTGATCTCTTTCATGTCCCAGTAATATATTAGTCCTGATTAAGCAGAAATGAGTTAAATAATCTTCAATTATTGCCTCATAATTGTCTGAGTGCCGACACATTAAGAACTGATTCAGTCCAGTTATTTTATGTGAATACAAATCACCTCAATGTACACTGGGTGACTGCTAATCTCAACCAGCCTCCCATTAAACACCACCCGTGCCTTAAGTACATTTTGCTGACATCCCATAATGACCCTGCTCTCACTGTGTTTCTGGTCCCATGTCCACCGTCAGTGGGTGAAGCCCACCGCAGGCGATCAACCCGAAAGGCCTCAGTCTAGAAAGTGCGGCTGGAATCTGGAGCCCCGGGATTGTCCCAAACACCAACTCCCTTTTTAATGTTGGGACATTAAGAGACTCTTTGTTACGACAACAATCCCAGCAAAGTGACTCTTTGTTACGACAACAATCCCAGCAAAGTTTAACTTTGCACCAATCAGGGTGTTTGAGAACAGATCCAGCACATAATATACAGGACAGGAGAGAATTAGAGCTTCAATTCCAATAAATAACATCACATCAAATAATCGGCACTAATGAGCTGGAGTGATTAGCATCGATCATGTCCAGCAGCTGAATTATTAATGCTGGGAAATGATATACACAGCTCCTCATTGGCAATAAAACATCTCCAGTTATAAGTTCATTTTAGCAGATTCGTTACATTAGAACTGGTGACTTAACCTGACTATTAACATTCACCCTGACTACTGCCTCTCCTAACCTGACTATTACCACTCACCCTGACTACTGCCTCTCCTAACCTGACTATTAAAATTCACCCTGACTACTGCCTCTCCTAACCTGACTATTACCATTCACCCTGACTACTGCCTCTCCTAATCTGTCTATTACCATTCACCCTGACTACTGCCTCTCCTAACCTGACTATTACCATTCACCCTGGCTACTGCCTCTCCTAACCTGACTATTACCATTCACCCTGACTACTGCCTCTCCTAACCTGACTATTACCATTCACCCTGACTACTGCCTCTCCTAACCTGACTATTACCATTCACCCTGACTCCTGCCTCTCCTAACCTGACTATTACCATTCACCCTGACTACTGCCTCTCCTAACCTGACTATTACCATTCACCCTGACTACTGCCTCTCCTAACCTGAGTATTACCATTCACCCTGACTACTGCCTCTCCTAACCTGACTATTACCATTCACCCTGAATGATGCCTCTCCTAACCTGACTATTACCATTCACCCTGACTACTGCCTCTCCTAACCTGACTATTACCATTCACCCTGACTACTGCCTCTCCTAACCTGACTATTACCATTCACCCTGACTACTGCCTCTCCTAATCTGACTATTACCATTCACCCTGACTACTGCCTCTCCTAACCTGACTATTACCGTTCACCCTGACTACTGCCTCTCCTAACCTGACTATTACCATTCACCCTGACTACTGCCTCTCCTAACCTGACTATTACCACTCACCCTGACTACTGCCTCTCCTAACCTGACTATTACCATTCACCCTGACTACTGCCTCTCCTAACCTGACTATTACCATTCACCCTGACTACTGCCTCTCCTAACCTGACCATTACCATTCACCCTGACTACTGCCTCTCCTAACCTGATTATTACCATTCACCCTGACTACTGCCTCTCCTAACCTGACTATTACCATTCACCCTGACTACTGCCTCTCCTAACCTGACTGTTACCATTCACCCTGACTACTGCCTCTCCTAACCTGACTGTTACCATTCACCCTGACTACTGCCTCTCCTAACCTGACTATTACCATTCACCCTGACTACTGCCTCTCCTAACCTGACTATTACCATTCACCCTGACTACTGCCTCTCCTAACCTGACTATTACCATTCACCCTGACTACTGCCTCTCCTAACCTGACTATTACCATTCACCCTGACTACTGCCTCTCCTAACCTGACTATTACCACTCACCCTGACTACATTTGGAGTTTAAAATCGCTGAGTGTTTTGCAGCGATGGGGAAATTCTGCTGAAGATTCGTTCCCAATGTCTCCTGTGTTAAAGACCCTGTACAGCTCGATTGCAATGTTAGAATCTCACTAGTGTTACATTACACCGACATAACGTGAATTTAATCAGCATCCCAGCAAACTGCAGAGTAAAAGAGCAATGAGCTGGGCAGGAAACGATATCTAAAGCTGTCTGTGGGTCATCAACACAAGGGACCTAGGCCGAGAATATTAATCCTCAAAAATAATTAAATCCTGTTCACCCTTAATAAATGTCCATCATTTCTTGTAAATTAATTATATTCCTTATAAAAATTACTGATCTAATCCCCTCCAATATCTAATCCTTTCCGATATCACGATTATAAAAACCTGATCCTCTTTCCCCAAATATGAAATCTCAGTAATAGGTTGTGTCTCGAAGGCCCCAATCTTTGCTCCTTCTGTCTCCTGTCTGGACTCAGATGCTGCAATGTGGTCTGTGTTTAATTTCTCCTGGTATTTGTGAATGAAAGATTTCTCCCCTCACTAATCTAATGATGGGCCTGAGATCAGAGAGTCCAGCATTCCAACCCAGCGACCTTTCCCCGATATCAACCTCACATCAAAGCGGCTCCCACACTTTCTCACTTTACTCCCTGGGCTTTGCAGCTCGCGACCTCCTTCCCACCGATCTCCCATCATTAGGAAATGGCCGTGTTGATCTCTGTAACTGCAGGGAGCAGAGTTCAGGATTCCGCCTCTCTTTAAATGTGAAAAGAAACCAGATTCTAATCGTGGGTTCAGTATCCAGGGTCAGTGTGAGTGAAGTATAAATCAGAACATCGCTGGCACCGGATAATAAGCAGCAATAATCCCAACCCCAATAATAATATAACCCCTGCAAGGTCCACACCACTCGGGTCAAGGTTCAAGGGTCAGTCTGATCGGCACTGCTCGGTCCAGGGGTCAAGGGTCAGTCTGATGGACACCACTCGGTCCAGGGGTCAAGGGTCAGTCTGATCGACACTGCTCGGTCCAGGGGTCAAGGGTCAGTCTGATGGACACCCTCGGTCCAGGGGTCAAAGGGTCAGTCTGATGGACACCATTCGGGTCAAGGGTCAGTCTGGTCACCAGGGTCGGACACGGTGATTGGACAGGGAATTGTTGAAAGTTGTTGTTATTTCACAGTTTAATATCGGGAGTGAAATAAAATTGAAATCCAGAGAATAGAAGCAGGATGAGAATCTTGATAACCCGTCAGATTGCAAACACTGAAATCTCTGATCCTTTGTGTGTAGGAAGCTCTTTATAGAATAATCCCAGGTATTAGAGGAATGAAACGGACATTGTACCTGCCCGGCCACATTTCATTCTTCAATCTCCACATTGACCTCGTTTCCTCATTCGATATTTCCGTGAGAAAACAATTTCAACAACAGCTCAGAGTCAGCCGTGGCTCAGTGGGCAGCACTCTCGCCTCTGGGTCGGAAGGTCGTGGGTTCAAGCCCCACTCCAGAGACTTGAGCCCTTAATCCAGGCTGGCTCTCCCAGTGCAGTACTGAGGGAGCGCCGCACTGTCGGAGGGGCAGCACTGAGGGAGCGCCGCACTGTCGGTGGGGCAGTACTGAGGGAGCGCTGCACTGTCGGAGGGGCAGTACTGAGGGAGCGCTGCACTGTCGGAGGGGCAGCACTGAGGGAGCGCCGCACTGTCGGTGGGGCAGTACTGAGGGAGCGCTGCACTGTCGGAGGGGCAGTACTGAGGGAGCGCTGCACTGTCGGAGGGGCAGCACTGAGGGAGCACCGCACTGTCGGTGGGGCAGTACTGAGGGAGCGCTGCACTGTCGGAGGGGCAGTACTGAGGGAGCACTGCACTGTCGGAGGGGCAGCACCGAGGGAGCGCCGCACTGTCGGTGGGGCAGTACTGAGGGAGCGCTGCACTGTCGGAGGGGCAGTACTGAGGGAGCGCTGCACTGTCGGAGGGGCAGTACTGAGGGAGTGCCGCACTGTCGGTGGGGCAGTACTGAGTGAGTGCTGCACTGTCGATGGGGCAGTACTGAGGGAGTGCTGCACTGTCGGAGGGGCAGTACTGAGGGAGTGCTGCACTGTCGGACGGTCAGGACTGAGGGAGTGCTGCACTGTCAGAGGGTCAGGACTGAGGGAGTGCTCTACTGTCGGAGAGGCAGTAGTGAGGGAGTGCTGCACTGTTGGAGGGGCAGTACCGAGGGAGTGCTGCACTGTCGGAGGGGCAGTACTGAGGGAGTGCTGCACTGTTGGAGCGGCAGTACCGAGGGAGTGCTGCACTGTCTGAGGGTCAGGACTGAGGGAGTACTGCCCTACTGGAGGATCAGGACTGAGGGAGTGCTGCCCTACTGGAGGGTCAGTACTGAGGGAGTGCTATACTGTCGGAGCGACAGTACTGAGGGAGTGCTGCACTGTCGGAGAGGCAGTACTGAGGGAGTGCTGCACTGTCGGAGGGGCAGTACTGAGGGAGTGCTGCACTGTCGGAGGGGCAGTACTGAGGGAGTGCTGCACTGTCGGAGGGGCAGTACTAAGGGAGTGCTGCACTGCCGGAGGGTCAGGACTGAGGGAGTGCTGCACTGCCGGAGGGTCAGTACTGACGGAGTGCTGCACTGTCAGAGGGGCAGTACTGAGGGAGTGCTGCACTCTCGGAGGGTCAGTACTGAGGGAGTGCTGCACTGTCGGAGGGGCAGTACTGAGGGAACGCTGCACTGTCGGAGGAGTAGTACTGAGGGAGTGCTGCACTCTCGGAGGGTCAGTACTGAGGGAGTGCTGCACTGTCGGAGGGGCAGTACTGAGGGAACGCTGCACTGTCGGAGGAGTAGTACTGAGGGAGTGCTGCACTGTCGGAGGGGCAGTACTGAGGGAGTGCTGTACTGTCAGAGGTTTTGTCTTTTGGATGAGACTTTAAAGCCTCTCAGGTGGATGTAAATCGTCGCATTGAAATATTTTGACGAGGAGCAGGGGAGTCTCCCCAGTGTCGTGGCCAATGTTTATCACTAATTCGGATTATCTGGTCATTATCACATTGCTGTTCATGGGAGCTTGCTGTGCATAAATTGGCTTCCTCATCTTTTTATAGAGTCATAGAGTCATAGAGTTTTACAGCACAGAAAGAGGCCCTTCGGCCCATCGTGTCTGCGCCGCCCATCCATCCCTGTCCAGTCTAATCCCATTTTACAGCATTTGGTCCATAGCCTTGTATGCAATGGCATTTCAAGTGCTCATCCAAATGCTTCTTGAATGTTGTGAGGGTTCCTGCCTCTACCACCCTTTCAGGCATTGAGTTCCACATTCCAACCAACCTCTGGGTGAAAAAGTTCCTCCTCAAATCCCCTCTAAATCTCCTGCCCCTTACCCTGAATCTATGTCCCCTTGTTATTGACCCCCCTACTAAGGGGAAAAGTTCCTCTTTATCTACCCTATCTATGCCCCTCATCATTTTGTACACCTCAATCAGGTCCCCCCTCAGCCTTCTCTGCTCCAAGGAAAACAACCCCAGCCTGTCCAGCCTCTCTTCATAGCTGAGGCGCTCCATCCCAGGTAACATCCTGGTGAATCTTCTCTGCACCCTCTCCAAAGCAATCACATCCTTCCTATAGTGAGGCGACCAGAACTGCACACAGTACTCCAGCTGTGGCCTCACCAGCGTTTTGTACAGCTCCATCATAACCTCCCTGCTCTTATATTCTATGCCTCGGCTAATGAAGGCAAGTATCCCATATGCCTTTTTAACCACCTTATCTACCTGCTCCGCTGCCTTCAGGGATCTATGTACATGTACACCAAGGTCCCTCTGACCCTCTGTACTTCCTAGGGTCCTACCACTCATTGTGTATTCCCTTGCCTTATTTGTCCGTCCAAAATGCATCACCTTGCACTTTTCAGGGTTAAATTCCATTTGCCACTTTTCCGCCCATCTGACCAACCCGTTTATATCGTCCTGTAGCCGGAGGCTTTCCTCCTCGCAATTTACCACCCCACCAATTTTCGTGTCATCTGCGAACTTACTGATCATACCTTTTACATTCTCATCCAAATCATTTATGTAGATCACGAACAACAAGGGACCCAGCACCGATCCCTGAGGTACCCCACTGGACACAGGCTTCCAGTCACAAAAGCAACCTTCAACCATCACCCTCTGCCTCCTGCCACTCAGCCAGTTTAGGATCCAACGCGCCAAGGCACCCTGGATCCCATGGGCTCTTACCTTCTTAACCAGTCTCCTATGCGGGACTTTGTCAAAAGCTTTACTGAAGTCCATGTAAACCACATCCACAGCATTTCCCTCATCCACCCCACTAGTCACCCCCTCGAAAAATTCGATCAGATTTGTCAGACATGTTTTACCCTTGACAAAGCCATGCTGACTATCCCCGATTAATCCTTGCCTCTCCAAGTGGAGATTAATTTTGTCCCTCAGAATTTTTTCCAATAATTTCCCCACCACAGATGTTAGACTCACTGGCCTGTAATTCCCTGGTTTATCCCTGCTACCCTTCTTGAATAATGGTACTACGTTAGCTGTTCTCCAGTCCTCTGGTACATCCCCTGTGGCCAGAGAGGTTCTGAAAATTAGTGTCAGAGCCCCTGCAATCTCCTCCTTTGCCTCCCACAGCAGCCTGGGATACATCTCGTCCGGGCCTGGGGATTTATCCACTTTTTGGCCTGCTAAAACCGCAAGCACCTCCTCCCTCTCGATGCTAATATGTTCAAGTATGTCACAGTCCCCTTGCCCGATTTCTATGTCTGCATCGTCTTTCTCCATAGTGAACACAGATGCAAAAAATTCATTTAAAACCTTTTACAGGACAACACTTCATAAAGTACTTGATTGGCTGCAAAGTGCTTTCCGAATGTCCTGAGGTTGTGAAAGGGGTTATAGAAATGCAGGAGGAACAAAGGGATCTCGGAGTACAAATACACAAATCACTAAAAGTTGCGACACAGGTTAGCAAGGCCATAAAAAAGCAAACCAAACACTTGGGTTTATTTCTAGAGGGATAGAATTGAAAAGTAGGGAAGTTATGCTAAACCTGTATCGAACCTTGGTTAGACCTCACTTGGAGCATTGCGTACAGTTCTGGGCACCGTGTTATAAAAAGGACATAGAGGCACTGGAGAGGGTGCTGAGAAGATTCACAAGGATGATACCAGAAATGCGAGGGTATACCGATCAGGAAAGGAGCAACAGGCTGGGTCTCTTTTCTCTTGATAAAAGGCTGAGGGTCTAATAGAGGTCTTTAAAACGAGGGAGAGGGAATCGAGGGTTACACTGATAGAGTTAGATGGGGAAAGACGGGAGGAGGCTCGAGTGGAGCATAAACACCGCATGGACTGGTTGGGCCGAATGGCCTGTTTCTGTGCCGTATATCCGGTGTAATCCTGTGTAATCCTTTATCACAGCTCCCAGACAGTTCAATGTTATTATATTGTTTCATCTCAGACCAGCTGACCCTCAATAATCTGTTTAAAGCTTCTGGTTAAACGCAACAACACTCAACATCTGAACATTTTCTTTAAGGACCTTCTTTCAGAAAGATTTCTGCCTCTGGCAGCTAATTAACCCTGAGCTCCCAAACAGCCCATAATCCCTGGGCTCCGCTCTCTCGCTCTGAGGCTCAGTTCTGCTCCGGGGCCACATTTGACTAATAGTGATCTGTTCATCGCACTAATTAATGCCTAATTGTGTTAACCCGGCTCCCACAATCCAGGGGATTTGGGCACGGACTCCCAGGCCACTTGCTATTTTTGCGGCCTAGAGGAGTCCGTGTTTCACATCTATATTGAGTGTGAGAGGTTGCAGCCCCTGTTGCATTTTTTGAAGGGGCTGCTCCTCGATTTTTGGCTGCACTTCCATCCCACGCTCCTGATCTACGGCCACCCGGTGCGGAGGGGAGAGGGCGGATCGGAGGACCTCCTCGTAGGAATGGTCCTGGGCCTGGCCAAAGTGGCCATTAATAGGTCCAGGCAGCGGGCGGTCGAGGGGGTCGTTCGGCCCAATTGCCTGCCTCTCTTCCACGGCTATGTTTGCGCCTGGGTGGCCCTGGAGATAGAGCACACGGTGTCTGCCGGCACACTCGAGGCCTTCCGAGACCGGTGGGCCCCGCGGGGACTGGAGTGCATCGTCACCTTGGCCGGGGTGATTATAATTAAATTTGATAAGTGTTAAATATTAATCTAGGGGTTTTAAGCTTTTTTTTTTACAGTCCACTTGTTCGGTTGGGAGAGCGGGAGGCTCCGCTCGGTGATGCAGAGAGCCCTGCAGATGGAGAAGAATGTCAAGCAGAGTCTGCCGGATCTGCACAAACCCTCGACTGGGAGCGCCGACCCTCATCTGTATGAATTCCTGGAGACCCGCTATCCGGATGAACAAGTGAAGACGACCAAGAAACTTGTAGAGACTGGACCCCTGCCTTGTACAAAGAGCTGAGACTTGAGCTCTGTAAATGTGATTTACTGTAAAATGTTCAATTTTAAAATTTAAAAAAACACTCGATACCTGAGATCCTCAGACACAGCTCAGTGTGTGAAGGGAACATCGAGAGAACATCAAACTCCACAGAAACTGAACCCTGATTCCTGCCTCCTTCGGACAGTCTCCTTCTGCCTGATATTTCTGGGGATCAATCGATGTGATGAAGCCCAGGGCGGGCCGGGATACTAATGAGACAATTGGGCCAGTAATCTGTCAATCAGCCTCGCTAATTGAGATCAAGCGGCTCACTGTTGGGGAAGGAGTTCTCACTGACTAACAAACGGAACATGGCCTGGAGCAGAAACGGACTCTATCGGGGCCATCATCTCTGCTGCTGGTTCTGTCCCTGAGAGATGGGAATCTCAGCCTTTAACCCCATTGGGATTTCTCTCCTGCTTGGAGCAGTAGAGATGGCGAGGGAGGAATGGGATCTCGCTCCACACACACAACTTTCTGGAACCAAGAGGGAGCAGCGAGATTCCACCCTCATTAAAAGGCAAACCCAATTCTAGTGATGTCGACAGGCTAGAAACAGGACAGCATCTGGGGGCCGCAGCATTGCTGAGAAGGCGGAGGAAGGAGAGGAGTTTCTCGGAGTGAGGTTAGAGAGTGAGAGGGAGTCAGTGCCCTGAATTACAGCCAGGGCCCGATTGATGGGCCAACTATCCTGTGGGCAGCTTGGATCATCCCTCGGGGGCTGGTTACTGTTCACTTCACAGCGGAGAATGATCTGAATGGCCCACAACCCCGAGTTATTGCTCCATGAGCTGCCTGGCCCAGCCATTTCCCAATATAACCTTGCTGACTCTGGGAATATCCAGTCAGCTCATTACAGTCCCGCATCAAGTCAACAAGCGACAGAAATTAAAGTACTTTCACTTCAAGGAAGACTGAGAGCGGTTCTCTGAAACTCCCTCCAGCACTTGTTCAAAAACAGCAACCTGCATTTATATAGCGCCTTTAACTAGCAAAACCTCCCAAGGTGCCTCACAGGAGCGTAAGTCACACAAACTGACCCCGAGACACATAAGGAGATATTAGGACAGGTGACCAAAGGCTGGGTCAAAGAGGGAGGTTTTAAGGAGCGTCTTAAAGGAGGAGAGAGAGGCGGAGAGGTTTAGAGAGGGAATTCCAGAGCTTAGGGCCCAGGCAGCTGAAGGCACAGCCATCAATGGTGGAGCGAAGGAAGTGGGGGATGGAAAAGAGGCCAGAATTGGAGGAGCGCAGAGATCTCGGAGGGGTGCAGGGTGGGAGGGGGTTACAGTGATGGGGAGGGGTGTAGGGTGGGAGGGGGTTACAGAGATGGGGAGGGGTGTAGGGTGGGAGAGGGTTACAGAGATGGGGAGGTGTGTAGGGTGGGAGGGGGTTACAGTGATAGGGAGGGGTGTAGGGTGGGAGGGGGTAACAGTGATAGGGAGGGGTGTAGGGTGGGAGGGGGTTACAGAGATGGGGAGGGGTGTAGGGCGGGAGAGGGTTACAGAGATGGGGAGGTGTGTAGGGTGGGAGGGGGTTACAGAGATGGGGAGGGGTGTAGGGTGGGAGGGGGTTACAGTGATAGGGAGGGGTGTAGGGCAGGAGGGGGTTACAGAGATGGGGAGGTGTGTAGGGTGGGAGGGGGTTACAGTGATAGGGAGGGGTGTAGGGTGGGAGGGGGTAACAGTGATAGGGAGGGGTGTAGGGTGGGAGGGGGTTACAGAGATGGGGAGGGGTGTAGGGTGGGAGGGGGTTACAGTGATAGGGAGGGGTGTAGGGCAGGAGGGGGTTACAGAGATGGTGAGGGGTGTAGGGTGGGAGGGGGTTACAGTGATAGGGAGGGGTGTAGGGTGGGAGGGGGTTACAGTGATAGGGAGGGGTGTAGGGTGGGAGTGGGTTACAGTGCTAGGGAGGGGTGTAGGGTGAGAGGGGGTTACAGAGATGGGGAGGGGTGTAGGGTGGGAGGGGGTTACAGTGATAGGGAGGGGTGTAGGGTGGGAGGGGGTTACAGAGATGGGGAGGGGTGTCGGGCGGGAGGGGGTTACAGAGATGGGGAGGGGTGTCGGGCGGGAGGGGGTTACAGAGATGGGGAGGGGTGTAGGGTGGGAGGGGGTTACAGAGATGGAGAGGGGTGCAGGGCGGGAGGGGGTTACAGAGATGGGGAGGGGTGTAGGGTGGGAGGGGGTTACAGAGATGGGGAGGGGTGTAGGGTGGGAGGGGGTTACAGAGATGGGGAGGGGTGTAGGGTGGGAGGGGGTTACAGAGATGGGGAGGGGTGTAGGGTGGGAGGGGGTTACAGAGATGGGGAGGGGTGTCGGGCGGGAGGGGGTTACAGAGATGGGGAGGGGTGTAGGGCGGGAGGGGGTTACAGAGATGGGGAGGGGTGTAGGGTGGGAGGGGGTTACAGAGATTGGGAGGGGTGTAGGTTGGGAGGGGGATACAGAGATGGGGAGGGGTGTAGGGTGGGAGGGTGTTACAGTGATGGGGAGGGGTGTAGGGTGGGAGGGGGTTACAGTGATAGGGAGGGGTGTAGGTTGGGAGGGGGTTACAGAGATGGGGAGGGGTGTAGGGTGGGAGGGGGTTTCAATGATGGGGAGGGGTGTAGGGTGGGAGGGGGTTACAGTGATAGGAGGGGTGTAGGGCGGGAGGGGGTTACAGTGATGGGGAGGGGTGTGGGGTGGGAGGGGGTTACAGAGATGGGGAGGGGTGTAGGGTGGGAGGGGGTTACAGTGATAGGGAGGGGTGTAGGGTGAGAGGGGGTTACAGAGATGGGGAGGGGTGTAGGGTGGGAGGGGGTTACAGTGATAGGGAGGAGTGTAGGGTGGGAGGGGGTTACAGAGATGGGGAGGGGTGTTGGGCGGGAGGGGGTTACAGAGATGGGGGGGTGTCGGGCGGGAGGGGGTTACAGAGATGGGGAGGGGTGTAGGGTGGGAGGGGGTTACAGAGATGGGGAGGGGTGCAGTGCGGGAGGGGGTTACAGAGATGGGGAGGGGTGTAGGGTGGGAGGGGGTTACAGAGATGGGGAGGGGTGTAGGGTGGGAGGGGGTTACAGAGATGGGGAGGGGTGTCGGGCGGGAGGGGGTTGCAGAGATGGGGAGGGGTGTAGGGCGGGAGGGGGATACAGAGATGGGGAGGGGTGTAGGGTGGGAGGGGGTTACAGTGATGGGGAGGGGTGTAGGGTGTCGGGTGTAGAGTGAATACACACGCTGAAGATGGGCTGCTGAGATTTTAGTGTTTTTAGTGTCTAAAGTGGGGAAAAAAAGTTTCATTTCATTTCAATTTTTAAAAAGGTTTTAAAATTAAATTTAGTTCTAGTTAAGTTAGTTTAGTTTAGGTTAGTTTAAGTTTAGATTAGTCTAGACAAAGTAGAGAAGGAAAAGACCGCCAGAAAGACTACGAAAGAAAAAAAAACCCAGAGGAAAATAGAGGAAAAAAAAAGCCAAAGCAAAAAAAAAAAAAAAAAGAAACAAGAGAAGAACTACACAAACCAGTGAACGGCAGCCACACGGGGCTTCAGCAGCGGTGGTTGAGTCGGCGGCATCGGGACCGAGTTCGAGGAGGCGAGGTCACTCGGGCCGCAGCCCAGCGGTCCAGCAACCGGCACAGCCGAGGGGACTCGGGCCGCATCCCAGAAATCGGAACGCAGCCCGGCAACGGGCACAGCGGAGAGGACTCGGGCTGCATCCCAGAAATCGGCACAGCCGAGGAGATCCGGAACGCAGCCCGGCAATCGGCACAGCGGAGAGGACTCGGGCCGCATCGCAGAAATCGGCACAGCCGAGGAGATTCGGAACGCAGCCCGGAAATCCAGCAATCAGCACAGCCGAGGGGACTCGGGCCACAGCCCAACAATCCAGCACGGGAAAGGCCCGAGGAGCCAGGCCAGCAGGCACAGAGACCTCTGAGGAGAAGGAGAGCAACCAGAAGGCTCGCAAACAAGACCGTGAGTACAGGGCCCAGGGAGGGAGGCCCAGGGAAAGGCCCGAGGAGCCAGGCCGAAACAGAGGCCCAGAGACCTCTGAGGGGGAGGGGAACAGCCCGAAGGCACCGGGAAACAGTGGCTCACAGACTCAGACCTGAGAAGGGTGAACCCAGGAGCCGAGGCCCAGGGACCACGGGGTCGGAGAGGGGGACCGGGAAAGTTCGCGAACAGGGAGAGGGTAACACCAAACCCGGGGCCCCAGAAAAGCTTATTCTAAGATCAACAATACTTTACCAAAAATGAGCGAATCAGAAGATCCACAACAGCCCCGCTTCCAGATTCCCCCCAACACCACAAAAAAAGCTATAAAAACGATCAAGCATGCTCAGATGAGAGAAAAACCAGAAACTCTCTTTACTGACTGTTACAACAATGGGACAAAAAGTAACCTCATATTCTACTCAGATCAGCCAGCGGCTTGGATCAGAGCAATAAAATCACACTATACCAGTGTTAAGCTAAAAAATACCGCAAATGGGTCCATAATGAAAATTAACACACCAGGAGACAGTTCAATCACGACTGTCAACGCGTACAATACCGGAACAATATTAGTGCAAGGCAACCTCGACAAATTTGCAACGGCCTTCAGGACACTGAAAAGATCAACTACGAGGGGAATGAACAGCCCCAGAGTGGCCCGCACTCCCCCCAACATTGACAACTTACCAGGAGAAAATCTGCATGGTCAAGGGATGAACGAGCCACACAGTTCAAACCAGACACTAACCCCGGGGAACCACAGCCACACGATACAACTGACAAACCCCAGCATAACTACCAGGGAGGAAGCCACACATAGTTCCCCTACCATTCCCAGCCCACCAAGAGAAGAGCAGCATAGCCAGGAAGTGAGTGAGCCTTCCAGGGCCGACCAGCTTAGCCAGGAAGTGAGTGAGCCTTCCAGGGCCGACCAGACACATACCCCGGGATCACACAGCCAGATACAACCAAAAGATAAATTTTATCAATTAGAGATAGAGATGGTTAAACTTAGAGAGGAGGTCCTCAAATTGAATGACAAACAAAAGCAGGAGAGGGAGAGACACAAGATAGAGCTGAATAGACTTGATAACCAGGTGAATCTACTTAAGAATCAGGTGAAAGAGCTGCAGGAAAAAGAAGAGAGCCATAGAGGAGAGAAAACACCATTAGACCAGCAACCAGAGACTAGAGATAAGACAAGACAGAGCCGGACGGAACGGCTGCACTCCCACACGGAACAAAAGCAACAGACACACAATACAAGGGGTGCCACACAGACCGACCAGCATGCTGACTCGCAATCTTCCCCCACCACCATGGAATCACAAGCGAGCCGCTCACAAGAGATACGCACACACCAGACACCCCAGCCCAGCACACACACTATGAGTCCAGGCGAAAGCCACCAGACAGTAAACACAAACAAGGCTGACGTCGTAATACTCATAGACTCAAATGGGAAATTTCTATGGGAGAAAAAGCTCTTCCCTAGAAGTAAAGTAGAAAAGATTTGGTGCCCAACAACAGACAGAGCCATGGGATGGCTGACCAAAGCCAGATTAGGCTCCCCCCAACACATAATAATACACACGGGCACAAATGACCTAAAGGCCAAACAGAAAGAGGTAGCAACATCGCTCAGAGCAATGATTAGGAAGGCAAGCAGTACATTTCCAAACACTAGAATCACTGTTTCCACAATATTGCCGAGAACAGACTTCAACAACAACACAATTCATGAGATAAATGCCAGCATAGCAACAGAATGCGAATCAAACCACAACGTACACCTGGCCCAACACCCCACCCTCGATGAAGAATGTCTTTACGACCACGTCCACATCCAAAGGCAAAAAATATCGATCTTTGCTAAAGCCCTGAAGGACGTCGCTTTTAACCGGGTCCATACCCAGACTCCAAGAGGACCCCCCCCCGACCACCAGAGATCAGCGGGGTACATATCAGGAACACTACAAAGACCACCACCACACCAACCGAGACCGGAGAGGATCCCCATGCAAAACAACATTATCAGACCTGCACCACTCCTGTCCCACAGGGGAATAGGACCGCTACCAGCCAGACAGAGGGAGAGATGCACAGGACGTACGCAATACCTCAGACAGAAACAATCCATTAAGAGACAATAAGCAGATGTGCAGCAGCATCTACTTCCGCCTTATGGATCAAGGACTAATTAATAGAAAGAACTGTAACCAAATTGTATTAACTTTTGTAGACAACTGGGGTGATCTTTTTTTTCCCCACACTTAGACACGACAAACACGTACCACTCTTTAACCTATCATAGAAAAAGATAAAACTTAACTTGAAATCCTTATATATTTCGACCTGGAATATCCAAGGTCTACGCTCTTCACTGCGAGAAGTGAAGAGTAGGACCCCAGAGTTCATAGAGGAAACTAAAGATCTAGATATTATCATTTTACAGGAAACTTGGTATAAAGGAAAAGGACACACCGGCTGTCCCCAAGGGTACACTGAGCTAGTGGTCCCCTCCAATAAATTACCAAGTGTAACCCAAGGCAGAGACTCCGGAGGCATACTGATCTGGTTTAAAACAGAACTTAAGAATTACATCAAATTTATAAAAAAGGGCGAAAACCATATGTGGCTCAAACTTGAGAGGGAGATTATCTCAAACACCCAAGATGTTTACATTTGCGCACTTTATATCCCTCCAATCGATTCCCCGTACTACAAAGAGGACACCTTCTCCAACATGGAGGGGGAAATTATCCAATACCAGGCCCAGGGGAACGTGTTGATCTGTGGGGACCTCAATTCAAGAACGGGCGAAGAACCAGACTTCACCAATAATCAGGGAAACAATTACGTATTCGGGAATAACCACTTTGACATCCCTTCCCTCCCATACAGGCATAACTGCGACAAGCAGTCAAATACCAACGGTAAACAGCTACTACAGCTCTGTCGAAACCTGGGTCTGTACATTGTCAATGGTAGGTTCATAGGAGACCTCCTAGGAAGATCGACCTACTGCTCACCTCTTGGCTGCAGCACAGTAGACTATATGATTACAGACTTGGACCCATCCTCTTTCAGAGCATTCACAGTCAAACCACAAACAACACTGTCAGATCACAGCCAAATTACTATGTTTCTCAAAAAGACAGAAACAAACAACATAGAAACACAACCCAGTAAACTGTACAACACCAAAAAATCGTACAGATGGGCCAAAAACGACACGGAAAAATACCAGAAAACAATTAGCAATGCATCAACTCAAGCTCTCTTAGACACCTTTCTGGATAACATATACACTCACAATAAAGAAGGCGTAAACCGGGCAGTTAGTAAACTAAACAATATTTTTGATAATTTGGCAACAAATGCAAACTTGAAAGCTCGCAAGAACAAACCCAAAACAAAAAACTATGAAAAATGGTTTGACCATGATTGCCATAACATGAGGAAAAAACTTAGAAAACTATCAAACCAAAAACACAGACATCCAGAAAACGAGGAATTATGCCTTACTTATTGTCAGATGCTAACACAATACAGAAACACACTCAGGACCAAAAAAGAGCAATTTATTAAGAATACACTCAGCTCCATGGAGGAATCCATTGAGTCGAATTGTTTCTGGGACAACTTGAAAACACTACACAAAAAACAACACGACGATTTGTCCATTCAAAATGGGGACACATGGGTAAACCACTTTGAAAAATTATACCAGAAAAACACACTAAGACCAGAGCAACACCAAATACGCAAAAAACTTGAAAAGCTTGAAATGGCCATAAAAGATAACCAAAACCCGCTAGACGCCATAATAACAGAAAAAGAACTTCTTGAAAAACTCAAGGACCTGCGATCAGGAAAAGCTTGCGGGACAGACGGCATACTAAATGAGATGATTAAACACGCAGACGACAAACTGAAACTGGCTATCCTAAAACTCTTCAACTTGGTTCTGAGTGTCGGTTATTTCCCTGACATCTGGAACAAAGGACTCATAACACCCATATACAAAAGTGGGGACAAAATCGACCCAAACAACTATCGAGGCATCTGTGTAAACAGTAACCTGGGGAAGGTATTCTGTAGCATCATAAACAAAAGACTTATAAACTTCCTCGAAGAGCACAATGTCTTGAGTAAAAGCCAAATTGGATTCCTGCCAAACTATAGAACATCCGATCATATCTTCACCCTACAGACCCTAATTGACAAACACGTTCACCATAACAAAAGCAAAATCTACGCATGCTTTGTAGATTTCCAGAAGGCTTTCGACTCCATCTGGCATGACGGTTTATTCCTGAAACTTATCGAAAGCGGGGTAGGAGGTAAAACATATGATGTAATTAAATCAATGTATACAAACAATAAATGTGCAGTTAAAATTGGAGACAAACAAACAAAATACTTCCCACAGGGGCGGGGGGTGACGCAGGGCTCGCCAATCTCACCGACACTCTTTAATATTTACATTAATGGATTGGCAAATCTACTTGAACAATCTACAGCACCCGGCCTCACCCTATATGAATCCAAGGTTAAATTCCTCCTCTATGCCGACGACCTGGTTCTGCTGTCACCAACTAAGGAGGGTCTACAGCAGAACCTGGACCTGCTGGAGTCGTACTGCCAGACTTGGGCCCTGACAATAAATCCCCAAAAAACCAAAGTCCTTGTGTTCCAGCAAAGATCCAAACAACATGGACCCACAATAAATTTCACAGTAGGAACAACCAAAATTGAACAAACCACTCACTACACATACTTGGGCTTAAAAATCAGTTCTACGGGAAACTTCAAACTGGCTGTGAATGAACTGAAAGAGAAAGCAAGAAGGGCTTTCTATGCCATCAAAAAATCAATCCAAATAGAAATCCCAATTAGCATTTGGCTCAAAATTTTCAAATCAGTAATTCAACCAATTGCACTCTATGGCAGTGAGGTCTGGGGACCACTAACACAACAAGATTTTGCAAAATGGGACAAACACCCAATTGAGATCCTACATGCGGAATTCTGTAAAAGTATCCTCCGGACTCAAAGGAAAACAGTAAACAACGCATGCAGGGCGGAACTAGGCCAATATCCATTAATAATCACTATCCAAAAAAGAGCCACCAAATTTTGGAATCACCTACAAATGAGCAACCCCCAATGCTATCACTACGACGCCCTGAAATGCCAAGAGCTGACCATAAAGAAGAATACCCTCAGTCAACTAGTCCTGGGACTCAATAAAGTAACTAATAACAATACTAACAATAACCAGCCCCAGGACAGTGACAGGGTAACACAAAGAATTCGACCCAACACAATCGTCGCTAAGCAAAAGGAAAAATATCTGTCATATTGGGCAGAAACAACAAAAACCCAAAGCAAACTCAATTGCTACTTGGCCCTAAACAGACAATACAACATAGCTGATTACCTGACCATGGTAAAGGATAACAAACTGAGAAGAACCTTGACAAGGTACTGACTTAGCGAACATAGCCTAGCGATCGAAAAAGGCAGACACAGGCAGACCAGGCTGCCAAGAGAAGACAGGATATGCTCTCACTGCAGTCAGGGAGTAGTTGAGACAGAGATGCACTTCCTCACAGCCTGTGGAAAATATCAGTGCATCAGAGAGAATTTCTATCAAAAATTCTCACAAATATGCCCTGAATTCAGAAATCTGACTGATAACCAAAAACTCCCATTCCTACTGGGGGAGGAGAGAAGCTGTGCAACACTGGCGGCACACTATGTTACAGCTTGCCATGAACAGAGGGACAACCAGTAAACTAAGACAAGAGTATATATAAACAAGGCAAAAATATATTTATAAACTCAGGGATATACCTGTTTATACACTGTATGAATGGAACCGCGTTTATGTGTTCAACCATAAATGTATTTTGATGCTTTGGCAACATAAGATGTACCTTATCATGCCAATAAAGCGATTTGTATTGTATTATTGTATTGTACAGAGATGGGGAGGGGTGCAGGGTGGGAGGGGGTTTCAGTGATGGGGAGGGGTGTAGGGCGGGAGGGGGTTACAGTGATGGGGAGGGGTGTAGGGTGGGAGGGGGTTACAGAGATGGGGAGTGGTGTAGGGTGGGAGGGGGTTACAGAGATGGGGAGGGTGTAGGTTGGGAGGGGGTTACAGTGATGGGGAGGGGTGTAGGGTGGGAGGGGGTTACAGAGATGGGGAGGGGTGTCGGTTGGGAGGGGGTTACAGAGATGGGGAAGTGTGTAGGGTGGGAGGGGGTTACAGAGATCGGGAGGTGTGTAGGGTGGGAGGGGGTTACAGTGATGGGGAGGTGTGTAGGGTGGGAGGGGGTTACAGTGACGGGGAGGGATGTAGGGTGGGAGGGGGTTACAGTGATGGGGAGTGGTGTAGGGTGGGAGGGGGTGACAGAGATGGGGAGGGGTGTATGGTGGGAGGGGGTTACAGTGATGGGGAGGGGTGTAGGGTGGGATGGGGTTACAGGGATGGGGAGGGGTGTAGGGTGGGAGGGGGTTACAGTGATGGGGAGGGGTGTAGGGTGGGAGGGGGTTACAGTGATGGGGAGGGGTGTAGGGTGGGAGGGGGTTACAGAGATGTGGAGGGGTGTAGGATGGAAGGGGGTTACAGGGATGGGGAGGGGTGTAGGGTGGGAGGGGGTTACAGAGGTGGGGAGGGGTGTAGGGTGGGAGGGGGTTACAGAGATGGGGAGGGGTGTAGGGTGGGAGGGGGTTACAGAGATGGGGAGGGGTGTAGGGTGGGAGGGGGTTACAGTGATGGGGAGCGGTGTAGGGTGGGAGGGGGTTACAGTGATGGGGAGGGGTGTAGGGTGGGAGGGGGTTACAGGGATGGGGAGGGGTGTAGGGTGGGAGGGGGTTACAGAGATGGGGAGGGGTGTAGGGTGGGAGGGGGTTAGAGGGATGGGGAGGGGTGTATGGTGGGAGGGGGTTGCAGAGATGGGGAGGGGTGTAGGGTGGGAGGGGGTTACAGAGATGGGGAGGGGTGTAAGGTGGGAGGGGATTGCATAGATTTCCAGAAGGCTTTCGACTCCATCTGGCATGACGGTTTATTCCTGAAACTTATCGAAAGTGGGGTAGGAGGGAAAACATATGATGTAATTAAATCAATGTATACAAACAACAAATGTGCAGTTAAAATTGGAGACAAACAAACAAAATACTTCCCACAGGGTCGGGGGGTGACGCAGGGCTCGCCAATCTCACCGACACTCTTTAATATTTACATAAATGGATTGGCAAAACTACTTGAACAATCTACAGCACCCGGCCTCACCCTGTATGAATCCAAGATTAAATTCCTCCTCCATGCAGTCGACCTCGTTCTGCTGTCACCTACTAAAGAGGGGCTACAGCAAAACCTGGACCTGCTGGAGCCGTACTGCCAGACTTGGGCCCTGACAATAAATCCCCAAAAAACCAAAGTCCTTGTGTTCCAGCAAAGATCCAAACATCAGGGACCCAAAATAAATTTCACAGTAGGAACAACCAAAATTGAACAAACCACTAACTACACATACTTGGGCTTAAAAATCAGTTCTACGGGAAACTTCAAAGTGGCTGTGAATGAACTGAAAGAGAAAGCAAGAAGGGCTTTCTATGCCATCAAAAAATCAATCCAAATAGAAATCCCAATTAGCATTTGGCTCAAAATTTTCAAATCAGTAATTCAACCAATTGCACTCTATGGCAGTGAGGTCTGTGGACCGCTAACTCAACAAGAATTTGCAAAATGGGACAAACACCCAATTGAGATCCTACATGCAGAATTCTGTAAAAGTATCCTCCGGACTCAAAGGAAAACAGTAAACAATGCATGCAGGGAGGAACTAGGCCAATATCCATTAATAATCACTATCCAAAAAAGAGCCACCAAATTTTGGAATCACCGACAAATGAGCAATCCCCAATGCTATCACTACGACGCCCTGAAATGCCAAGAGCTGACCATAAAGAAGAATACCCTCAGTCAACTAGTCCTGGGACTCAGTGAAGTAACTACTAACAATACTAACAATAACCAGCCCCAGGACAGTGACAGGGTAACACAAAGAATTCGACCCAACACAATCGTCGCTAAGCAAAAGGAAAAATATCTGACATATTGGGCAGAAACAACAAAAACCCAAAGAAAACTCAATTGCTACTTGGCCCTAAACAGACAATACAACATAGCTGATTACCTGACCATGGTAAAGGATAACAAACTGAGAAGAACCTTGACAAGGTACAGACTAAGCGAACATAGCCTAGCGATCGAAAAAGGCAGACACAGGCAGACCAGGCTGCCAAGAGAGGACAGGATATGCTCTCACTGCAGTCATGGAGTGGTGGAGACAGAGATGCACTTCCTCACAGCTTGTGGAAAATATCAGGGCATCAGGGAGAATTTCTACCAAAAATTCTCACAAATATGCCCTGATTTCAGAAATCTGAATGACAACCAAAAACTCCCATTCCTACTGGGAGAGGAGAGAAGCTGTGTAACACTGGCGGCACACTATGTTACAGCTTGCCATGAACAGAGGGACAACCAGTAAACGAAGAAAAGAATATATATAAACAATGCGAATGTATATTTATACACTCAGGGATATACCTGTTTATACACTGTATGAATCGAACTGCGTTTATGTGCTAAACCATAAATGTATTTTGATGCTTTGGCAACATAAGATGTAACTTATCATGCCAATAAAGCGATTTGAATTGTGAATTGTGAATTGTGATTGGGAGGGGTGTAGGGTGGGAGGGGGTTACAGTGATGGGGAGGGGTGTAGGGTGGGAGTGGGTTACAGGGATGGGGAGGGGTGTAGGGTGGGAGGGGGTTACAGTGATGGGGAGGGGTGTAGGGTGGGAGGGGGTTGCAGTGATGGGGAGGGGTGTAGGGTGGGAGGGGTTTACAGAGATGAGGAGGGGTGTAGGGTGGGAGGGGGTTACAGTGATGGGGAGGGGTATAGGGTGGGAGGGGGTTACAGTGATGGGGAGGGGTGTAGGGCGGGAGGGGGTTACAGAGATGGGGAGGGGTGTAGGGTGGGAGGGGGTTACAGGGATGGGGAGGGGTGTAGGGTGGGAGGGGGTTACAGAGATGGGGAGGGGTGTAGGGTGGGAGGGGGTTACAGGGATGGGGAGGGGTGTAGGGTGGGAGGGGGTTACAGAGATGGGGAGGGGTGTAGGGTGGGAGGGGGTTACAGAGATGGGGAGGGGTGTAGGGTGGGAGGGGGTTACAGGGATGGGGAGGGGTGTAGGGTGGGAGGGGTTTACAGCGATGGGGAGGGGTGTAGGGTGGGAGGGGGTTACAGGGATGGGGAGGGGTGTAGGGTGGGAGGGGGTTACAGTGATGGGGAGGGGTGTAGGGTGGGAAGGGGTTGCAGTGATGGGGAGGGGTGTAGGGTGGGAGGGGGTTACTGAGATGGGGAGGGGTGTAGGGTGGGAGGGGGTTACAGAGATGGGGAGGGGTGTAGGGTGGGAGGGGGTTACAGAGATGGGGAGGGGTGTAGGGCGGGAGGGGGTTACAGAGATGGGGAGGGGTGTAGGGTGGGAGGGGTTACAGGGATGGGGAGGGGTGTAGGGCGGGAGAGGGTTACAGTGATGGGGAGGGGTGTAGGGTGGGAGGGGGTTACAGTGATGGGGAGGGGAAACACCCAATTGAGATCCTACATGCGGAATTCTGTAAAAGTATCCTCCGGACTCAAAGGAAAACAGTAAACAACACATGCAGGGCGGAACTAGGCCAATACCCATTAATAATCACTATCCAATAAAGAGCCACCAAATTTTGGAATCACCTACAAATGAGCAACCCCCAATGCTATCACTACGACGCCCTGAAATGCCAAGAGCTGACCATAAAGAAGAATACCCTCAGTCAACTAGTCCTGGGACTCAATAAAGTAACTAATAACAATACTAACAATAACCAGCCCCAGGACAGTGACAGGGTAACACAAAGAATTCGACCCAACACAATCGTCGCTAAGCAAAAGGAAAAATATCTGTCATATTGGGCAGAAACAACAAAAACCCAAAGCAAACTCAATTGCTACTTGGCCCTAAACAGACAATACAACATAGCTGATTACCTGACCATGGTAAAGGATAACAAACTGAGAAGAACCTTGACAAGGTACAGACTTAGCGAACATAGCCTAGCGATCGAAAAAGGCAGACACAGGCAGACCAGGCTGCCAAGAGAAGACAGGATATGCTCTCACTGCAGTCAGGGAGTAGTTGAGACAGAGATGCACTTCCTCACAGCCTGTGGAAAATATCAGGGCATCAGAGAGAATTTCTATCAAAAATTCTCACAAATATGCCCTGAATTCAGAAATCTGACTGACAACCAAAAACTCCCATTCCTACTGGGGGAGGAGAGAAGCTGTGTAACACTGGCGGCACACTATGTTACAGCTTGCCATGAACAGAGGGACAACCAGTAAACTAAGATAAGAGTATATATAAACAAGGCGAAAATATATTTATACACTCAGGGATACATAGATACATAGATACATAGAAGATAGGAGCAGGAGTAGGCCATTCGGCCCTTCGTGCCTGCTCCGCCATTCAATGAGATCATGGCTGATCCTTTAATTCAGTATCCCGTCCCCGCCTTCTCTCCGTAACCCTTAACCCCTTTTGCCCGTAGAAATATATCTAATTCCCTCTTAAATATATTTAATGAGCTGGCGTACACTGCCCTCTGTGGCAATGAGTTCCACAGGTTCACCACTCTCTGAGTGAAGAAATTCCCCCTCATCTCTGTCCTAAATGGTTTAGCCCTTATCCTTAAATTATGTCCTCTAGTTCTGTTCTCACCCGCCAAGGGAAACATTCCTTCTGCATCCAGTCTGTCTAGACCTGTCAGAATTTTATACACTTCTATGAGGTCCCCTCTCAATCTTCTAAACTCCAGTGTGTACATCCCTAAACTACATAGTCTCTCCTCATAGGTCATTCCCGCCATTCCTGGTATCAGCCTGGTGAATCGCCGCTGCACCCCCTCCATGGCAAGAACATCCTTCCTCAGATGAGGCGACCAAAACTGTACACAGTACTCGAGGTGTGGTCTCACCAGTGCCCTGTACAGCTGCAGCAAGGTATCCCTGTTCCTGTATTCTAACCCTTTTGCTATGAAGGCCAGCATACCGTTTGCCTTCTTGACCGCCTGTTGCACCTGCATGCTCGCCTTCAGTGACTGGTGTACAAGAACACCCAGGTCTCTCTGTACTTCCCCCTCTCCCAATCTATTGCCATTTAAATAATAATTTGCCCTCCCGTTCCTGCACCCAAGGTGGATAACTTCGCACTTGTCCACATTATAGTGCATCTGCCATTTATCCGCCCAATCGCCCAGTCTGTCCAAATCGCTCTGGAGCTTCCTGGTCTCTTCCTCTGAGCCCACCCCCCCTCCTAGTTTAGTGTCGTCTGCAAATTTGGAAATGCTGCATCCGACTCCCTGATCCAGGTCATTAATGTAAATTGTGAACAGCTGGGGGCCCAGGACAGATCCCTGTGGTACCCCACTTGTTACTGCCTGCCATTCAGAAAATGAGCCGTTTATTCCAACTCTCTGTTTTCTATCTGACAGCCAGTTCCCTATCCACGCCAATACTTTCCCCTTTATCCCATGAGCCTCAATTTTCCATGCTAATCTTTTATGTGGGACCTTATCGAAGGCCTTTTGGAAGTCCAGGTACACCACATCTACTGGCTCTCCCCCATCTATTCTACCAGTTACTCCCTCAAAAAATTCCAATAGATTAGTCAAGCACGATTTACCCTTTGTAAATCCATGTTGACTCTGTCCTATCCTGTCCCCATTTGCTAAGTGCTCCGCTATTTCATCCTTAATGATGGACTCCAGCATTTTGCCCACAACTGATGTAAGGCTTACAGGTCTGTAATTACCTGCTTTTTCCCTACCCCCCTTTTTGAATAGTGGGGTAACGTTAGCTACCCTCCAATCCATGGGCACTGTTCCCGAGTCTAATGAATTCTGAAAAATCATCCTTAGTGCATCCGCTATCTCTAGGGCCACCTCCTTCAGTACCCTAGGATGCATGTCATCAGGCCCTGGGGATTTGTCCACCTTCAATCCCTTTAGCTTCCTTAACACCATATCCTTAGAGATATTGATTTGCGTCAGTTCCTCCTTTGCCAATGTCCCTATTTTTCCCGATATCCCAGGGAGGTTTTTTGTGTCTTCCTTCGTAAAGACTGACCCAAAGTATGCATTTAGTTGATCTGCCATTTCCTTATTTCCCATTATATATTCCCCCGTATCTGACTGCAATGGACCAACTTTGGTTTTCACCAGTCTTTTCCTTTTGATATACTTATAAAAGCTTTTGGAGTTAGTTTTTATATTTTCCGCCAGCTTGTTTTCGTAAGCTATTTTGCCCCTCTTGATTATGCCCTTTGCCCTCCTTTGCTCTATCTTAAACTGTTCCCAATCTTCCGCTCTGGCGCTTTTTTTGGCTATTTTATACGCCCTATCTTTGGATTTTATGCTGTCTCTAATTTCCCCTGTTATCCACGGTTGAGTCACCTTTTTAGATTTCCTTTTATGCCAGATTGGTATAAACAATTTTTGCAATTTTGTCATTCTATCTTTAAATGTTTGCCATTGTTTATCTACCTCCAGTCCTCCCAGGAACGTTGTCCAATCAGACCTACTCAGTTCCCGTCTCATGGCATCATAATTCCCCTTGTTTAAATTCAGGACCTTAGTCTCTGAGTCAATTTCTTCGCTCTCCATTTCGAGTGAGAAATCGATCATGTTATGTTTATACCTGTTTATACACTGTATGAATCGAACTGCGTTTATGTGCTAAACCATGAATGTATTTTGATGCTTTGGCAACATAAGATGTAACTTATCATGCCAATAAAGCGATTTGAATTGTGAATTGTGAATTGTGATTGGGAGGGGTGTAGGGTGGGAGGGGGTTACAGCGATGGGGAGGGGTGTGGGGTGGGAGTGGGTTACAGGGATGGGGAGGGGTGTAGGGTGGGAGGGGGTTACAGTGATGGGGAGGGGTGTAGGTTGGGAGGGGGTTGCAGTGATGGGGAGGAATGTAGGGTGGGAGGGGGTTACAGAGATGAGGAGGGGTGTAGGGTGGGAGGGGGTTACAGAGATGGGGAGGGGTGTAGGGTGGGAGGGGGTTACAGAGATGAGGAGGGGTGTAGGGTGGGAGGGGGTTACAGAGATGGGGAGGGGTGTAGGGTGGGAGGGAGTTACAGAGATGGGGAGGGGTGTAGGGTGGGAGGGGGTTACAGAGATGGGGAGGGGTGTAGGGTGGGAGGGGGTTACAGTGATGGGGAGGGGTGTAGGGTGGGAGGGGGTTACAGTGATGGGGAGGGGTGTAGGGTGGGAGGGGGTTACAGTGATGGGGAGGGGTGTAGGGCGGGAGGGGGTTACAGAGATGGGGAGGGGTGTAGGGTGGGAGGGGGTTACAGGGATGGGGAGGGGTGTAGGGTGGGAGGGGGTTACAGAGATGGGGAGGGGTGTAGGGTGGGAGGGGGTTACAGGGATGGGGAGGGGTGTAGGGTGGGAGGGGGTTACAGAGATGGGGAGGGGTGTAGGGTGGGAGGGGGTTACAGAGATGGGGAGGGGTGTAGGGTGGGAGGGGGTTACAGGGAGAGCCAGACAGCCAGACAGAGTGAATACACACACTGAAGATGGGCTGCTGAATTTTTAGTGTTTTTAGTGTTTAAAGTGGGGGAAAAAAAAGGTTCATTTCAAGTTTAAAAAGGTTTTAAAGTTAAATTTAGTTCTGGTTAAGTTAGTTTAGTTTGTTTAGTTAAGTTTAAGTTTAGTTTAGTCTAGATTAAGTAAGGAAGGAAAAGACCACCAAAGAGACCACCAAAGGAAAAAAAACCCAGAGGAAATTAGAAAAAAAAAGCCAAAGAAAAAAAAGGAATAAGGGAAAAAAAAAATATACAAACCAAAGAACAGCGGCCGCACGGGGCCACAGAAGCAGCAGAAGCGAGGTGACTCGGCCGCATCGGGAACCGAGGCGCGAAGGCCGCACGGAGACGCAGCGGCAGCCGGAGCGAGGAGACTCGGGGAGGCCGCTTCGGGAAACGAGGCGAATCGGGGAGGCCGCACGGAGACGCAGCGGCAGCCGGAACGAGGTGACTCGGGGAGCCCGAGCGGCGAACGAGACACGGCCCGATCGGCGGCCGCAGTCCAGCACCCGAGCGACGACCGCAGTCCAGCATCCGAGCGACGGCCGCAGTCCAGCACCCGAGCGACGACCGCAGTCCAGCATCCGAACGGCGAACGAGGCACAGCCCGAGCGGCGGCTGGGCTAGAAAGCCCGGGAAAGACCCGAGGAGCCAGGCCCAGAGACCTCTGAGGAGAAGGGGAGCAACCAGAAGGCTTCCAGAAGCAAACCAAGACTGTGAGTACAGGGCCCAGGGAGGGAGACTGAAGCCAGGGAAAGGCCCGAGGAGCCAGGCCGAGACAGAGGCACAGAGACCTCTGAGGGGGAGGGGAACAGCCCGAAGGCACCGGGAAACAGCGGCTCACAGACCCAGACCTGAGAAGGGTGAACCCAGAAGCCGAGGCCCAGGGACCACGGGGTCGGAGAGGGGGACCGGGAAAGTTCGCGAACAGGGAGAGGGAAAAACCAAACCCGGGGCCCCAGAAAAGCTTATTCTAAGATCAACAATACTTTACCAAAAATGAGCGAATCAGAAGATCCACAACAGCCCCGCTTCCAGATTCCCCCCAACACCGCAAAAAAAGCTATAAAAGCGATCAAGCATGAGCAGATGAGAGAAAAACCAGAAACACTTTTTGCTGACTGTTACAACAATGGGACAAAAAGTAACCTCATTTTCTACTCAGATCAGCCAGTGGCTTGGATCACAGCAATAAAATCACACTATACCAATGTTAAGCTAGAAAATACCGCAAATGGGTCCATAATGAAAATTAACACACCAGGAGACAGTTCAACTACGACGGTCAACGCGTACAATACCGGAACAATATTAGTGCAAGGCAACCTCGACAAATTTGCAACGGCCTTCAGGACACTGAAAAAATTAACTAAGGGGGGAAGGAACAGCCCCAGAGTGGCCCGCACTCCCCCCAACATTGACAACTTACCAGGAGAAAATCTGCCTGGTCAGGAGGTGAACGAGCCACACAGTTCAAACCAGACACTAACCCCGGGGAACCACAGACACACGATACAACTGACAAACCCCAGCATAACTACCAGGGAGGAAGCCACACATAGTCCCCCTACCATTCCCAGCTCACCAAGAGAAGAGCAGCATAGCCAGGAAGTGAGTGAGCCCTCCAGGGCCGACCAGCCTAGCCAGGAAGTGAGTGAGCCTTCCAGGGCCGACCAGACACATACCCCGGGATCACACAGCCAGATACAACCAAAAGATAAATTTAATCAATTAGAGATAGAGATGGTTAAACTTAGAGAGGACTTCCTCAAAATGAATGACGATCAAAATCAGGAGAGGGAGAGACACAAGAGAGAGCTGAAGCTACTTGAGAACCAGGTGAATCTACTTAGGAATCAGGTGAAAGAGCTGCAGGAAAAAGAAGAGAGCCATAGAGGAGAGATAACACCATTAGACCAGCAACCAGAGGCTAGAGATAAGACAAGACAGAGCCGGACGGAACGGCTGCACTCCCACACGGAACAAAAGCAACAGACACACAATACAAGGGGTGCCACACAGACCGACCAGCATACTGATTCGCAATCTTCCCCCACCACCGTGGAACCACAAGCGGGCCGCTCACAAGAGGTACGCACACACCAGACACCCCAGCCCAGCACACACACTATGAGTCCAAGCGAAAGCCACCAGACAGTAAACACAAACAAGGCTGACGTTGTAATACTCATAGACTCAAATGGGAAATTTCTATGGGAGAAAAAGCTATTCCCTAGAAGTAAAGTAGAAAAGATCTGGTGCCCAACAACAAACAGAGCCATGGGATGGCTGACCAAAGCCAGATTAGGCTCCCCCCAACACATAATAATACACACGGGCACAAATGACCTAAAGACCCAACAGAAAGAAGTAGCAACATCGCTCAGAGCAATGATTAGGAAAGCAAGCAGTACATTTCCAAACACTAGAATCACTGTTTCCACAATATTGCCGAGAACAGACTTCAACAACAACACAATTCATGAGATAAATGCCAGCATAGCAAGAGACTGCGAATCAAACCACAACGTACACCTGGCCCAACACCCCACCCTCGATGAGGAATGTCTTTACGACCACGTCCACATCCAAAGGCAAAGAATATCGATCTTTGCTAAAGCCCTGAAGGACGTCGCTTTTAACCGGGTCTATACCCAGACTCCAAGAGGACCCCCCCCCCGACCACCAGAGATCAGCGGGGTACATATCAGGAACACTACAAGGACCACCAACACACCAACCGAGACCAGAGAGGATCCCCATGCAAAACAACAATATCAGACCTGCACCACTCCTGTCCCACAGGGGAATAGGACTGCTCCCAGCCAGACAGAGGGAGAGATGCACAGGACGTACGCAATACCTCAGACAGAGACAATCCATTAAGAGACAATAAGCAGATGTGCAGCAGCATCTACTTCCGCCTTATGGATCAAGGACTAATTAATAGAAAGAACTGTAACCAAATTGTATTAACTTTTGTAGACAACTGATGTGATCTTTTTTTCCCCACACTTAGACACGACAAACACGTACCACTCTTTAACCTATCATAGTAAAAGATCAAACTTAACATGAAATCCTTATATATTTCGACCTGGAATATCCAAGGTCTACGCTCTTCACTGCGAGAAGTGAAAAGTAGGACCCCAGAGTTCATAGATGAAACGAAAGACCTAGATATTATCATTTTACAGGAAACTTGGTATAAAGGAAAAGGACACACTGGCTGTCCCCAAGGGTACACTGAGCTGGTGGTCCCCTCCAATAAATTACCAAGTGTAACCCAAGGCAGAGACTCCGGAGGCATACTGATCTGGTTTAAAACAGAACTTAAGAATTACATCAAATTTATAAAAAAGGGCGAAAACCATATGTGGCTCAAACTTGAGAGGGAGATTATCTCAAACACCCAAGATGTTTACATTTGCGCACTTTATATCCCTCCAATCGATTCCTCGTACTTTAAAGAGGACACCTTCTCCAACATGGAGGGGGAAATTATCCAATACCAGGCCCAGGGGAACGTGTTGATCTGTGGGGACCTCAATTCAAGAACGGGCGAAGAACCAGACTTCACCAATAATCAGGGAAACAATTACATTTTCGGGAATAACCACTTTGACATCCCTTCCCTTCCATACAGGCATAACTGCGACAAGCAGTCAAATACCAACGGAAAACAGCTACTACAGCTCTGTCGAAACCTGGGTCTGTACATTGTCAATGGTAGGTTCATAGGAGACCTCCTAGGAAGATCGACCTATTGCTCACCTCTTGGCTGCAGCACAGTAGACTATATGATTACAGACTTAGACCCATCCTCTTTCAGAGCATTCACAGTCAAACCACAAACAACACTGTCAGATCACAGTCAAATTACTATGTTCCTCAAAAAGACAGAAACAAACAACATAGAAACACAACCCAGTAAACTGTACAACACCAAAAAATCGTACAGATGGGCCAAAAACGACACGGAAAAATACCAGAAAACAATTAGCAATGCATCAACTCAAGCTCTCTTAGACACCTTTCTGGATAACATATACACTCACAATAAAGAAGGCGTAAACCAGGCAGTTAGTAAACTAAACAATATTTTTGATAATTTGGCAACAAATGCAAACTTGAAAGCTCGCAAGAACAAACCCAAAACAAAAAACTATGAAAAATGGTTTGACCGAGATTGCCATAACATGAGGAAAAAACTTAGAAAAATATCAAACCAAAAACACAGACATCCAGAAAACGAGGAACTACGCCTTACTTATTGTCAGACACTAACACAATACAGAAACACACTCAGAACCAAAAAAGAGCAATATATTAAGAATACACTCAGCTCCATGGAGGAATCCATTGATTCCAATTGTTTCTGGGAAAACTTGAAAACACTACACAAAAAAGAACACGACGATTTGGCCATTCAAAATGGGGACACATGGGTAAACCACTTTGAAAAATTATACCAGAAAAACACACTAAGACCAGAGCAACACCAAATATGCAAAAAACTGGAAAAGCTAGAAATGGCCATAAAAGATAACCAAAACCCGCTGGACGCCATAATAACAGAAAAAGAACTTCTTGAAAAACTCAAGGACATGCGACCAGGAAAAGCCTGCGGGACAGACGGCATACTAAACGAGATGATTAAACACACAGACAACAAAATGAAACTGGCTATCCTAAAACTCTTCAACTTGGTTCTGAGTGTCGGTTATTTCCCTGATATCTGGAACAAAGGACTCATAACGCCCATATACAAAAGTGGGGACAAAATCGACCCAAACAACTATCGAGGCATCTGTGTAAACAGTAACCTGGGGAAGGTATTCTGTAGCATCATAAACAAAAGACTTATAAACTTCCTTGAGGAGCACAATGTCTTGAGTAAAAGCCAAATTGGATTCCTGCCAAACTATAGAACATCCGATCATATCTTCACCCTACAGACACTAATTGACAAACACGTTCACCATAACAAAAGCAAAATCTACGCATGCTTTGTAGATTTCCAGAAGGCTTTCGACTCCATCTGGCATGACGGTTTATTCCTGAAACTTATCGAAAGTGGGGTAGGAGGGAAAACATATGATGTAATTAAATCAATGTATACAAACAACAAATGTGCAGTTAAAATTGGAGACAAACAAACAAAATACTTCCCACAGGGGCGGGGGGTGACGCAGGGCTCGCCAATCTCACCGACACTCTTTAATATTTACATAAATGGATTGGCAAAACTACTTGAACAATCTACAGCACCCGGCCTCACCCTATATGAATCCAAGGTTAAATTCCTCCTCTATGCAGACGACCTGGTTCTGCTGTCACCTACTAAAGAGGGGCTACAGCAAAATCTGGACCTGCTGGAGTCGTACTGCCAGACTTGGGCCCTGACAATAAATCCCCAAAAAACCAAAGTCCTTGTGTTCCAGCAAAGATCCAAACATCAGGGACCCAAAATAAATTTCACAGTAGGAACAACCAAAATTGAACAAACCAATAACTACACATACTTGGGCTTAAAAATCAGTTCTACGGGAAACTTCAAACTGGCTGTGAATGAACTGAAAGAGAAAGCAAGAAGGGCTTTCTATGCCATCAAAAAATCAATCCAAATAGAAATCCCAATTAGCATTTGGCTCAAAATTTTCAAATCAGTAATTGAACCAATTGCACTCTATGGCAGTGAGGTATGGGGACCGCTAACACAACAAGAATTTGCAAAATGGGACAAACACCCAATTGAGATCCTACATGCAGAATTCTGTAAAAGTATCCTCCGGACTCAAAGGAAAACAGTAAACAATGCATGCAGGGCGGAACTAGGCCAATATCCATTAATAATCACTATCCAAAAAAGAGCCACCAAATTTTGGAATCACCGACAAATGAGCAATCCCCAATGCTATCACTACGACGCCCTGAAATGCCAAGAGCTGACCATAAAGAAGAATACCCTCAGTCAACTAGTCCTGGGACTCAGTGAAGTAACAATAACAATACTAACAATAACCAGCCCCAGGACAGTGACAGGGTAACACAAAGAATTCGACCCAACACAATCGTCGCTAAGCAAAAGGAAAAATATCTGACATATTGGGCAGAAACAACAAAAACCCAAAGCAAACTCAATTGCTACTTGGCCCTAAACAGACAATACAACATAGCTGATTACCTGACCATGGTAAAGGATAACAAACTGAGAAGAACCTTGACAAGGTACAGACTTAGCGAACATAGCCTAGCGATCGAAAAAGGCAGACACAGGCAGACCAGGCTGCCAAGAGAGGACAGGATATGCTCTCACTGCAGTCAGGGAGTGGTGGAGACAGAGATGCACTTCCTCACAGCTTGTGGAAAATATCAGGGCATCAGGGAGAATTTCTACCAAAAATTCTCACAAATATGCCCTGATTTCAGAAATCTGAATGACAACCAAAAACTCCCATTCCTACTGGGAGAGGAGAGAAGCTGTATAACACTGGCAGCACACTATGTTACAGCTTGCCATGAACAGAGGGACAACCAGTAAACTAAGAAAAGAAAAAATATAAACAATGCGAATGTATATTTATACACTCAGGGATATACCTGTTTATACACTGTATGAATAGAACTGCGTTTATGTGCTAAACCATAAATGTATTTGGATGCTTTGGCAACATAAGATGTAACTTATCATGCCAATAAAGCGATTTGAATTGTGAATTGTGAATACAGGGATGGGGAGGGGTGTAGGGTGGGAGGGGGTTACAGCGATGGGGAGGGGTGTAGGGTGGGAGGGGGTTACAGAGATGGGGAGGGGTGTAGGGTGGGAGGGGGTTACAGAGATGGGGAGGGGTGTAGGGTGGGAGGGGGTTACAGTGATGGGGAGGGGTGTAGGGTGGGAGGGGGTTACAGAGATGGGGAGGGGTTTAGGGTGGGAGGGGATTACAGAGATGGGGAGGGGTGTAGGGTGGGAGGGGGTTACAGAGATGGGGAGGGGTGTCGGGTGGGAGGGGGTTACAGAGGTGGGGAGGGGTGTAGGGTGGGAGGGGGTTACAGTGATGGAGAGGGGTGTAGGGTGGGAGGGGGTTACAGAGATGGGGAGGGGTGTAGGGTGGGAGGGGGTTACAGAGATGGGGAGGGGTGTAGGGTGGGAGGGGGTTACAGTGATGGGGAGGGGTGTAGGGCGGGAGGGGGTTACAGGGATGGGGAGGGGTGTAGGGTGGGAGGGGGTTACAGAGATGGGGATGGGGAGAGAGAGTTCCAGCAGACGGAGTGAATACACACGCTGAAGATGGGCTGCTGAGATTTTAGTGTTTTTAGTGTCTAAAGTGGGGAAAAAAGTTTCATTTCAATTTTTAAAAGGTTTTAAAATTAAATTTAGTTCTAGTTAAGTTAGTTTAGTTTAGTTTAGTATAAGTTTAGATTAGTCTAGACAAAGTAGAGAAGGAAAAGACCGCCAGAAAGACTACCAAAGAAAAAAAACCCAGAGGAAAATAGAGGAAAAAAAAAGCCAAAGCAAAAAAAAAAAAGAAACAAGAGAAGAACTACACAAACCAGTGAACGGCAGCCACACGGGGCTTCAGCAGCGGTGGTTGAGTCGGCGGCATCGGGACCGAGTTCGAGGAGGCGAGGTGACTCGGGCCGCAGCCCAGCAGTCCAGCAACCGGCACAGCCGAGGGGACTCGGGCCGCATCCCAGAAATCGGAACGCAGCCCGGCAACGGGCACAGCGGAGAGGACTCGGGCCGCATCCCAGAAATCGGCACAGCCGAGGAGATCCGGAACGCAGCCCGGCAATCGGCACAGTGGAGAGGACTCGGGCCGCATCCCAGAAATCGGCACAGCCGAGGAGATTCGGAACGCAGCCCGGAAATCCAGCAATCGGCACAGCCGAGGGGACTCGGGCAGCAGCCCAACAATCCAGCACGGGAAAGGCCCGAGGAGCCAGGCCAGCAGGCACAGAGACCTCTGAGGAGAAGGAGAGCAACCAGAAGGCTCGCAACCAAGACCGTGAGTACAGGGCCCAGGGAGGGAGGCCCAGGGAAAGGCCCGAGGAGCCAGGCCGAAACAGAGGCCCAGAGACCTCTGAGGGGGAGGGGAACAGCCCGAAGGCACCGGGAAACAGCGGCTCACAGACTCAGACCTGAGAAGGGTGAACCCAGGAGCCGAGGCCCAGGGACCACGGGGTCGGAGAGGGGGACCGGGAAAGTTCGCGAACAGGGAGAGGGTAACACCAAACCCGGGGCCCCAGAAAAGCTTATTCTAAGATCAACAATACTTTACCAAAAATGAGCGAATCAGAAGATCCACAACAGCCCCGCTTCCAGATTCCCCCCAACACCACAAAAAAAGCTATAAAAACGATCAAGCATGCTCAGATGAGAGAAAAACCAGAAACTCTCTTTACTGACTGTTACAACAATGGGACAAAAAGTAACCTCATATTCTACTCAGATCAGCCAGCGGCTTGGATCAGAGCAATAAAATCACACTATACCAGTGTTAAGCTAAAAAATACCGCAAATGGGTCCATAATGAAAATTAACACACCAGGAGACAGTTCAATCACGACTGTCAACGCGTACAATACCGGAACAATATTAGTGCAAGGCAACCTCGACAAATTTGCAACGGCCTTCAGGACACTGAAAAGATCAACTACGAGGGGAATGAACAGCCCCAGAGTGGCCCGCACTCCCCCCAACATTGACAACTTACCAGGAGAAAAT
The DNA here is from genome assembly GCF_052327205.1 of Somniosus microcephalus. Lineage (NCBI taxonomy): Eukaryota > Metazoa > Chordata > Chondrichthyes > Squaliformes > Somniosidae > Somniosus > Somniosus microcephalus. The sequence continues at coordinate 375,618,676 of NC_140989.1, read as the reverse complement.
CTGCATGGTCAAGGGATGAACGAGCCTCACAGTTCAAACCAGACACTAACCCCGGGGAACCACAGCCACACGATACAACTGACAAACCCCAGCATAACTACCACGGAGGAAGCCACACATAGTTCCCCTACCATTCCCAGCCCACCAAGAGAAGAGCAGCATAGCCAGGAAGTGAGTGAGCCTTCCAGGGCCGACCAGCCTAGCCAGGAAGTGAGTGAGCCTTCCAGGGCCGACCAGACACATACCCCGGGATCACACAGCCAGATACAACCAAAAGATAAATTTAATCAATTAGAGATAGAGATGGTTAAACTTAGAGAGGAGGTCCTCAAATTGAATGACAAACAAAAGCAGGAGAGGGAGAGACACAAGAGAGAGCTGAATAGACTTGATAACCAGGTGAATCTACTTAAGAATCAGGTGAAAGAGCTGCAGGAAAAAGAAGAGAGCCATAGAGGAGAGAAAACACCATTAGACCAGCAACCAGAGACTAGAGATAAGACAAGACAGAGCCGGACGGAACGGCTGCACTCCCACACGGAACAAAAGCAACAGACACACAATACAAGGGGTGCCACACAGACCGACCAGCATACTGACTCGCAATCTTCCCCCACCACCATGGAACCACAAGCGAGCCGCTCACAAGAGGTACGCACACACCAGACACCCCAGCCCAGCACACGCACTATGAGTCCAGGCGAAAGCCACCAGACAGTAAACACAAACAAGGCTGACGTCGTAATACTCATAGACTCAAATGGGAAATTTCTATGGGAGAAAAAGCTCTTCCCTAGAAGTAAAGTAGAAAAGATTTGGTGCCCAACAACAGACAGAGCCATGGGATGGCTGACCAAAGCCAGATTAGGCTCCCCCCAACACATAATAATACACACGGGCACAAATGACCTAAAGGCCAAACAGAAAGAGGTAGCAACATCGCTCAGAGCAATGATTAGGAAGGCAAGCAGTACATTTCCAAACACTAGAATCACTGTTTCCACAATATTGCCGAGAACAGACTTCAACAACAACACAATTCATGAGATAAATGCCAGCATAGCAACAGAATGTGAATCAAACCACAACGTACACCTGGCCCAACACCCCACCCTCGATGAAGAATGTCTTTACGACCACGTCCACATCCAAAGGCAAAAAATATCGATCTTTGCTAAAGCCCTGAAGGACGTCGCTTTTAACCGGGTCCATACCCAGACTCCAAGAGGACCCCCCCCCGACCACCAGAGATCAGCGGGGGTACATATCAGGAACACTACAAAGACCACCACCACACCAACCGAGACCGGAGAGGATCCCCATGCAAAACAACATTATCAGACCTGCACCACTCCTGTCCCACAGGGGAATAGGACGGCTACCAGCCAGACAGAGGGAGAGATGCACAGGACGTACGCAATACCTCAGACAGAAACAATCCATTAAGAGACAATAAGCAGATGTGCAGCAGCATCTACTTCCGCCTTATGGATCAAGGACTAATTAATAGAAAGAACTGTAACCAAATTGTATTAACTTTTGTAGACAACTGGGGTGATCTTTTTTTTCCCCACACTTAGACACGACAAACACGTACCACTCTTTAACCTATCATAGAAAAAGATAAAACTTAACATGAAATCCTTATATATTTCGACCTGGAATATCCAAGGTCTACGCTCTTCACTGCGAGAAGTGAAGAGTAGGACCCCAGAGTTCATAGAGGAAACTAAAGATCTAGATATTATCATTTTACAGGAAACTTGGTATAAAGGAAAAGGACACACCGGCTGTCCCCAAGGGTACACTGAGCTAGTGGTCCCCTCCAATAAATTACCAAGTGTAACCCAAGGCAGAGACTCCGGAGGCATACTGATCTGGTTTAAAACAGAACTTAAGAATTACATCAAATTTATAAAAAAGGGCGAAAACCATATGTGGCTCAAACTTGAGAGGGAGATTATCTCAAACACCCAAGATGTTTACATTTGCGCACTTTATATCCCTCCAATCGATTCCCCGTACTACAAAGAGGACACCTTCTCCAACATGGAGGGGGAAATTATCCAATACCAGGCCCAGGGGAACGTGTTGATCTGTGGGGACCTCAATTCAAGAACGGGCGAAGAACCAGACTTCACCAATAATCAGGGAAACAATTACGTATTCGGGAATAACCACTTTGACATCCCTTCCCTTCCATACAGGCATAACTGCGACAAGCAGTCAAATACCAACGGTAAACAGCTACTACAGCTCTGTCGAAACCTGGGTCTGTACATTGTCAATGGTAGGTTCATAGGAGACCTCCTAGGAAGATCGACCAACTGCTCACCTCTTGGCTGCAGCACAGTAGACTATATGATTACAGACTTGGACCCATCCTCTTTCAGAGCATTCACAGTCAAACCACAAACAACACTGTCAGATCACAGCCAAATTACTATGTTTCTCAAAAAGACAGAAACAAACAACATAGAAACACAACCCAGTAAACTGTACAACACCAAAAAATCATACAGATGGGCCAAAAACGACACGGAAAAATACCAGAAAACAATTAGCAATGCATCAACTCAAGCTCTCTTAGACACCTTTCTGGATAACATATACACTCACAATAAAGAAGGCGTAAACCGGGCAGTTAGTAAACTAAACAATATTTTTGATAATTTGGCAACAAATGCAAACTTGAAAGCTCGCAAGAACAAACCCAAAACAAAAAACTATGAAAAATGGTTTGACCATGATTGCCATAACATGAGGAAAAAACTTAGAAAACTATCAAACCAAAAACACAGACATCCAGAAAACGAGGAAGTACGCCTTACTTATTGTCAGACGCTAACACAATACAGAAACACACTCAGGACCAAAAAAGAGCAATTTATTAAGAATACACTCAGCTCCATGGAGGAATCCATTGAGTCGAATTGTTTCTGGGACAACTTGAAAACACTACACAAAAAACAACACGACGATTTGTCCATTCAAAATGGGGACACATGGGTAAACCACTTTGAAAAATTATACCAGAAAAACACACTAAGACCAGAGCAACACCAAATACGCAAAAAACTGGAAAAGCTTGAAATGGCCATAAAAGATAACCAAAACCCGCTAGACGCCATAATAACAGAAAAAGAACTTCTTGAAAAACTCAAGGACCTGCGACCAGGAAAAGCTTGCGGGACAGACGGCATACTAAACGAGATGATTAAACACGCAGACGACAAACTGAAACTGGCTATCCTAAAACTCTTCAACTTGGTTCTGAGTGTCGGTTATTTCCCTGACATCTGGAACAAAGGACTCATAACACCCATATACAAAAGTGGGGACAAAATCGACCCAAACAACTATCGAGGCATCTGTGTAAACAGTAACCTGGGGAAGGTATTCTGTAGCATCATAAACAAAAGACTTATAAACTTCCTTGAAGAGCACAATGTCTTGAGTAAAAGCCAAATTGGATTCCTGCCAAACTATAGAACATCCGATCATATCTTCACCCTACAGACCCTAATTGACAAACACGTTCACCATAACAAAAGCAAAATCTACGCATGCTTTGTAGATTTCCAGAAGGCTTTCGACTCCATCTGGCATGACGGTTTATTCCTGAAACTTATCGAAAGCGGGGTAGGAGGTAAAACATATGATGTAATTAAATCAATGTATACAAACAATAAATGTGCAGTTAAAATTGGAGACAAACAAACAAAATACTTCCCACAGGGGCGGGGGGTGACGCAGGGCTCGCCAATCTCACCGACACTCTTTAATATTTACATTAATGGATTGGCAAAACTACTTGAACAATCTACAGCACCCGGCCTCACCCTATATGAATCCAAGGTTAAATTCCTCCTCTATGCCGACGACCTGGTTCTGCTGTCACCAACTAAGGAGGGTCTACAGCAGAACCTGGACCTGCTGGAGTCGTACTGCCAGACTTGGGCCCTGACAATAAATCCCCAAAAAACCAAAGTCCTTGTGTTCCAGCAAAGATCCAAACAACATGGACCCACAATAAATTTCACAGTAGGAACAACCAAAATTGAACAAACCACTCACTACACATACTTGGGCTTAAAAATCAGTTCTACGGGAAACTTCAAACTGGCTGTGAATGAACTGAAAGAGAAAGCAAGAAGGGCTTTCTATGCCATCAAAAGATCAATCCAAATAGAAATCCCAATTAGCATTTGGCTCAAAATTTTCAAATCAGTAATTGAACCAATTGCACTCTATGGCAGTGAGGTCTGGGGACCACTAACACAACAAGATTTTGCAAAATGGGACAAACACCCAATTGAGATCCTACATGCGGAATTCTGTAAAAGTATCCTCCGGACTCAAAGGAAAACAGTAAACAACGCATGCAGGGCGGAACTAGGCCAATACCCATTAATAATCACTATCCAAAAAAGAGCCACCAAATTTTGGAATCACCTACAAATGAGCAACCCCCAATGCTATCACTACGACGCCCTGAAATGCCAAGAGCTGACCATAAAGAAGAATACCCTCAGTCAACTAGTCCTGGGACTCAATAAAGTAACTAATAGCAATACTAACAATAACCAGTCCCAGGACAGTGACAGGGTAACACAAAGAATTCGACCCAACACAATCGTCGCTAAGCAAAAGGAAAAATATCTGTCATATTGGGCAGAAACAACAAAAACCCAAAGCAAACTCAATTGCTACTTGGCCCTAAACAGACAATACAACATAGCTGATTACCTGACCATGGTAAAGGATAACAAACTGAGAAGAACCTTGACAAGGTACAGACTTAGCGAACATAGCCTAGCGATCGAAAAAGGCAGACACAGGCAGACCAGGCTGCCAAGAGAAGACAGGATATGCTCTCACTGCAGTCAGGGAGTAGTTGAGACAGAGATGCACTTCCTCACAGCCTGTGGAAAATATCAGGGCATCAGAGAGAATTTCTATCAAAAATTCTCACAAATATGCCCTGAATTCAGAAATCTGACTGACAACCAAAAACTCCCATTCCTACTGGGGGAGGAGAGAAGCTGTGTAACACTGGCGGCACACTATGTTACAGCTTGCCATGAACAGAGGGACAACCAGTAAACTAAGAGAAGAGTATATATAAACAAGGCGAAAATATATTTATAAACTCAGGGATATACCTGTTTATACACTGTATGAATGGAACCGCGTTTATGTGTTCAACCATAAATGTATTTTGATGCTTTGGCAACATAAGATGTACCTTATCATGCCAATAAAGCGATTTGTATTGTATTATTGTATTGTACAGAGATGGGGAGGGGTGTAGGGTGGGAGGGGGTTTCAGTGATGGGGAGGGGTGTAGGGCGGGAGGGGGTTACAGTGATGGGGAGGGGTGTAGGGTGGGAGGGGGTTACAGAGATGGGGAGGGGTGTAGGGTGGGAGGGGGTTACAGAGATGGGGAGGGGTGTAGGGTGGGAGGGGGTTACAGAGATGGGGAGGGGTGTAGGGTGGGAGGGGGTTACAGTGATGGGGAGGGGTGTAGGGTGGGAGGGGGTTACAGAGATGGGGAGGGGTGTAGGGTGGGAGGGGGTTACAGTGATGGGGAGGGGTGTAGGGTGGGAGGGGGTTACAGAGATGGGGAGGGGTGTAGGGTGGGAGGGCGTTACAGAGATGGGGAGGGGTGTAGGGTGGGAGGGGGTTACAGAGATGGGGAGGGGTGTAGGGTGGGATGGGGTTACAGAGGTGGGGAGGGGTGTAGAGTGGGAGGGGGTTACAGTGATGGGGAGGGGCGTAGGGTGGGAGGGGGTTACAGAGATGGGGTGGGGTGTAGGGTGGGAGGGGGTTACAGAGATGGGGAGGGGTGTAGGGTGGGAGGGAGTTACAGAGATGGGGAGGGGTGTAGGGTGGGAGGGGGTTACAGTGATGGGGAGGGGTGTAGGGTGGGAGGGGGTTACAGAGATGGGGAGGGGTGTAGGGTGGGAGGGGGTTGCAGAGATGGGGAGGGGTGTAGGGTGGGAGGGGGTTACAGAGATGGGGAGGGGTGTAGGGTGGGAGGGGGTTACAGAGATGGGGAGGGGTGTAGGGTGGGAGGGGGTTACAGAGATGGGGAGGGGTGTAGGGTGGGAGGGGGTTACAGAGATGGGGAGGGGTGTAGGGTGGGAGGGGGTTACAGTGATGGGGAGGGGTGTAGGGTGGGAGGGGGTTACAGAGATGGGGAGGGGTGTAGGGTGGGAGGGGGTTACAGTGATGGGGAGGGGTGTAGGGTGGGAGGGGGTTACAGTGATGGGGAGGGGTGTAGGGTGGGAAGGGGTTACAGAGATGGGGAGGGGTGTAGGGTGGGAGGGGGTTACAGAGATGGGAAACCTTCGATCAGACTTCACTAAAGCCGCTGTCTCCAGTACAACAGCTTATCTGTAACGATCTGTCGCCCTCGACCTACACACAGAGCAGCTGCTACAGGAATCTGGGACTTGAATGTAATATTGAGGTGTTGTGATGTCTGGGCCAGAGGAATTAATGGATTATCGTGCTGATGATTGGTTTATTCCAGTCTGGAAGATCGCCCTGGTAACAACACAGAGACAGTAAAGATGTAATGTGTCTCTAAATACATCAGAACAGGAAGGACATTAAGGAAGATGAGGTGACTTTGTACATTTCATAGAATCATAGAATGATAGAATGAAACAGCACAGGAGGAGGCCATTCAGCCCATCGTGCCTGTGCCGGCTCTTTGAAAGATTTCTCCAATTAGTCCCACTCCCTGCTCTTTCCCCATAGCTTTGTAAATTTTCTCCCCTTCCAGTATTTCTCCAATTCCCTTTTGAAAGTTCCTGTTGAATCTGCTTCCACCGCCCTTTCAGGCATCGCATTCCAGATCACAACAACTCGCTGTAAAAACATTCTCCTCATCTCCCCTCTGGTTCTTTTGCCAATACTTGGAAAAGGAAAGAATTTGCAGGGCTGTGGGGAAAGAGCAGGGAGTGGGAATAATTGGAGAGCTCTTTCAAAGAGCCGGCACAGGCACAATGGGCCGAATGGCCTCCTCCTGTGCTGTGAGATTCTGTGAAGAAACATAAACTACGGTTGACTTGTGGCACCTGGAGTCTCCGTGAGGGGGAGACACGCTCAGAACTTGAAGTCCAGATCTATTAACTGAACGAGTCTCAGAAATGTCAAGTGTTCCTCAGAGAAAATGGCTAAGGATCCATTTCATTCACAAGTGTTTCCTTATTCAGCGAGGACAAGGAGCTGGTGGGTTTCTCCGAGGCAATAAGAAGATGTGAATGAAAGAGAAGTGGAGGGTGATCGGAGGGAGAGTGAAGGAGGGGGCTTTAAAGAATGAGTTTGGAAAGTGCTGAGAGTGCCTGGAATGTGGGAGGAGGCGATTGTCTTATTCCAGGAAGGATGAGTAACCGAGCTCTCAATGACTGCCGTCCATACTGTGAGCTCTCGCACTCCAGCACAGGCCAATCCCAGCTTTATTCTTCCCCTAAAGCTCTGCCTCTGTTCTTTCAGGAACCTTGTCAGGGGAGAAGAGCTGAGAGAGACAGCGGGGCAAAGACTGTGAACTGTTGAGAGATTCTCCAGCTCTCAGGCTCTGATGAGAAGGGCAAATAGAACAGGATGTGGGGACAGAGCGGGAAATAGGATTTCGAGCAGACAGCCCCAGTGGAAGAGCTAGCACCGGAGCAGGCACGATGGGCCGAATGGCCTCCTTCTGTGCTGTGATTCTAGAATGGAGCTAATGAGCCACCAGTGTCAGAATCTATTGGAATGACTGGGATTGAGCCCGGGATTAGGGGAGCTGTGTTGTGAGGATCACAGGACTTTATGTGGATTCAGGAGTTTAATTCCAGGGTTGGTAGAAAGAAAGGACTTGCATTTCTATAGCGCCTTTCACCACCTCAGGACGCCCCAAAGTGCTTTACAGAAAATGAAGTACTTTTGAAATGTAGTCACTGTTGTAATGTAGGAAACAATGCGGCCAATTTGTGCACAGCAAGCTCCCACAAACTGCAATGAGATAAATGACCGGAAAATCTGTTTTACTGATGTTGGTTGTGGGAGAAACATTGGCCCCAGGACACGGAGGAGAACTCCCCTGCTTTTCTCTGAATAGTGGCCGTGGGATCTTTTACATCCACCTGAGAGGGCAGATGGTGTCTTGGTTTAATGTCTCATCGAAAAGATGGCACCTCCGACAGTGCAGTGCTTCCTCAGTACTGCCCCTCCGACAGTGCAGCGCTCCCTCAATACTGCCCCTCTGACAGTGCAGCACTCCCTCAATACTGCCCCTCCGACAGTGCGGCGCTCCCTCAGTACTGCCCTTCAGACAGTGCAGCACTCACTCAGTATTGCCCCTCGGACAGTGCAGCGCTCCCCCAGGACTGCCCCTCCGACAGTGCAGCACTCCCAGAGTACTGCCCCTGCGACAGTGCAGCACTCCCTCCGTACTGCCACTCCGAATGTGCAGCACTCGCTTCATATTGCCCCTCTGTACTGCCCCTTGGACAGTGCACCAGTCCCTCAGTACTGCCCCTCTGACAGTGCAGCGCTCCCTTTGTACTACCCCTCCGACAGTGCAGCCCTCCCTCAGTACTGCCCCTCTGACAGTTCAGCGCTCCCTCAGTACTGCCCCTCTGACAGTGGAGCGCTCCCTCAGTACTGCCCCTCCGACAGTGCAGAGCTTCCCCAGTAACTAGCAGACCCAGCACCAGTAACTAGCAGCCACTGCGCCAGTAACTAGCAGCCACTGCACCAGTAAATAGCAGCCCCTGGACCGGAAATAGGAGCCCCTACACCAGTAACTAGAAGCCCCTGCACCAGTAACTAGCAGCCCCTGCACTAGTAACTAGCAGCCCCTGCACCAGTAACTAGCAGCCCCTGCACTAGTAACTAGCAGCCCCTGCACCAGTAACTAGCAGCCCCACACCAGTAACCAGCAGCCCCTGCACCAGTAACTAGCAACCCCTGCACCAGTAACTAGCAACCACTACACCAGTAACTAGCAACCCCTGCACCAGTAACCAGCAGCCCCTACACCAGTAACTAGCAACCCTTGCACCAGTAACCAGCAGCCCCTGCACCAGTAACTAGCAGTCCCTAAACCAGTAATTAGCGAACCCTAGACCAGTAACTATCAGCCCCTTCACCAGTAACTAGCAGCCCCTGCACCAGTAACTAGCAGCCCCTACACGAGTAATTAGCAGCCCCTATACCAGTAACTAGCAACGCCTACACCTGTAACTAACAGCCCCATCACCAGTAACTAGCAGCCCCTGCACCAGTAACTAGCAGCCCCTACACCAGTAACTAGCAGCCCCTACACCAGTAACTAGCAACCCTTATACCAGTAACTAGCAGCCCCTACACCAGTAACTAGCAACCCCTGCACCAGGTGGAGAAATGAGCTCATTCCCTCTGTTAATCATCTCTCCGACTAGTAGCTGAAAGGCAGCCACTCCGACAGGGCAGTGGGACTAATTGGACAGCTCTCTCACAGGGACAGCACAGGCACGGTGGGCCGAATGGGATCCTTCTGTGCTGCATCATTCTAGGATTCTAGACTGATGGGACCACCGGCATTATTTTCCTGTTTTGAAGTGAAAGGCTGGGGACAAAGCTTTCTCTCTGTGTGGGGTGAGGTGTTGCTGAGCTGCCCTGTGTCATCACAGAGCTGGGAGATTTGGAATGATCTGTTGTTGAGAATCGGAGGCTCACGGTGTCCGACAGGAGTGAGTTTGAGAAGAGAGGAGATAAATCAGGAAGGAGCTGATTCTACACTTGGGATTTACAAGCCTGAAGATTGTCGGATCTCCCCCATCGCTGTTCCCCGTGATATCTGGGGGGTCCTTGTCTGAAAGTCCCTGCCCCTATCCAATGCCCAATGTCTCTCTCTGCGGCCCTCCCTGCTATCAGTGATCACAGTGTGTGTCAGCCCCAGCTCAGCATTTTCTCAAAGTCCAATTGCCTCCAGTTGTTGTGTTTTTTATTAAATCTAAAAGAGATTCTATTTCCACCAGGGGGCGACTACATTGAGTCTCTTCACCTTTCACTGAACGGTTTCTATTCTGTGACCCCCTCCCGAGGGAATCAAACGCGTCTGATTGGAGAACAGAAACATGCTGGGCCCAGCGACGAAAGGTTATCCTTTGGTTCATAGAATCCTAGAATAGTCCAGCCCAGGAGGAGGCCATTCGGCCCATCGAGTCTGCGCCGGCTCTTTCGAAGAGCGATCAAGTCAGTCCCACTCCCCCGCTCTTCCCCAGATCCCTGCAATTTGTTCTCCTTCAAGGATTTCTCCAATTCCCTTTTGAAGCTACTATTGAATCTGTATCCACCCCAATCAGGCAGCGCATTCCAGATCCTGACCACTCGCTGCCTAAAGAGTTTTTCCTCATCTCACCTCTGGTTCTTTTGCCAATCACCTTAAATCACTGCACTGCACACCTCCCTCCAGTCTGAGAAACAGCCATTCACCACAACCCCCTGTTATCAGTCCCTGAGGAAATTTTGTATCCCTTTTATCCCATGGGTTCAATTTTACTCGCAACCTAAAACAATGTTACAAAGTATTACAAAGTACTGAGGGAGCGCTGCACTGTTGGAGGGGCAGTACTGAGGGAGTGCTGCACTGTCGGAGGGGCAGTACTGAGGGAGTGCTGCACTGTCGGAGGGGCAGTACTGAGGGAGTGCTGCACTGTCGGAGAGGCAGTACTGAGGGAGCGCTGCACTGTCGGAGGGGCAGTACTGAGGGAGTGCTGCACTGTTGGAGGGGCAGTACTGAGGGAGCGCTGCACTGTTGGAGGGGCAGTACTGAGGGAGTGCTGCACTGTCGGAGGGGCAGTACTGAGGGAGCGCTGCACTGTCGGAGGGGCAGTACTGAGGGAGCGCTGCACTGTCACAGGGACAGGACTGAGGGAACGCTGCACTGTCGGAGGGGCAGTACTGAGGGAGTGCTGCACTGTTGGAGGGGCAGTACTGAGGGAGCACTGCACTGTTGGATGGGCAGTACTGAGAGAGTGCCACACTGTCGGAGGGACAGTACCGAGGGAGTGCTGCACTGTCGGAGGGGCAGTACTGAGGGAGTCCCGGATTATATGATGGGCAGTGCTGAGGGAGTGCTGCACTGTCGGAGGGTCAGTACTGAGGGAGTGCTGCACTGTCAGAGGGGCAGTACTGAGGAAGCGCCTGCACTGTCGGAGGGGCATTACTGCGGGAGTGCTGCACTGTCGGGGCAGTACTGAGGGAGCGCTGCACCATCGGAGGGGCAGTACTGTGGGAGCGCTGCACTGTCACAGGGACAGGACTGAGAGAGCGCTGCACTGTCAGAGGGACAGTACTGAGGGAGCACTGCACTGTCGGAGGGGTACTACTGAGGGAGCGCGGCGCTGTTGGAGGGGCAGTGCTGAGGGAGTGCTGCACTGTTGGAGGGTCAGTACTGAGGGAGTGCTGCACTGTCAGAGGGGCAGTACTGAGGAAGCGCCTGCACTGTCGGAGGGGCATTACTGCGGGAGCGCTGCACTGTCGGGGCAGTACTGAGGGAGCGCTGCACCGTCGGAGGGGCAGTAATATGGGATCGCTGCACTGTCACAGGGACAGGACTGAGGGAGCGCTGCACTGTCAGAGGGACAGTACTGAGGGAGCGCTGCACTGTCACAGGGGCAGTACTGAGGGAGAGTTGCACTGTCGGAGGGGCACTACTGAGGGAGCGCTGCACTGTCGGAGGGGCAGTAATGAGGGAGAGCTGCACTGTCGGATGGGCAGTACTGAGGGAGGGCTGCACTGTCGGAGGGGCACTACTGAGGGAGCGCTGCACTGTTCGAGGGGCAGTACTGAGGGGGTGCTGCACTGTTGGAGGGTCAGTACTGAGGGAGTGCTGCACTGTCAGTGGGGCATTACTGCGGGAGCGCTGCACTGTCAGCGGGCAGTACTGAGGGAACGCTGCACCGTCGGAGGGTCAGTACTGAGGGAGTGCTGCACTGTCGGAGGAACAGTACTGAGGGAGTGCTGCACTGTCAGAAGGGCAGTACCGAGGGTGTGCTGCACTGTCGGGGGGACAGTACCGAGGGAGTGCTGCACTGTCAGAAGGGCAGTACCGAGGGTGTCCCGGATTTTTTGAGGGGCAGTGCTGAGGGAGTGCTGCACTGTCACAGGGACAGGACTGAGGGAACGCTGCACTGTCAGAGGGACAGTACTGAGGGAGCGCTGCACTGTCGGACGGTCAGTACTGAGGGAGTGCTGCACTGTCGTAGGGACAGTACTGAGAGAGTGCCACACTGTCGGAGGGACTGTACCGAGGGAGTGCTGCACTGTCGGAGAGGCAGTACCGAGGGAGTCCCGGATTATTTGATGGGCAGTGCTGAGGGAGTGCTGCACTGTCGGAGGGGCAGTATTGATGGGAGTGCTGCACTGTCGGAGGGGCAGTACTGAGGAAGCGCCGCACTGTCAGAGGGGCAGTACTGAGGGAGTGCTGCACTGTCGGAGGGGCAGTACTGAGGGAGCGCCGCACTGTCGGAGGGGCAGTACTGAGTGAGCGCCGCACTGTCGGAGGGGCAGTACTGAGGAAGCGCCACACTATCAGAGGCGCAGTACTGAGGGAGTGCTGCACTATTGCTTGTTCAGTCTTTAAATGAGACGTTAAACCGAGGCCCCGTCTGTCATCTCAGGCAGGCGTAAAATATTCCACGGGTCTATTTTGAAGAAGAGTCGGGGAGTTCTCCCTCTGGCCAATATTATCCCTCAAACAACATCCAAAAACAATTTATATGATCAGTTATTTCATTCCTTTTTTTTGGGAACTTGGTGTGCAAATGTTGGCTGGCGCATTTCCTATATACTTAGGCAGTCCCTCAGAACCGAGGATGACTTGCTTCCACATTAAAAATGAGTTCTCAGGTGACTGATGAGTCCAATGCGGGACCGACAGTCTCTGTCACAGGTGGGGCAGACGGTGGTTGAAGGGGTGGGTGGGTGGGGTGCTTGGGTTGACGTGCGCTCCTTGCACTGCCTGCGCTTGGCTTCCGCTTGCTCCCGGCGAAGAGACTCGAGGGGTTCGGTGCCTTCCCAGATGCTTCTCCTCCACTTTGTGCGGTCTTGGGCCAGGGATTCCCAGGTGTCAGTGGGGATGTTACACTTTTTCAAGAAGGCTTTGAGGGTGTCCTTGAAGCGTTTCCTCTGCCCACCTGGGGCTCTCTTGCCGTGCCGGCGCTCCGGGTACTGCACTTGTTTTGGGAGTCTCGTATAGGGCATGCGGACAATGTGACCTGTCCATCGGAGCTGATTGAGCGTGGTCAAAGATTCGATGCTGGGGATGATGGTCTGAGCAAGAACACTGACGTTGGTGCGCCTATCCTGCCAATGGATTTGCAGGATCTTGCGGAGGCAGCGTTGGTGGTACCTCTCCAGTGCTTTGCGGTGCCTGCTGTACATGGTCCATGTCTCTGAGGCATACAGCAGGGTGGGTATTACTACTGCTCTGTAGACCATGAGCTTAGTGCCGGGTTTGAGGTCCTGGTCTTCAAACACTCTCTTCCTCAGGTGACCGAAGGTTGCACTGACACACTGAAGGCGGTGTTGGACTTCGTCGTCGAAGTCTGCCCTTGTTGACAGTAGGCTCCCGAGGTATGGAAACTGGTCCACGTTGTCCAAGGCCTTGTCATGGATTTTGATAATCGGGGGGCAGCACTGTGTGGCGGGGGCAGGTTGGTAGTGGACCTTTGTCTTACGGATGTTTAATGTAAGGCCCATGCTCTCGTACGCTTCGGTGAAGGTGTTGACGATGGTTTGGAGTTTGACCTCCGAGTGAGCGCTGACACAAGTGTCGTCTGCATACTGTAATTCGATTACAGAGGATGGGACGACCTTGGATCTGGACTGGAGGCGATGGAGGTTGAACAGTTTCCTGTTTGTTCTGTAAATTAGCTCCACTCCAGTGGGGAGCTTACTGAGGGTGAGATGGAGCATTGCAGCAAGGAAGATCGAGAAGAGCGTTGGTGCGATGACACAGCCTTGCTTGACCAGAGTCTGTATGTGAATTGGGTCTGTGGTGGAACCATTGGTCAGGATCACGGCTTGAATGTTGTCGTGAAGCAGGTGGAAGATAGTGACAAACTTTTGAGGGCAGCCAAATTTGAGGAGGACACTCTATAATCCCTCACGATTGACAGTGAGTCGACAACAGTGACTACACTTCAAAAATACTTTCTTTCGTTCTTTTTTTCTTCATTTCTTTTCTCTCTTTTATTTCTCTTTCTCTCCTCACTCATTTCTTTATCTTCATTTTATTCTTTTTTTTATCGATCATTCCCATCGATGGATCGAATCCGTCCTTTCCCATCTCTCCAGAAATGCCTCAAGTTGTCAGTGAGATTCCTGCTCCAGTAATTGTCAGCAGTGTGTGGGAGAAAGTGCTGGAGTTTGGCTCACACTAACTCCCGCTCACATCCTAACATTGAATCGAGTGTTTGAAGATTGTCTCCAGGGCAGCTTGTGATGGGTTAATGACACAATGAGCTGATTTGATGCTCAGAAATGGCTCTTTTTCTTATTGCGATTTCACTGCTTTGCCGGAAATAACCAGAATCTGGGAATAGTCAGCGGGGGAAATCTTTGTTTAAACTGGGACCTGCAGCAAGGCCGGGATAATTCACTCTGACAGATTCCAGCCTTGGGATGTAATTTGTCTCCAGGCGGCGTGAGGTGAATCTGGGAAACCTCCCGCCTCAGACTCTTCCCTCATTCCCCTGTTTCTCTGTCCCTCCCCCTCACGGCCCGGACATTCGATGGCCACACGCCCGGCTTTCAGGCCCAAAACAGGGGCAAAGCATCCAATATATCGAGTTACAGAGTCCACAGCACAGAAACAGACCATTCGGCCCCACTGCATCTGTGCTATTCACCTCAACCACACCCTGTGGGAGCGAGTTCCACATTCTCACCACTCTCTGGGTAAAGAAGTTTCTCCTGAATTCACTGTTGAATTTATTAGTGACTATCTTATATGTATGGCCCCTATTTTTGGTCACCCCCACCTTCTTTACGTCTACCCTACTTTTTTTATTAGTTCATGGAATGTGTGCGTCGCTGGCAAGGCCGGCATTTATTGCCCATCCCTAATTGCCCTTGAGAAGGTGGTGGTGAGACACCTTCTTGAACCGCTGCAGTCCGTGTGGTGAAGATACTCCCACAGTGCTGTTAGGGAGGGAGTTCCAGGATTTTGACCCAACGACATTGAATGAAAGATAATATATTTCCAAGTCAGGATTGTGTGTGACTTGGAGGGGAACTTGGAGGTGGTGGTGTTCCCATGCGCCTGCTGCCCTTATCCTTCTAGGTGGAAGAGGTCGCAGATTTGGGAGGTGCTGCCGAAGAAGCCTTGGTGAGTTGCTGCAGTGCATCTTGTAGATGGTACACAGTGCAGCCACAGTACGCCGGTGGTGGAGGGAGTGAAAGTTTAAGGTGGTGGATGGGGCACCAATCAAGTGGGCTGCTTTGTCCTGGATGGTGTCAAGCTTCTTGAGTGCTGTTGGAGCTGCACTCATCCAGGCTGCACCCATCCAGGAGATTATTCCATCACACTCCTGACTTGTGCCTTGTTCCTTTATGGGTACAGTAGCATCGTGGTGGTGGAGCCGTTGGTCAGGATAACGGCTTGCATATCGTCATGAAGCAGACAGAGGACAGTGACAAACTTTTGAGGGCAGCTGAATTTGAGGAGGACACTCCATAATCCCTCATGGTTGACAGTGTCGAAGGCCTTTGTGAGATGAAAGAAGGCCATGTTCAGCGGTTGGTGCTGTTCCCTGCATTTCTCTTGTAATTAACGTGCGGTGAAGATCATGTCCATTGTGCCCCTTAGTGGGCGGAATTCGCATTGCGACTCTGGGAGGAGCTCTTCGGCCACTGGGAGAAGGCGATTGAGGAGGATTCTTGTGATGACTTTCCCTGTGGCAGACAGCAGGGAAACTCCTCTGTAATTACCGCAATCGGACTTGTCACCTTTCTTGAAGATGGTCACAATTACGGCGTCTCTGAGATCCGCTGGCATGCTCTCCTCCTTCCAGATAAGAGAAATGAGTTTGGAGTTCGACCTCCGAGTGAGCTCCTGGATCTCCTGGTCATTCTCGTCGAGCCAGTCTTGGTGTTTCCTGCTTCCACCACAGACCCAATTCACGTACGAACTGGTCAAGCAAGGCTGTATCATCATACCAAAGCTCTTCTCGATCTTCCTTGCTGGAATGCTCCATCTCACCCTCAGTAAGCTCCCCACTGGAGTGGAGCTAATTTACAGAACAAATGGGAAACTGTTCAACCTCCGTCACCGCCAGTCCAGATCCAAGGTCATCCCCTCCTCTGTCGTCGAATTGCAGTATGCAAATGACGCTTGCGTCTACGCTCACTCGGAGGTCGAACTGCAAACCATCGTCAACACGTTCACCGAAGCGTATGAGAGCATGGGCTTTACACTAAACATCCGTAAGACAAAGGTCCTCTACTAGCCTGCCCCCGCCACACAGTACAGCCCCTCGATTATCAAAATCCACAACAAGGCCTTGGACAACGTGGACCAGTTTCCATACCTCGGGAGCCTACTGTCAACAAGGGCAGACGTCGACGACGAAGTCCAACACCACCTTCAGTGTGCCAGTGCAGCCTTCGGTCACCTGAGGAAGAGAGTGTTTGAAGACCAGGACCTCAAACCCGGCAAAGTTCATGGTCTACAGAGCAGCAGTGATACCTGCCCTGCTGTATGCCTCAGAGACGTGGACCATGTACAGCACTGGAGAGGTACCACCAACGCTGCCTCCGCAAGATCCTGCAAATCCATTGGCAGGATAGATGCACCAACGTCAGTGTTCTTGCTCAGGCCAACTTCCCCAGCATCGAAGCTTTGACCACACTCAATCAGCTCCGATGGACGGGTCACATTGTCCACATGCCCGATACGAGACTCCCAAAACAAGCACTGTACTCAGAGCTCCGACACAGCAAGAGAGCCCCAGGTGGGCAGAGGAAATGCTTCAAGAACACCCTCAAAGCCGCCTTGAAAAAGTGTAACATCCCCACCGACACCTGGGAATCCCTGGCCCAAGACCGCACAAAGTGGAGAAGCATCCGGGAAGGCGCCGAACACCTCGAGTCTCTTCGCCGGGAGCAAGCGGAAGCCAAGTGCAGGCAGTGCAAGGAGCACACGTCAACCCAAGCACCCCACCCACCCACCCCCTTCAACCACCGCCTGCCCCACCTGTGACAGAGTCTGTAGGACTCATCAGTCACCTGAGAACTCATTTTTAACGTGGAATCAAGTCATCCTCAGTTCCAAGGGACTGCCTAAGAAGAAGCATAGTGATTATGTTACTGGACTAATAATCCAGTAGGTCTGCAGACGTGAGTTTAAATCCCACCACGGAAGCTGTGGAATTTAAATTCAGTTAATTAAATAAATTTGTTGATCATGAAACTGGCAGATTGTCATAAAAACTCCTCTGGTTCACTAATGTCCTTTAGGGAAGGAAACCTGCTGTTGTTACCGGGCCTGGGCCTATATGTGACTCCAAACCCACTGCCCTCTGAAATGGCCCAGCGAGACACTCAGGTATACCAGACAACTACAATGAAGTGTACAGCACTGTGGGACCTCGACTGCCTAGAAGGACAAGGGCATAGGAACACCACCACCTGCAAGATCCCTCTGAGTCACATACCATCCTGAATTGGAAATATATCGTCATTCCTTCATCGTCGCTGGGTCAAAATCCTGGAACTCCCTCCCTAACAGTGCTGTGGGAGCACCTTCACCACACGGACTGCAGCGGTTGAAGAAGGCGGCTCACCACCACCTTCTCAAGGGCAATTAGGGATGGGCAATAAATGCTGGCCTTGCCAGCGACGCCCACATCCTATGAACGAATTAAAGAAAGATGGTGGAAAAGGCTTTGGGGAGTCAAGAGGTGAGACACTCGCCACACAATACTCAGCCTCTGACCTGTTCTTGTAGCCACAGTATTTATATCACTGGTCCAGTTAAGTTTCGGGTCAATGGTGACCCCCAGGATGTTGATGGTGGGGGATTCGGTGATGGTAATGCCGTTGAATGTCAAGTGACAGTGGTTAGACTCTCTCTTTTTAATGCTGAAAGCCCAGCTCCTGTTTCTCATTAGCAGAGCAGTGTTTGAGAATCTGACCCTTGAATCAGTCGCTTGTGGGGATATATTGCAGGCTGCCCTCAATATTAGTTTGAAAGTAGGGAACAGAGTGATCGGCGTGTTGGCGGTGACGGTGAACGAGGTCGATCAGTGAAGCTAAAGGCCAGTCGCAGTTTACAGGGACCATATCTGATGGATAAAAGACCCATTGTCACAACGGGTGCTGCAACCCAGTCACAAGCTGTGAGCTGTTTCTCTCTGACTGTGGGGGGGGGGGGGCATTGCTTTTAAATGACTCCAAGTTGTTGTGGTTGTGGCGATCTTTAAACGCCGGGAGCTCGAGCTCCTTCATCAATCATTGATGGCGACTCTCATCCATTCTGTGGAGTTGATGTCGGACACCAGTGGGTGATGAAAGGGCTCGATGCGATTCCTGGCTGTGCTTTGCCCAGGGCTCCGGGACCAGTCGGTGAGTTTATTCAAGGCTGAGGTCGATAGATTTTTGGATACTCAGGGAAACAAGGGATCTGGGGATTGGCGGCAAAGTGGAGTGAGGTCAAAGATCAGCCGTGATCTTAGTGAATTACGGAGCAGTTTCAAACGGCCGAATGGCCCACTCCTGCTCCGATTTCTTCATTTATTTTGTAAATGGCCTTCTGAACCACCTTATCTACCTGTCCTGCTACCTTCAGGGGTCTGTGGACATCCACTCCAAGGTTCCTCTGTTCCTCTACACTTTTCAGTGTCCTACCATTTATTGTGTGTTCCCTTTACCTTGTGAATCCTCCCCAATGCATTACCTCACAATTCTCCAGACTGAATTCCATTTGCCACTTTTCTGTCCACCTGACCAGTCTGTTGATATCTCCCTGCAGTCTACATCAATCTTCCTCACTATCAGCCACACGGTCAATTTTTGTTTCATCTTCAAACTTCTTAATAATGCCCCCTACATTGAAATCTAAATCATTGATATATACCACAACAAGCAAGGGACCCAGTACTGAACACTACGGAACCTCACTGGAAACAGCCTTCCAGTCACAAAAACATCCGTCGACCTTTACCCTTTGTTTCCTGCCACTGAACCAATTTTGGATCTAACCACTATCCCTTGGATCCCATGGGCTTTTACTTTTCTGACTAGTCTGCCATGCGGGACTTTGTCAAAAGCTTTGGTAAAATCCATGTAGACTACATCAAATACACTACCCTCATCGACCCTCCTTGTTACCTCCTCAAAAAGTTCAATCAAATTAGTCAGACACGACCTTCCCTTAACAAATCCATGCTGACTGTCTTTGATTAATCCGTGCCTTTCTAAACGGCAGCACTGAGCTCAGTCCAGCTCCGAGTCAGCACTGAGCTTCAGGCTGCCTTTTCTAACTCACTGCCGCTCGCTCTCCACTTGTTCCACTTTATTCCCTCAGCACATTTCACCCTCTCCTCAATGGACTTGCTCACGGTGACTCACCGGGATCATTCTCAGACCTTCTCACCGGCATCAATCTCTCTGTCTCTGTCTTGTGATGTGATTCTAAACGGTCGTTACTAAATCCAGTTCACAGCCTCAGTCTCGGGGATTAGTGAGAGCTGATGGATCAGCTGTGAGGACAACACTCGAGTGAGGAGAGAGATTGTCCAGAACCCGTGTTACACAATTAATCCTCAGTAACCTCACCCTCCCTAACTCTGTCACCCCCTCCCAACCAACACCCCTCCCTAACTCTGTCACCCCCTCCCAACCAACACCCCTCCCTAACTCTGTCACCCCCTCCCAACCAACACCCCTCCTTATCACTGTAACCCCCTCCTGCCCTACACCCCTCCCTATTACTGTAACCCCCTCCCAACCTACACCCCTCCCTATCACTGTAACCCCCTCCCACCCTACACCCCTCCCTAGCACTGTAACCCCCTCCCAACCTACACCCCTCCCCATCGCTGTAACCCCCTCCCACCCTACACCCCTCCCTATCACTGTAACCCCCTCCTGCCCTACACCCCTCCCTATCACTGTAACCCCCTCCCACCCTACACCCCTCCCCATCACTGTAACCCCCTCCCACCCTACACCCCTCCCTGTTACTGTAACCCCCTCCCAACCTACACCCCTCCCTATCACTGTAACCCCCTCCCACCCTACACCCCTCCCTATCACTGTAACCCCTTCCCACCCTACACCCCTCCCCATCACTGTAACCCCCTCCCACCCTACACCCCTCCCCATCACTGTAACCCCCTCCAGCCCTACACCCCTCCGAGATCTTTGCGCTCCACCAATTCAGGCCTCTTGTCCATCCCCGATTTTAATCACTCCACCATTGGCGGCCGTGCCTTCAGCTGCCTGGGCCCTAAGCTCTGGAATTCCCTCCCTAAACCGCTCCGCCTCTCTCTCCTCCTTTAAGATGCTCCTTAAAACCTCCCTCTTTGACCCAGCTTTTGGTCACCTGTCCTAATATCTCCTTATGGGGCTCGGGGTCAGTTTGTGTCTGATTTACGCTCCTGTGAGGCACCTTGGGAGGTTTTGCTAGTTAAAGGCGCTATATAAATGCAGGTTGTAGTTTTGCTTTCACTGGGACTCAGTCAGTTGGATGTAAATCCCAGAAAGACAACCTGTGGCCACCTGCCATCATTGGCCGCTCGCTAACCAATCGGCACAGAGCCTTTAATGAGCATGTGCGAGAGAACAGAAGGAAAGAAGAGGCTTGAGATAAGGAGCAGAGGCCAGCAGCAGGTTAGACAGGAAGCTCCTCCCACTCCTCACACACCCAGCCAGACTCTCCACACAGCTGGAATTATTCACTGCAGCCCAAGAAAAGATTGATCAATAAAAGCCCGGCTCAAGGTCCTGTGGTGAAGCCTGAGAATGAGAGGGAGCGAGAGCCAGCGACTGTGGACACAGGGACTTGTGTCACATTCACTCTGGGCTGTGAGAAACTCCCAAACACAAAGCTCCTCCTGACCTCCAGCCCTTCCGTCTGGTGAAGGGTCCTGGGGAACAGCCTTTACTGTCCTGCAGCCCATCCCCATCCCCCCTCTCAATACAATACAATACAATACAAATCGCTTTATTGGCATGATAAGGTACATCTTATGTTGCCAAAGCATCAAAATACATTTATGGTTGAACACATAAACGCGGTTCCATTCATACAGTGTATAAACAGGTATATCCCTGAGTTTATAAATATATTTTCGCCTTGTTTATATATACTCTTGTCTTCGTTTACTGGTTGTCCCTCTGTTCATGGCAAGCTGTAACATAGTGTGCCGCCAGTGTTACACAGCTTCTCTCCTCCCCCAGTAGGAATGGGAGTTTTTGGTTGTCAGTCAGATTTCTGAATTCAGGGCATATTTGTGAGAATTTTTGATAGAAATTCTCTCTGATGCCCTGATATTTTCCACAGGCTGTGAGGAAGTGCATCTCTGTCTCAACTACTCCCTGACTGCAGTGAGAGCATATCCTGTCTTCTCTTGGCAGCCTGGTCTGCCTGTGTCTGCCTTTTTCGATCGCTAGGCTATGTTCGCTAAGTCTGTACCTTGTCAAGGTTCTTCTCAGTTTGTTATCCTTTACCATGGTCAGGTAATCAGCTATGTTGTATTGTCTGTTTAGGGCCAAGTAGCAATTGAGTTTGCTTTGGGTTTTTGTTGTTTCTGCCCAATATGACAGATATTTTTCCTTTTGCTTAGCGACGATTGTGTTGGGTCGAATTCTTTGTGTTACCCTGTCACTGTCCTGGGGCTGGTTATTGTTAGTATTGTTATTAGTTACTTTATTGAGTCCCAGGACTAGTTGACTGAGGGTATTCTTCTTTATGGTCAGCTCTTGGCATTTCAGGGCGTCGTAGTGATAGCATTGGGGGTTGCTCATTTGTAGGTGATTCCAAAATTTGGTGGCTCTTTTTTGGATAGTGATTATTAATGGGTATTGGCCTAGTTCCGCCCTGCATGCGTTGTTTACTGTTTTCCTTTGAGTCCGGAGGATACTTTTACAGAATTCCGCATGTAGGATCTCAATTGGGTGTTTGTCCCATTTTGCAAAATCTTGTTGTGTTAGTGGTCCCCAGACCTCACTGCCATAGAGTGCAATTGGTTCAATTACTGATTTGAAAATTTTGAGCCAAATGCTAATTGGGATTTCTATTTGGATTGATTTTTTGATGGCATAGAAAGCCCTTCTTGCTTTCTCTTTCAGTTCATTCACAGCCAGTTTGAAGTTTCCCGTAGAACTGATTTTTAAGCCCAAGTATGTGTAGTGAGTGGTTTGTTCAATTTTGGTTGTTCCTACTGTGAAATTTATTGTGGGTCCATGTTGTTTGGATCTTTGCTGGAACACAAGAACACAAGACCTCTCTCTCCGTGTGATGAAATATTCCATTCATCACTGCCGGTGACTGTGGTCGGTTTCAGTGTCATTTCCCTTCCCCCAGTCCTCATTGTATTGTTTATTGTAATGTGCTGGAATGTGCTGTGTGTGTAGGGCTCCGCCCATACCTGGCCCCTTTTGTAAGCTAGCTCAGTCTGGCCTCAGTCTCCAGAAGGAAGATATCTCTCTCTCTTACGTGTTACGTTCTAAGTTAATAAAAGCCTTGTTTTGTTTCGCTAACATCGAGTCTCGGAATTATTGAGGCACATCAATTTTATTAACTTATTTTTCAACACTATGGATCAACTCCTGAAACCCGAACGTTTGGATTTGGACCAACATGCTCCGGACACATCAGCACGCTTCGGACACTGGTTTGAGTGTATGGAATTCTTCCTGGACAGTTCCGCAGCCGTCAAAGACGCTACGGACGCTGCGAGGATGAGACTCGGAATTCTGCGGAATTGGGTAAGCCACCGGGTTTACCCCCTCATCCAAGACGCCGATACGTACCTGGCCGCCTGCGACATCTTAAAGGCACATTACCAGCAGCCTACGAATGAGGTGTATGCTAGGCATCTGCTCGCTACTCGCGCACAGCGACCTGGGGAATCGGTGGAGGAGTTCCTAAGCACCCTGAAAATGCTTGGCAAAGACTGCAAGTGCCGAGATGTAAAAGCCGCAGTGTGCACTGACGAGCTTGTTCATGATGCCTTTATCACAGGCCTCAGCTCCACTTACATCCGGCAAAGACTGCTGGAAAAAACGGGGTTGGACCTGAAACAGGCTGCGGACACCGCGCGATCCCTGGATGTGGCCCAGAGAAACTCGGACGCCTACTCTTCAGCCCGCGCCGTCCACGCCGCCACGTGTGCACCGAGGGCGCCGCCATCTTGGAAGGCATCTTCCCCGCCCGGCAGCCCGACACTGGCGGGGCCCCACTCTCCCCCCAGAAGCCCTATGACAGCCGCAACGCGTCAGGGACCCAACTGCTACTTCTGCGGGCAGCCAAAGCACACCAGAAACCTGTGCCCGGCGAAAGGCACCACCTGCTTTAAGTGCGGTAAGAAGGGGCACTTCGGGAAGGTGTGCAGAGGGAACCCCGCCGGAAAACCAACCACCGGAAAACCCGCCACCGCCGCGTGTGCGCCGTGGGAGCGGCCATCTTGGACGCCATCTTGCCCGACCTCGTGGGGTCCGCCATCTTATGAGCAGACAGCGTGGACGCCATCTTGTATCGATCAGAGCCCTACAGTGGCATCGGTCACAGTGGACCAGACCAGGCCGCACCCGCTATCCAAATCAATGGTGGACATCGAGGTAAACGGGTGCCGGGTTAAATGTTTAATTGACAGTGGAAGCACGGAGAGTTTTATCCACCCTGAACTGGCACAGCAACTCTCCCTAAAGGTGGTCCCTGCTCAGGGTACCATCTCTATGGCTGATAAAACCCAGACATCGACCATTCTGGGTTACTGCACGGTACAATTGGGCGTTAACGGAACTGTATACGATAATTTTAAAGTATTAATCATGAAGAACCTATGTGCGAGCGTGATCTTGGGCCTGGATTTCCAGTGCAACCACCAAAGCATCACGCTCAAGTACGGTGGGTCCCAGCCGCCCCTCACAGTGTGTGACCTGGCTACCCTGAAGGTAAAGCCGCCTTCGCTTTTCGCGAACCTTACCCCTAACTGCCGGCCAATAGCGACCAAAAGCAAGAGGTACAGCTGGGAGGACAGGCGGTTTATCGCGACCGAGGTAGACAGGCTCCTGAAAGAGCGCATTATTGAACGCAGCAACAGCCCGTGGCGCGCCCAAGTGGTAGTGGTAAGAGGTAGTGAGAAGAAACGGATGGTGATCGACTATAGTCAAACGATCAACAGGTACACCCAACTAGACGCCTACCCGCTACCCCGCATATCAGAAATGGTGAACCAAATCGCCCAATACCGGGTGTTCTCCACCATCGACCTCAAGTCAGCGTACCACCAGCTCCCTATCAGACCAGAGGACCGCCCGTACACCGCCTTCGAGGCGAACGGACGCCTCTACCAATTCCTCAGGGTCCCCTTTGGGGTGACGAATGGGGTGTCGGTTTTTCAGAGGGAGATGGACCGCATGGTCAATGACCACCACTTGCAGGCAACCTTCCCCTACCTCGACAACGTCACCATCTGCGGCCACAATCAGCAGGATCACGACTCGAACCTCGAGAGGTTCCTGGAAACCGCACAAAAACTCAACCTCACCTACAACGAGGACAAGTGCGTTTTCAACACCACGCACCTCTGCATACTAGGCAGCGTGGTGGAGAATGGGGAAATCGGACCAGACCCCGACCGATTGCGCCCCCTACGGGAGCTGCCCCTGCCCAACACTCCCAAAGCCCTGAAAAGGTGCCTGGGGTTATTTTCTTATTATTCCCAATGGGTCCCCAACTACTCCGACAAAGCCCGCCCCCTCTTGAAAGCATCCTCTTTTCCGCTCTCTGCTGAGGATCACGCCGCCTTCAAAAGCATCAAGCAGGATATTGAGCGGGCTACGCTACAGGCAGTGGACGAGAACACTCCATTTCAAGTGGAAAGTGATGCGTCTGACTTCGCCTTGGCGGCCACCCTCAACCAGGCGGGGCGGCCCGTAGCTTTCTTCTCGAGGACCCTCCAAGGGCCCGAGATCAGACACTCCTCCGTGGAAAAGGAGGCCCAAGCCATCATGGAGGCAGTGCACCACTGGCGCCACTGCCAAGCCGGCAAACGCTTCACCCTACTTACCGACCAGCGGTCGGTAGCGTTTATGTTCAATAATAAACAGAGGGGGAAGATTAAAAATGATAAGATTCTTAGGCGGCGGATCGAGCTCTCCACCTTCGAGTACGACATCATTTACCGGCCAGGGGCCCTTAACGAATCCCCTGACGCCCTCTCACGAGGGATGTGTGCCAGCACCACCGGGGATCGGCTACAGACCCTCCACAACGACCTCTGCCACCCAGGGGTCACGCGGCTGTTCCACTTCATAAAGTCCTGTAACTTACCCTACTCGATTGAGGAAGTTCGGTCTCTGACCAGGAACTGCCGCACTTGCGCTGAGTGCAAGCCTCGGTTCTACCGCCCAGATAGAGCCCACTTAATCAAAGCTACACGGCCCTTTGAGCGGCTCAGCTTAGATTTCAAGGGCCCCCTCCCGTCCGTCGACCGCAATGTTTACTTCCTGAACATTGTGGACGAATACTCCCGGTTCCCATTCGCCTTCCCCTGCCCAGACATGACCAGCGCCACGGTCATTAAATGCCTCAACAGCCTGTTCTGCCTGTTCGGTATGCCGAGCTACATCCATACGGATAGGGGGGCGTCCTTCATGAGTGAAGAGCTACGCCAGTACATGCTGTCCAAGGGGATCGCCACGAGCCGTACCACCAGCTACAACCCCCGGGGTAACGGCCAAGTGGAGCGAGAGAACGGGGCAGTATGGAAAGCAGTCACTCTAGCTCTAAGGACCAAGGGCCTCCCTATCTCCCGCTGGCAGGAAGTCCTCTCGGATGTGCTCCATTCGATACGGTCGCTATTGTGTACGGCAACTAATGCCACGCCTCATGAACGAATGTTTGTCTTTCCCCGGAAATCCACCTCAGGCGTATCCATGCCGTCATGGCTCTCCACCCCAGGTCCGGTACTCGTGCGAAGGCATGTGAGGGGCCACAAGACGGACCCTCTCGTGGAGCCAGTACACCTACTCCACGCCAACCCCCAATAGGCATATGTCCGGCACACCGACGGAAGGGAGGACACCGTGTCCATAAAAGACGTCGCCCCAGCCGGCATCGACAACAACCACGGCAATAGCAGCAACAACGATCAGAGCAACTCTTACCCACCCACTACTCTTTCATCACCCCCGGAAGAACATCGACCAACGGCACCCCCACCAACTACCCCTTCAACAACCCTGGCAGCACCCCCGGCAGAGACCCAGGA
Source organism: Somniosus microcephalus (assembly GCF_052327205.1). NCBI lineage: Eukaryota > Metazoa > Chordata > Chondrichthyes > Squaliformes > Somniosidae > Somniosus > Somniosus microcephalus. Next base: position 375,592,193 of record NC_140989.1, on the reverse strand, counting down.
GACTACCGGGGACACCCAGCCAACACCCGCGGCACCACAACAGCCACGTCGGTCGCAGAGGACTATCAAACCCCCGAACAGACTAAATCTATAGAAGGGGTGAATATGATGAAATATTCCATTCATCACTGCCGGTGACTGTGGTCGGTTTCAGTGTCATTTCCCTTCCCCCAGTCCTCATTGTATTGTTTATTGGAATGTGCTGGAATGTGCTGTGTGTGTAGGGCTCCGCCCATACCTGGCCCCTTTTGTAAGCTAGCTCAGTCTGGCCTCAGTCTCCAGAAGGAAGATATCTCTCTCTCTTACGTGTTACGTTCTAAGTTAATAAATGCCTTGTTTTGTTTCGCTAACATCGAGTCTCGGAATTATTGAGGCACATCACTCCGTTACTGAAAGATCCCTTGAGGGGGAACGAGGAGAGCTCGGGATCTGTGACAGAGCGACTGGGAAAGAGCAGCAGGAGATCGGACTGCTTCAGAACTAAAGCCCAGGGCCCCCGATCAGTGATGGTGAGTCCCCCCGCCTCCCTCTCACTCCCCACCTCCCTCTCACTCCCCACCTCCCTCTCACTCCCCGCCTCCCTCTCACTCCCCACCTCCCTCTCACTCCCCGCCTCCCTCTCACTCCCCACGTCCCTCACTCCCCACCTCCCTCTCACTCCCCACCTCCCTCTCACTCCTGCCTGTGATGAAATATTCCATTCATCACTGCCTGTGACTGTGGTTGGTTTCAGGTTCCCCCTTACCATTGTATTGCCTGTGACTGTGGTTGGTTTCAGGTTTCTCCTCACCATTGTATTGTGTATTGGAATGTATGGAATGTGTTGTGTGTAGGGCTCCGCCCATACCTGGCCTCTATGTAAGCCAGCTCAGTCTGGCCTCACAGCCAGTACTGCAGACCTCCAGGGAAGATACCTCTCTCCACTGCGTGTTATCTTCTAAGTTAATAAAAGCCTTGTTTTGTTTCGCTAACATCGAGTCTCGGGATTATTGAGGCACATCAATTTTATTAACTTATTTTTCAACACAATGGATCAACTCCTGAAACCCGAACGTTTGGATTTGGATCAGCATGCTCCGGACGCATCAGCACGCTTCGGACACTGGTTTATGTGTATGGAATTCTTCCTGGACAATTCCGCAGCCGTCAAAGACGCTACGGACGCTGCGAGTATGAAACTCGGAATTCTGCGGAATTGGGTAAGCCACCGGGTTTACCCCCTCATCCAAGACGCCGACACGTACCTGGCCGCCTGTGACATCTTAAAGGCGCATTACCAGCAGCCTACGAATGAGGTGTATGCTAGGCATCTGCTCGCCACTCGCGCACAGCGACCTGGGGAATCGGTGGAGGAGTTCCTAGGCACCCTGAAAATGCTTGGCAAAGACTGCAAGTGCCGAGATGTAAAAGCCGCAGTGTACACCGACGAGCTTGTTCGCGATGCCTTTATCACAGGCCTCAGCTCCAGTTACATCCGGCAAAGACTGCTGGAAAAAACGGGATTGGACCTGAAACAGGCTGCGGACACCGCGCGATCCCTGGATGTGGCCCAGAGAAACTCGGACGCCTACTCTTCAGCCCGCGCCGTCCACGCCGCCACGTGTGCACCAAGGGCGCCGCCATCTTGGAAGGCATCGTCCCCGCCCGGCAGCCCGACACCGGCGGGGCCCCGCTCTCCCCCCAGAAGCCCTACGACAGCCGCGACGCGTCGGGGACCCAACTGCTACTTCTGCGGGCAGCCAAAGCACACCAGAAACCTGTGCCTGGCGAAAGGCACCACCTGCTTTAAGTGCGGTAAGAAGGGGCACTTCGGGAAGGTGTGCAGAGGGAACCCCGCTGGAAAACCAAAACCCGCCACCGCCGCGTGTGCGCCGTGGGAGCGGCCATCTTGGACGCCATCTTGCCCGACCTCGTGGGGTCCGCCATCTTGTGAGCAGACAGCGCGGACGCCATCTTGCCTCGATCAGGGCCCTACAGTGGCATCGGTCACAGTGGACCAGACCAGGCCGCACCCGCTATCCAAATCAATGGTGGACATCGAGGTAAACGGGTGCCGGGTTAAATGTTTAATTGACAGTGGAAGCACGGAGAGTTTTATCCACCCTGAACTGGCACAGCAACTCTCCCTAAAGGTGGTCCCTGCTCAGGGTACCATCTCTATGGCTGATAAAACCCAGACATCGACCATTCTGGGTTACTGCACGGTACAATTGGGCGTTAACGGAACTGTATACGATAATTTTAAAGTATTAATCATGAAGAACCTATGTGCGAGCGTGATCTTGGGCCTGGATTTCCAGTGCAACCACCAAAGCATCACGCTCAAGTACGGTGGGTCCCAGCCGCCCCTCACAGTGTGTGACCTGGCTACCCTGAAGGTAAAGCCGCCTTCGCTTTTCGCGAACCTTACCCCTAACTGCCGGCCAATAGCGACCAAAAGCAAGAGGTACAGCTGGGAGGACAGGCGGTTTATCGCGACCGAGGTAGACAGGCTCCTGAAAGAGCGCATTATTGAACGCAGCAACAGCCCGTGGTGCGCCCAAGTGGTAGTGGTAAGAGGTAGCGAGAAGAAACGGATGGTGATCGACTATAGTCAAACGATCAACAGGTACACCCAACTAGACGCCTACCCGCTACCCCGCATATCAGAAATGGTGAATCAAATCGCCCAATACCGGGTGTTCTCCACCATCGACCTCAAGTCAGCGTACCACCAGCTCCCTATCAGACCAGAGGACCGCCCGTACACCGCCTTCGAGGCGAACGGACGCCTCTACCAATTCCTCAGGGTCCCCTTTGGGGTGACGAATGGGGTCTCGGTTTTTCAGAGGGAGATGGACCGCATGGTCAATGACCACCACTTGCAGGCAACCTTCCCCTACCTCGACAACGTCACCATCTGCGGCCACAATCAGCAGGATCACGACTCGAACCTCGAGAGGTTCCTGGAAACCGCACAAAAACTCAACCTCACCTACAACGAGGACAAGTGCGTTTTCAACACCACGCACCTCTGCATACTAGGCAGCGTGGTGGAGAATGGGGAAATCGGACCAGACCCCGACCGATTGCGCCCCCTACGGGAGCTGCCCCTGCCCAACACTCCCAAAGCCCTGAAAAGGTGCCTGGGGTTATTTTCTTATTATTCCCAATGGGTCCCCAACTACTCCGACAAAGCCCGCCCCCTCTTGAAAGCATCCTCTTTTCCGCTCTCTGCTGAGGATCACGCCGCCTTCAAAAGCATTAAGCAGGATATTGAGCGGGCCACGCTACAGGCAGTGGACGAGAACACTCCATTTCAAGTGGAAAGTGATGCGTCTGACTTCGCCTTGGCGGCCACCCTCAACCAGGCGGGGCGGCCCGTAGCTTTCTTCTCGAGGACCCTCCAAGGGCCCGAGATCAGACACTCCTCCGTGGAAAAGGAGGCCCAAGCCATCATGGAGGCAGTGCACCACTGGCGCCACTGCCAAGCCGGCAAACGCTTCACCCTACTTACCGACCAGCGGTCGGTAGCGTTTATGTTCAATAATAAACAGAGGGGGAAGATTAAAAATGATAAGATTCTTAGGCGGCGGATCGAGCTCTCCACCTTCGAGTACGACATAATTTACCGGCCAGGGGCCCTTAACGAATCCCCTGACGCCCTCTCACGAGGGATGTGTGCCAGCGCCACCGGGGATCGGCTACAGACCCTCCACAATGACCTCTGCCACCCAGGGGTCACGCGGCTGTTCCACTTCATAAAGTCCCGTAACTTACCCTACTCGATTGAGGAAGTTCGGTCTCTGACCAGGAACTGCCGCACTTGCGCTGAGTGCAAGCCTCGGTTCTACCGCCCAGATAGAGCCCACTTAATCAAAGCTACACGGCCCTTTGAGCGGCTCAGCTTAGATTTCAAGGGCCCCCTCCCGTCCGTCGACCGCAATGTTTACTTCCTGAACATTGTGGACGAATACTCCCGGTTCCCATTCGCCTTCCCCTGCCCAGACATGACCAGCGCCACGGTCATTAAATGCCTCAACAGCCTGTTCTGCCTGTTCGGTATGCCGAGCTACATCCATACGGATAGGGGGGCGTCCTTCATGAGTGAAGAGCTACGCCAGTACATGCTGTCCAAGGGGATCGCCACGAGCCGTACCACCAGCTACAACCCCCGGGGTAACGGCCAAGTGGAGCGAGAGAACGGGGCAGTATGGAAAGCAGTCACTCTAGCTCTAAGGACCAAGGGCCTCCCTATCTCCCGCTGGCAGGAAGTCCTCTCGGATGTGCTCCATTCGATACGGTCGCTATTGTGTACGGCAACTAATGCCACGCCTCATGAACGAATGTTTGTCTTTCCCCGGAAATCCACCTCAGGCGTATCCATGCCGTCATGGCTCTCCACCCCAGGTCCGGTACTCGTGCGAAGGCATGTGAGGGGCCACAAGACGGACCCTCTCGTGGAGCCAGTACACCTACTCCACGCCAACCCCCAATAGGCATATGTCCGGCACGCCGACGGAAGGGAGGACACCGTGTCCATAAAAGACGTCGCCCCAGCCGGCACCAACAACAACCACGGCAATAGCAGCAACAACGATCACAGCAACTCTTACCCACCCACTACTCTTTCATCACCCCCGGAAGAACATCGACCAACGGCACCCCCACCAACTACCCCTTCAACAACCCTGGCAGCACCCCCGGCAGAGACCCAGGAGACTACCGGGGACACCCAGCCGACACCCGCGGCACCACAACAGCCACGTCGGTCGCAGAGGACTATCAAACCCCCGAACAGACTAAATCTACAGAAGGGGTGAATATGATGAAATATTCCATTCATCACTGCCGGTGACTGTGGTCGGTTTCAGTGTCATTTCCCTTCCCCCAGTCCTCATTGTATTGTTTATTGGAATGTGCTGGAATGTGCTGTGTGTGTAGGGCTCCGCCCATACCTGGCCCCTTTTGTAAGCTAGCTCAGTCTGGCCTCAGTCTCCAGAAGGAAGATATCTCTCTCTCTTACGTGTTACGTTCTAAGTTAATAAATGCCTTGTTTTGTTTCGCTAACATCGAGTCTCGGAATTATTGAGGCACATCACTCCGTTACTGAAAGATCCCTTGAGGGGGAACGAGGAGAGCTCGGGATCTGTGACAGAGCGACTGGGAAAGAGCAGCAGGAGATCGGACTGCTTCAGAACTAAAGCCCAGGGCCCCCGATCAGTGATGGTGAGTCCCCCCGCCTCCCTCTCACTCCCCACCTCCCTCTCACTCCCCACCTCCCTCTCACTCCCCGCCTCCCTCTCACTCCCCACCTCCCTCTCACTCCCCGCCTCCCTCTCACTCCCCACGTCCCTCACTCCCCACCTCCCTCTCACTCCCCACCTCCCTCTCACTCCTGCCTGTGATGAAATATTCCATTCATCACTGCCTGTGACTGTGGTTGGTTTCAGGTTCCCCCTTACCATTGTATTGCCTGTGACTGTGGTTGGTTTCAGGTTTCTCCTCACCATTGTATTGTGTATTGGAATGTATGGAATGTGTTGTGTGTAGGGCTCCGCCCATACCTGGCCTCTATGTAAGCCAGCTCAGTCTGGCCTCACAGCCAGTACTGCAGACCTCCAGGGAAGATACCTCTCTCCACTGCGTGTTATCTTCTAAGTTAATAAAAGCCTTGTTTTGTTTCGCTAACATCGAGTCTCGGGATTATTGAGGCACATCAATTTTATTAACTTATTTTTCAACACAATGGATCAACTCCTGAAACCCGAACGTTTGGATTTGGATCAGCATGCTCCGGACGCATCAGCACGCTTCGGACACTGGTTTATGTGTATGGAATTCTTCCTGGACAATTCCGCAGCCGTCAAAGACGCTACGGACGCTGCGAGTATGAAACTCGGAATTCTGCGGAATTGGGTAAGCCACCGGGTTTACCCCCTCATCCAAGACGCCGACACGTACCTGGCCGCCTGTGACATCTTAAAGGCGCATTACCAGCAGCCTACGAATGAGGTGTATGCTAGGCATCTGCTCGCCACTCGCGCACAGCGACCTGGGGAATCGGTGGAGGAGTTCCTAGGCACCCTGAAAATGCTTGGCAAAGACTGCAAGTGCCGAGATGTAAAAGCCGCAGTGTACACCGACGAGCTTGTTCGCGATGCCTTTATCACAGGCCTCAGCTCCAGTTACATCCGGCAAAGACTGCTGGAAAAAACGGGATTGGACCTGAAACAGGCTGCGGACACCGCGCGATCCCTGGATGTGGCCCAGAGAAACTCGGACGCCTACTCTTCAGCCCGCGCCGTCCACGCCGCCACGTGTGCACCAAGGGCGCCGCCATCTTGGAAGGCATCGTCCCCGCCCGGCAGCCCGACACCGGCGGGGCCCCGCTCTCCCCCCAGAAGCCCTACGACAGCCGCGACGCATCGGGGACCCAACTGCTACTTCTGCGGGCAGCCAAAGCACACCAGAAACCTGTGCCTGGCGAAAGGCACCACCTGCTTTAAGTGCGGTAAGAAGGGGCACTTTGGGAAGGTGTGCAGAGGGAACCCCGCTGGAAAACCAAAACCCGCCACCGCCGCGTGTGCGCCGTGGGAGCGGCCATCTTGGACGCCATCTTGCCCGACCTCGTGGGGTCCGCCATCTTGTGAGCAGACAGCGCGGACGCCATCTTGCCTCGATCAGGGCCCTACAGTGGCATCGGTCACAGTGGACCAGACCAGGCCGCACCCGCTATCCAAATCAATGGTGGACATCGAGGTAAACGAGTGCTGGGTTAAATGTTTAATTGACAGTGGAAGCACGGAGAGTTTTATCCACCCTGAACTGGCACAGCAACTCTCCCTAAAGGTGGTCCCTGCTCAGGGTACCATCTCTATGGCTGAGAAAACCCAGATATCGACCATTCTGGGTTACTGCACGGTACAATTGGGCGTTAACGGAACTGTATACGATAATTTTAAAGTATTAATCATGAAGAACCTATGTGCGAGCGTGATCTTGGGCCTGGATTTCCAGTGCAACCACCAAAGCATCACGCTCAAGTACGGTGGGTCCCAGCCGCCCCTCACAGTGTGTGACCTGGCTACCCTGAAGGTAAAGCCGCCTTCGCTTTTCGCGAACCTTACCCCTAACTGCCGGCCAATAGCGACCAAAAGCAAGAGGTACAGCTGGGAGGACAGGCGGTTTATCGCGACCGAGGTAGACAGGCTCCTGAAAGAGCGCATTATTGAACGCAGCAACAGCCCGTGGCGCGCCCAAGTGGTAGTGGTAAGAGGTAGCGAGAAGAAACGGATGGTGATCGACTATAGTCAAACGATCAGCAGGTACACCCAACTAGACGCCTACCCGCTGCCCCGCATATCAGAAATGGTGAACCAAATCGCCCAATACCGGGTGCTCTCCACCATCGACCTTGTTAAGTATGTGTATTGTATTGAACAATTAACACAAAGACTTAAACGTATAACTCAAACAGGTCTTTACTGGTTGGAGGTAGGGACTGCACGTAGGTCTTTACTCCATGCCCACAGGCGGGAACTGAGGGGAGATCAGTACCCACAGTACTATTTATACCCCTATGGCCAGGAGTGGTACTGTGTATCACTACGCCCTACAAGTAGTGCAGTCCTGTCCATAGGTTCAAAGTAGCACACATATCACATACACAACAATCCTCCCTTCTTAGCTTTACAGTCATCTCCCCATTTAACATAATGTAATAACATATATACATATATAACTTCAGGTTTACATAACAGAATAACATAGATAACTTCATGTCAAAACAGATCACAGATTCAGTCTCTGCGGAAAACAGTTCACAGATTCAATCTCTGTGGTGTAGTCGGTTCACGTTGCTGGAGTGACTCATTCAATAGTCCTTCCATGGGTTTAACAGTTTGAACTTCCGAACTGAATTGGCCCCGTTCGGAGGGACCACGTGTGTGATCTGGTAGAGGTAATAATGGTTCAGATGGGTCATCTTCTGTTTCGACTTTTCCTTTTCTGCTTCTTGGAGACTCTCTGGGCTCCACTGTCAGCTGCCAGCTGCATGCGCAGTTCCTCCTTCTCTTCCTCCTTTTTCCGTAGTAGAGCCACCTTCTCCCGATGTTCCGTAGACTTTCGGTGCTCCTCCATGATTTCTGTATGGTGGGAGTCGAAGTTACAAGTTGGGCAGGACAGGACATAGTAACATTCAGTGTCGTCCTGATCTAGGCCAGCGAGAGGGTCTTCTATTTCCTCCATACTCAGCTGGGCGTTAGCCAGCTTTTGTTCCAAGTCCAGACATCTTTCCTGAAGAGACTTCTTCATGCGTACCTCTTCATCCAGCTTTTTCTGGGCTTTCAGCAAGTCGTTTACTAATGACCTCATTTGAGATTTTACTACTTCAACTTCTTTTGGAGATTGATTGATCGGACTATTCAATCCCTCTACCGGAGCAGCTGTTTCAGCGGTCTGTTGTTCTACGTTGACGTGAGTCAGCGTACTTTTGGCATCCAAGGGCTGCTCTGTTGCAGTCATCTCAGTCTGTGTTGCCACCTCAGCTCTTCCAATAACCTTTGAGAGCTCCGAACCCCTTTCGTTTGAATATTGAAGTTCGTGTTCAAGTTTTTCCCATTTCAGAGTCCTGTCCTTCAGCATATGCAGGAGTTGGCTGACCGTTAACTCCTCTGACATCAGACGTTTTGTGTGCTCCTGCTCCATTTTCTCCATCAGCTGCTTCTGTTGTCTTTCCAGATTCTCCAACTCTATATCAAAGAACTCTTTCGTTGCATTCAACTCTTGCTCAAAACGGCGAAGCATTTGTTCTAATTGCTGTTGTAGTTTGAAATGGAGTTGAGTTCGAGCCCGGTGTCCCTCAGAAATGGGCACATCAGTAGACTTGCCAGACTCAGAATCCACAGTTAAACTATGTTGTTGTTGCTCAGTGGAATTCTGTGCTGAAACTTTGTCTTTTGCACCTGAGTTGGGCTTACCATCATCCGTTCCAGAGTCTGGGCCAACTATCTTCACCGAGTTCTCACTCGTTATTGTTTGTAGGAAATGCCAGTCCATATTCATTTTCCTAATCCACTCCCGTCCTAGTAGTGGAGGACCTCCTTCAGATATCACATATAAGTCCATTATTTGACTGTCTTCGCCCTTGTGGACCACTGCAACCTCTATTTTCCCGATGGGGTACACTCTTTGCCCCGTGTATGTTTTCAATATAATCCCCGTATCCTGTAGGGGAATATGTTGGAATAACTTTCCGTAATCTTTCTTATTTATGACCGTCAATGCCGATCCAGTGTCCAATTCCAGTTTTACTTGGACTCCTTCTATCTGAAGAGTGACCCAAATTGTCTGGAGGTCTGCATCCTTACCAGCGTTGAGTACTCTTAAGCTAGCCAGTTCATTACAGCTTAAGCTAGCCAGTTCATTACTGCTAGCATCTGAATCGGACTCCTGTTCGGTCACCTTGTGTACCTTTGCGTATTTTCCTTGCGGTGACTTCTTGTTGCTGGTCTTCTTCCCTGACCTGCATACTCTAGCTATATGTCCAAGCCTACCACAAGTTCTACATTCTTGGTTTTTAAACCAACACTGGTTCTGATCATGCGTTGTCTTTCCACAACGATAACATTTGCCAGAACTCACACCCAATTTGTGTGCACTGAGCTCCGGTGACCGTAGCTGCATTACTGCCGTGCCTCTCGCTGCGGCTTCGTGTGCTGCTGCCATAGTGACCGCCTTCTCAAGCGTCAGCTCATTCTCCTCGAGCAGTCGCTTTTGTGTATCCTGTTTAAATAACCCACACACAAATTTGTCTCGTAGTGCATCTGTCAGTCCCGTTCCAAACTGGCAATATTTCGCTAATTTACGCAATTCCAGCAAATATTCAGCATTGCTTTCATGCTGTAGCTGCCTTCTGTCATAAAATTTAAATCGTTCCGCTAGCATCAGCGGCGTGGGGTTTAGATGATCTTTCAGGACAGTAACAATCTCATCGAACGTCTTATCCGCCGGTTCATCTGGTGATAACAGGTGTTTCAATTGCCCGTATGTCTTCGGACCCATTAAATTTAATAATGTTAGAGCTTTATCTTGGTCACGAATTTTATTGGCCTTACAATAATTTTTTACTCTTTCAACATATATGGCCCAATCTTCGAGGTCACTATCAAAGGTGCTAATATTCCCGTGTTTAGGCATTGTAGATTTGCAATTTCTCAGATTTTCTTTTCTTTACTTGTTATCAAAGATGGCGGCTTCCCGCTCTTGCCGTCGTCCTCCGCCCACAAAATGGCGGTTTTCCCGCGCTTGGCGGTCTTCACCCGTCCCCCGACGCCGTCTCCCTTCAGCCCCCGAGTGCGGCCCTTATCTTTGGTCCCGATCGCTGGCCCGCGCTGCGCCTCGCACTTGAAGCGGCTCCCGGCCTCTGGCTCACCCGCTCGCGCGGCTCTTGCTCGCTCCCTCCCGGGCTCTGGCTTACCCACGAGGTTATGGAGGCTTCAGGGTCCTAATGCCTGTCGCTTACAGTCGCTGGAAGCTGTCAGGATTTCTGCTGCCCTTCAGTTTTGAGTGGGGTGTTGAGGATTGAAACCTCTCTTCAACGTCCTGTCTTTGGACGAAGCCGCCGTGGAATAACTGCCGCAGGGTTCGAACCGACTCGTCGCCAGTGTTAAGTATGTGTATTGTATTGAACAATTAACACAAAGACTTAAACGTATAACTCAAACAGGTCTTTACTGGTTGGAGGTAGGGACTGCACGTAGGTCTTTACTCCATGCCCACAGGCGGGAACTGAGGGGAGATCAGTACCCACAGTACTATTTATACCCCTATGGCCAGGAGTGGTACTGCGTATCACTACGCCCTACAAGTAGTGCAGTCCTGTCCATAGGTTCAAAGTAGCACACATATTACATACACAACAGACCTCAAGTCAGCGTACCACCAGCTCCCTATCAGACCAGAGGACCGCCCGTACACCGCCTTCGAGGCGAACGGACGCCTCTACCAATTCCTCAGAGTCCCCTTTGGGGTGACGAATGAGGTCTCGGTCTTTCAGAGGGAGATGGATCGCATGGTCGATGACCACCACTTGCAGGCAACCTTCCCCTACCTCGACAACGTCACCATCTGCGGTCACAACCAGCAGGATCACGACTCGAACCTCGAGAGGTTCCTGAAAACCGCACAAAAACTCAACCTCACCTACAACGAGGACAAGTGCGTTTACAACACCACGCGCCTCTGCATACTAGGCAGCGTGGTGGAGAATGGGGAAATCGGACCAGACCCCGACCGATTGCGCCCCCTACGGTAGCTGCCCCTGCCCAACACTCCCAAAGCCCTGAAAAGGTGCCTGGGGTTATTTTCTTATTATTCCCAATGGGTCCCCAACTACTCCGACAAAGCCCGCCCCCTCTTGAAAGCATCCTCTTTTCCGCTCTCTGCTGAGGCCCACGCCGCCTTCAAAAGCATTAAGCAGGATATTGAGCGGGCCACGCTACAGGCAGTGGACGAGAACACTCCATTTCAAGTGGAAAGTGATGCGTCTGACTTTGCCTTGTCAGCCACCCTCAACCAGGCGGGGCGGCCCGTAGCTTTATTCACGAGGACCCTCCAAGGGCCCGAGATCAGACACTCCTCCGTGGAAAAGGAGGCCCAAGCCATCGTGGAGGCAGTGCGCCACTGGCGCCACTACCTAGCCGGCAAACGCTTCACCCTACTTACCGACCAGCGGTCGGTAGCGTTTATGTTCAATAATAAACAGAGGGGGAAGATCAAAAATGATAAGATTCTTAGGTGGTGGATCGAGCTCTCCACCTTCGAGTACGACATCATTTACCGGCCAGGGGCCCTTAACGAATCCCCAGATGCCCTCTCACGAGGGATGTGTGCCAGCGCCACTGGGGATCGGCTACAGACCCTCCACAACGACCTCTGCCACCCAGGGGTCACGCAGCTGTTCCACTTCATAAAGTCCCGCAACTTACCCTACTCGATTGAGGAAGTTCGGTCTCTGACCAGGAACTGCCGCACTTGCGCTGAGTGCAAGCCTCGGTTCTACCACCCTGATAGAGCCCACTTAATCAAAGCTACACGGCCCTTTGAGCGGCTCAGCTTAGATTTCAAGGGCCCCCTCCCGTCCGTCGACCGCAATGTTTACTTCCTGAACATTGTGGACGAATACTCCCGGTTCCCATTCGCCTTCCCCTGCCCAGACATGACCAGCGCCACGGTCATTAAATGCCTCAACAGCCTGTTCTGCCTGTTCGGTATGCCGAGCTACATCCACACGGATAGGGGGGCGTCCTTCATGAGTGAAGAGCTACGCCAGTACATGCTGTCCAGGGGTATCGCCACGAGCCGTACTACCAGCTACAACCCCCGGGGTAACGGTCAAGTGGAGCGAGAGAACGGGACAGTATGGAAAGCAGTCACTCTAGCTCTAAGGACCAAGGGCCTCCCTATCTCCCGCTGGCAGGAAGTCCTCTCAGATGTGCTCCATTCGATACGGTCGCTATTGTGTACTGCCACTAATGCCACGCCTCATGAACGAATGTTTAGCTTCCCCCGGAAATCCACCTCAGGCGTATCCATGCCGTCATGGCTCTCCACCCCGGGTCCGGTATTCGTGCGAAGGCATGTGAGGGGCCATAAGACGGACCCTCTCGTGGAGCCAGTGCACCTACTCCACGCCAACCCCCAATACGCGTATGTCCGGCACGCCGACGGAAGGGAGGACACCGTGTCAATAAAAGACGTCACCCCAGCCGGTAACGACAACAACCACGGCAATAGCAGCAACAACGACCACAGCAACTCTTACCCACCCACTACTCTTTCATCACCCCCGGAAGAACATCGACCAACGGCACCCCCACCAACTACCCCTTCAACAACCCTGGCGGCACCCCCGGCAGAGACCCAGGAGGCCACCGGGGACACCCAGCCGACACCCGCGACACCACAACAGCCACGTCGGTCGCAGAGGACTACCAAACCCCCGAACAGACTAAATCTATAGAAGGGGTGAATGTGATGAAATATTCCATTCATCACTGCCTGTGACTGTGGTTGGTTTCAGGTTTCTCCTCACCGTTGTATTGTGTATTGGAATGTATGGAATGTGTTGTGTGTAGGGCTCCGCCCATACCTGGCCTCTATGTAAGCCAGCTCAGTCTGGCCTCACAGCCAGTACTGCAGACCTCCAGGGAAGATACCTCTCTCCACTGCGTGTTATCTTCTAAGTTAATAAAAGCCTTGTATTGTTTCGCTAACATCGAGTCTCGGGATTATTGAGGCACATCACTGCCTCCCTCTCACTCCCCGCCTCCCTCTCACTGCCCACCTCCCTCACTCCCCACCTCCCTCTCACTCCCCACCTCCCTCTCACTCCCCGCCTCCCTCTCACTCCCCGCCTCCCTCTCACTCCCCGCCTCCCTCTCACTCCCCGCCTCCCCCTCACTCCCCGCCTCCCTCTCACTCCCCGCCTCCCTCTCACTCCCCGCCTCCCTCTCACTCCCCACCTCCCCCTCACTCCCCACCTCCCTCTCACTCAATTCAATTCAATTCAATTCAATTCAAATCACTTTATTGGCATGACAAGGTACATCTTATGTTGCCAAAGCATCCCTCCCTCTCTCTCTCTCTCTCTCTCTCTCTCTCTGTCTTTCTCTCTCTCTCCCTCTCTTTCTCTCTCGCTATCTCTGTCTCTCTCTGTCTCTCTCTCTCTCTGTCTCTCTCTCTGTCCGTCTCTCTCTGTCTCTCTCTCTGTCTCTCTCTCTGTCTGTCTCTCTCTGTCTCTCTCTCTCTCTGTCTCTCTGTCTCTCTGTCTCTCTCTCTCTCTCTCTCTCTGTCTCTCTCTTTGTCTCTCTCTCTCTCTCTCTCTGTCTCTCTCTCTCTCTCTCTGTCTCTCTCTCTCTGTCTCTCTCTTTGTCTCTCTCTCTCTTTCTGTCTCTCTCTCTCTCTCTCTCTCTCTCCTGTGAATTTGGGGAATCTGATGCTGGGACTATCCCAGTCAGTGAGCATCGTCACACCTCCCCGTTACACCAATGGAGAGTTGGAAAGTAATAAGAAAGACTTGTATTTCTACATTTCACCATCTCAGGACCTCCCAAAGCGTTTCACAGCCAATGCCGGTGGTGTAGTGGTTATGTCACTAGACTAGTAAGCCAGACGCTCAGTCAAATGCTCTGAGAATATGGGTTCAAATCCCACCACGGCAGCTGGTGGAATTTAAATTCAATTCAATTTAATTGTGGAATTAAATGTTAGTCTTAGTAATGGCGACCATGATACCATTGTCGATTGTTGCAAAAACCCATCTGGTTCACTAATGTCCTTTAGGGAAGGAAATCTGCCGTCCTTACCTGGTCTGGCCTACATGTGACTCCAGACCCACAGCAATGTGGTTGACTCTTAATGACCCTCTGAAATGGCCTAGCAAGCCACTCAGTTGTAAACAACCGCTACAAAAAACAATAAGAATAAAACCAGACAGACCACCCGGCATCGACCTCGGCACCGGAAACGACAACGGCAAACCCAGCCCTGTCGACCCTGCAAAGTCCTCCTTACCAACATCTGGGGGCTTGTGCCAAAATTGGGAGAGCTGTCCCACAGACTAGTCAAGCAACAGCCTGACATAGTCATAATTACCGAATCATACCTTACAACCAATGTCCCAGACACCACCATCACCATCCCTGGGTATGTCCTGTCCCACCGGCAGGACAGACCCACCAGAGGTGGTGGCACCGTGGTATACTGTCGGGAGGGAGTAGCCCTGGGAGTCCTCAACATTGACTCAGGACCCCATGAGTCAAACATGGGCAAGGAAACCTCCTGCTAATTACCACCTACCGCCCTCCCTCAGCTGATGAATCAGTACTCCTTCATGTTGAACACCAATTGGAAGAAGCACTGAGAGTAGCAAGGGCACAAAATGTCCTCAGGGTGGGGGACTTCAATGTCCATCACCAAGAGTGGCTCGGTAGCACCACAACTGACCGAGCTGGCCGAGTCCTAAAGGACATAGCTGCCAGACTGGGTCTGCGACAGGTGGTGAGGGAACCAACAATAGGGAAAAACCTACTTGATCTCGCCCTCACCAATCTACCTGTTGCAGATGCATCTGTCCATGACAGCGTTGGTGGAAGTGACCACCGCACAGTCCTTGTGGAGACGAAGTCCCGTCTTCATGTTGAGGATACCCTCCACCGTGTTGTGTGGCACTAACACCGTGCTAAATGGGACAGATTTCGAACAGATCTGGCAACTCAAAACTGGGCATCCATGAGGTGCTGTGGGCCATCAGCAGCAGCAGAATTGTATTCAACCACAATCTGTAACCTCATGGCCCGGCATATCCCTCACTCTACCATTACCATCAAACCGGGTGATCAACCCTGGTTTAACGAAGAGTGCAGGAGAGCATGCCGGGAACAGTACCAGGCATACCGAAAAATGAGGTGTCAACCTGGTGAGGCTACAACACAGGACTACTTGCATGCCAAAGAACAGAAGCAACATGCGATAGACAGAGCTAAACGATCTCACAACCATCGGATCAAATCAAAGCTCTGCAGTCCTGCCACATCCAGTCGTGAGTGGTGGTGGACAATTAAACAGTTAACAGGAGGAGGAGGCTCCAAAAATATCCCCATCCTCAATGATGGTGGAGCCCAGCACGTGAGTGCAAAAGACAAGGCTGAAGCATTTGCAACTATCTTCAGCCAGAAGTGCCGAGTGGATGATCCATCTCGGCCTCCTCCTGAGCTCCCCAGCCTCACAGATGCCAGTCTTCAGCCCATTCAATTCACTCCACGTGATGTCAAGAAACGGCTGAAGACACTGGATACTTGTGGTAAACCACTGTTTGTATTCCACTGTGTACATGTCTGTACATGCCTCGGCTGACTCCTCCCACGAGCCCAGGTATAAAGGTGACTGCTCCACAGTCCCTCTGTATTCTGGACTGGTGGACCACTCGAGGCACACCTTCATTCTCTTGTTAATAAAAGCCTGTTAGTTACTCGCTTAACCTCAGTCTTTTGAGTGATTGATAGCGCATCCATTTTATTAACAAGATTTTTTATAATGGAGAAGATCCTCACACCAGCATGCCAGGACTTAGACCATCGGGAGGCGGACGCATCCACCAAGTTTGCTCACTGGCTTAAGTGCTTTGAAAAATTCCTGATCGCCTCCGCTGCAACGGTCAAATCGGATGAGGACAAACTGGATGTCCTGATCTCCAAAGTGAACCACCGAGCGTACTCGGTCATCCAGGACGTGACCTCGTACACGGCTGCTCTCAAGCTCCTCAAGGACCAGTACACGTGCCCAGTGAACGAGGTGTACGCCAGGCACCTCCTGGGGAGTCGTAAACAACAACCTGGGGAATCGACCGAGGAATACCTTCAGGCACTGTCTGTGCTTGGCCGGGCCTGTGGTTGTAAGGATGTAAAGGCCGCCGTGTACACAGAGGAACTTATCCGGGACGCTCTTGTAGCGGGCCACAGGTCCAATTAAACCCGACAGCGACTGTTGGAGCAGAGTGACCTCGACCTCAACAAGGCCTCTGAACTCGCACTATCATTGGACGCAGCCTACCGGGGCATGGATGCCTACTCCTCTGCACTGTGGACGCCGCGGGGAACGACAGCCTGGGACACGGTAGGACCGTCTCATAGCGCCGTGCCACCCCAGCCACATCCCAGCAACGGCCCAACTACCGCAGCAGTGTCCCAAGGCCAGAAATGCTACTTCTGTGGCCAGGCCAAACACCCCAGAGCACGCTGCCCGGCGAAAAATGCGATCTGCTCGGGCTGCAGGAAGAAGGGACACTACGCCAGCACCTGCAGGGCCAAAGCCACCCCGAACCCCAGCAGCGCCGCATGTGGGCCGTGCGGGCCGCCATCTTGGGCCTCCCCAGCCATGTGCGAACCACCGGAACAGCAGCCATTTTGGACGCCTCCAGCCACATGGGGATCATGGACGCCGCCATCTTGGACGCCAGCCGCCATCTTGGCCCCCAACACCACCTCATCTGATACCCGCAACGACACACCGACCCCTACGCTGGCCTCCGTTACGCTGGGCCAAGCGAGACCGCACCAACTGGCCCGGTCCACAATGGACATTAAGGTAAATGATGATGAAACAATCTGCCTTTTTGACTCTGGGAGCACGGAGAGCTTCATCCACCCTGACACGGTGCAGCGTTGCTCTCTCCCAGTCCTGCCTGCGCACCAGCGGATTTCTATGGCCTCCGAGTCCCAGTTGGCGGACATTGGCGGCTACTGCGTGGTGACACTCTTAGTAGACGGGACTGTGTACGATAATTTTAAACTTCTGGTCCTGCCCCACCTCTGCGCTGCCGTTCTACTGGGGTTAGATTTTCAGTGCCACCTTAAAAGTGTTACGATGGCGTACGGTGGACCCCTCCCCCCACTCACAGTCCGCAGCCAGCAGCTTCCAAATTGCCCGCCGCGCACCAGGTGCAACCTCTCCACACTCAGAGTCACCCCCCCCCGACTGTTTGCTAACCTCACCCCCGACTGTAAGCCCATCGCCACAAAGAGCAGGCGATACAGTGCCGGGGACAGGGTTTTCATTAAAACCGAAGTGGAGCGGCTCCTGAAGGAGGGGATTATTGAGGGCAGCACCAGCCCCTGGCGAGCCCAGGTTGTGGTCGTTAAGACCGGCGAGAAGCAGCGCCTCGTCATCGACTACAGCCAGACAATAAATCGCTACACCCTGCTGGACGCTTACCCACTCCCCCGCATAGCTGATATGGTCAACCAGATCGCGCAGTACCGCGTCTTCTCGACCATTGACCTGAAATCAGCGTACCACCAGCTCCCTATCTGCCCTGAGGACCGCCAGTATACTGCCTTTGAGGCAAACGGCCGCCTCTATCACTTCCTTAGGGTTCCCTTTGGCGTCACCAACGGGGTCTCCGTCTTCCAAAGGGAGATGGACCGGATGGTCGATCAAAATGCGTTGCAGGCCACTTTCCCATATCTGGACAATGTGACCATCTGCGGCCATGACTTGCAGGACCATGACGCAAACCTCGAAAAATTCCTCCGCACCGCCCAACTCCTGAACCTGACGCATAACAAGGAGAAGTGCATATTCCGCACAACCCGCCTCGCCATCCTTGGCTGTGTTGTGGAACACGGAGTCATCGGTCCCGACCCCGACCGGATGCGTCCCCTTATGGAACTCCCACTGCCCCACTGCCTCAAGGCCCTGAAGAGGTGCCTAGGGTTTTTCTCCTATTACGCCCAGTGGGTCCCCTACTATGCGGACAAGGCCCATCCGCTGATCAAGTCCACCTCTTTCCCCTTGACGGCAGAGGCCCACTTAGCCTTCCACCGTATCAAGGAAGACATTGCCAAAGCCACCATGCACGCAGTGGACAAATCCATCCCCTTCCAGGTGGAAAGCGACGCGTCCGACTTTGCCCTGGCCGCTACCCTTAATCAGGCGGGGAGACCCGTGGCCTTCTTTTCATGAACCCTCCAGGGCCCGGAGACCAGACACTCTGCTGTTGAGAAGGAGGCCCAGGCTATTGTGGAGGCTGTGCGTCATTGGAGGCACTACCTGGCCGGAAAACGATTTACCCTGCTCACTGACCAGCGTTCAGTTGCTTTTATGTTTAACAACAAGCAGAGGGGCAAAATCAAAAATGACAAGATCTTGAGGTGGAGAATCGAACTTTCCACCTACAATTACGAGATCTTGTACCGGCCCGGGAAGCTCAATGAACCCCCGGATGCGCTATCACGTGGCACCTGCGCCAGCGCGCAGATCGATAGACTGCGGGCCCTCCACAATGACCTCTGCCACCCGGGGGTCACCAGGTTCTTCCACTTCATCAAGGCCCGCAACCTGTCTTACTCCATTGAGGAGGTCAGGACCATGACCAGGAACTGCCAAGTCTGCGCTGAGTGCAAACCGCACTTTTATAGACCAGACAGGGCTCACCTGATAAAAGCCACTCGCCCCTTCGAGCGCCTGAGCGTTGATTTTAAAGGGCCTCTCCCCCCCTCCGACCGTAATGTGTACTTCCTCAACATTATTGATGAGTACTCCCGTTTCCCATTCGCCATCCCCTGCCCGGACATGACCAGTGCCACGGTCATTAAATGTCTGAACGACCTCTTCACCCTGTTCGGTTTCCCCAGCTATATCCATAGCGACCGGGGCTCATCGTTTATGAGCGACGAACTCCGCCAGTACCTGCTCGCTAGGGGTATTGCCACAAGCAGGACCACCAGTTACAACCCCCGGGGGAACGGACAGGTGGAAAGAGAAAATGCGACAGTTTGGAAGGCCGCCCTGCTAGCCTTAAAGTCTATGGGCCTTCCGACCTCCCGCTGGCAGGATGTGCTCCCCGATGCGCTCCACTCTATTCGGTCACTGCTCTGCACTGCCACTAACGCCACCGCTCATGAGAAAATGTTTGTCTTCCCAAGGAAGTCCACATCGGGGACATCGCTACCGCCATGGCTGATGTCCCCAGGGCCGGTCCTACTGAGAAGACACGTGAGGACCCATAAAATGGACCCCCTGGTCGAGAGGGTCGACCCCCTCCATGCCAATCCCCAGTACACTTACATTGCATACCCGGACGGGCGGGAGGACACAGTCTCCATACGAGACCTCGCACCCTCGGGGGCCCCAGTAATCCACTACCCACTACCACCCCCACCCACGATCCAATATCCAACCCCAGCAGACGGCATGCCTGGGCCCCGCGAACTGCTCGACACCCACGAGGACTACACACCAGTGCCCCAGCCTACGCGGGACTCGACGCCGGAAGCTTCACTACACCTGCCGTCACCACGCCGATCACAGCGGCAGACAAGACCTCCGGAGAGACTCCAATACACAAACGTTTAATACACTTCACCCCGCCGGACTCATTTTTAAACAAGGGGTGAATGTGGTAAACAACTGTTTGTATTCCACTGTGTACATGTCTGTACATGCCTCGGCTGACTCCTCCCACGAGTCCAGGTATAAAGGTGACTGCTCCACAGTCCCTCTGTATTCTGGACTGGTCGACCACTCGAGGCACACCTTCATTCTCTTGTTAATAAAAGCCTGTTAGTTACTCGCTTAACCTCAGTCTTTTGAGTGATTGATAGCGCATCAATACTGCAAAGGCTATGGGCCCTGACAACATTCCGACAATAGTACTGAAGACTTGTGCTCCAGAACTAGCTGCGCCCCTAGCCAAGCTGTTCCAGTACAGCTACAACACTGGCATCGACCCAGCAATGTGGAAAATTGCCCAAGTATGTCCTGTCTACAAAAAGCAGGACAAATCCGACCCGGCCAATTACCATCCCATCAGTCTACTCTCAATCATCAGCAAAGTGATGGAAGGTGTCGTCGACAGTGCTATCAAGCGGCACTTACTCAGCAATAACCTGCTAACTGACGCCCAGTTTGGGTTCCGCCAGGGCCACTCAGCTCCTGACCTCATTACAGCCTTGGTCCAAACATGGACAAAAGAGCTGAACTCAAGAGGTGAGGTGAGAGTGACTGCCCTTGATATCAAGGCAGCATTTGATCGATTGTGGCATCAAGGAGCCCTAGCAAAACGGAAGTCAATGGGAATCAAGGGGAAAACTCTCCATTGGTTGGAATCATACCTAGCACAAAGGAAGCTGGCTGTGGTTGTTGGAGGTCATTCATCTCAATCACATGACATCACTGCAGGAGTTCCTCAGGGCAGTGTCCTAGGCCCAACCATCTTCAGCTGTTTCATCAATGACCTTCCCTCCATCATAAGGTCAGAAGTGGGGATGTTCGCTGATGATTGCACACTGTTCAGCACCATTCGAGACTCGTCAGATACTGACGCAGTCCGTGTCCATATGCAGCAAGACCTGGGCAACATTCAGACTTTGGCTGACAAGTGGCAAGTAACATTCGCACCACACAAGTGCCAGGCAATGACCATCTCCAACAAGCGAGACTCTAACCATCTCCCCTTGACATTCAATGGCATTACCATCGCTGAATCCCCCACTATCAACATCCTGGGGGTTACCATTGATCAGAAACTGAACTGGACCAGCCAGATAAATACTGTGGCTACAAGAGCAGGCCAGAGGCTGGGAATTCTGCGGCGAGTGTCTCACCTCCTGACTCCCCAAAGCCTTTCCACCATCTACAAGGCACAAGTCAGGAGTGTGATGGAATACTCTCCACTTGCCTGGATGAGTGCAGCTCCAACAACACTCAAGAAGCTCGACACCATTCAGGATAAAGCAGCCCGCTTGATTGGCACTCCATCCACCACCTTCAACATTCACTCCCTCCACCATCGGCGCACTGTGGCTGCAGTGGGCTGCAGTGTGTACTATCTACAAGATGCACTGCAGCAACTCGCCAAAGCTCCTTCAACAGCACCTTCCAAACCCGCGACCTCTACCACTTAGAAGGACAAGGGCAGCAGACGCATGGGAACATCACCACCTACAAGTTCCCCTCCAAGCCACACTCTGTGTGCAGTTCTGGTCGCCTCACTATAGGAAGGATGTGATTGCTTTGGAGAGGGTGCAGAGAAGATTCACCAGGATGTTACCTGGGATGGAGCGCCTCAGCTATGAAGAAAGACTAAACAGGCTGGGGTTGTTTTCCTTGGAGCAAAGAAGGCTGAGGGGGGACCTGATTGAGGTGTACAAAATGATGAGGGGCATAGATAGGGTAGACAAAGAGGAACTTTGCCCCTTAGTAGGGGGGTCAATAACAAGGGGGCATAGATTCAGGGTAAGGGGCAGGAGATTTAGAGGGGATTTGAGGAGGAACTTTTTCACCCAGAGGGTGGTTGGAATGTGGAACTCAATGCCTAAAAGGGTGGTAGAGGCAGGAACCCTCACAACATTCAAGAAGCATTTGGATGAGCACTTGAAATGCCATTGCATACAAGGCTATGGTCCAAATGCTGGAAAATGGGATTAGACTGGACAGGGATGGATGGGCGGCGCAGACACGATGGGCCGAAGGGCCTCTTTCTGTGCTGTTAAACTCTATGGCCTAGAAATTGGGTTTTGGCGCAGCGACGGCTTTAGCGCCGGAAGTTAGTGCCGGAGCTAAGTCGCGCTGGGTGGGCCAAAAATTCACTACTTCTGCGCCCAAACGGCTGCCGGCGCTGCTGAAAGCTGTTAGCGCCTGAAAACTGGCGCTATGCGCTGAATTTCGGCGCTATTCCGGCGCTGCGGCGCCCGCTGCGGTGCGGCAGGTTCGGGAAGTGCAGGCCTCCTCCTTCCCTTAAGGAGGAGCTGCCTGCACCCGGCCGCGGCCCGCGATAATCTTTTTAAAAATGAGCCCGGCACCTCGGACAAGTGCCGGGCTTGCTTCTGTTCCGGGGGGGGGGGGAAGTCCGGGGAGGGAGCTGCGGCCAGGCGGGCGGCGGGAAAGCGGCCGGCCGCCGCGGGGCCTTTAATGCGCCGGCGCAACGTTCTGTAAGGCACCTCTGCCAGAACGTTGCTTGCGGCTGCCACGGGCGAGGCGGCCGCAACTCAATTTCCGAGTTCGGGCGGGTTACCATGGCAACCGGGACGCTGCGCACACCGATGACGTCATCGGTGCCGGCGCAGCGCTACCGGCCTAACGCCGATTTAGGGCCCCTGTCAATTTCAAAACTGGCCATAACTTCGCCGCTAGGCCCTCTAGCGCCTCAAAAGCGGCGCTAAGGCCAGTGAATTTCTAGGCCTATGACTCTATGACCATCCTGACTTGGACCTGTATCGCCGTTCCTTCACTGTCGCTGGGCCAAAATCCTGGAACTCCCTTCCTAACAGCATTGTGGGTGTACCTGCACCATATGGACTGCAGCGGTTCAAGAAGGCGGCTCACCACCATCTTCTCAAGGGCAATTAGGGATGGGCACTAAATGCAGGCCTAGCCAGTGACGCCCACATCCCATCAATGAATAAAAAAATAAAATTAAAAAAAACATGCAGTCACCAACCAGGCCCCGGCCATGATGTTCTTTAACCAAAGGTTGAGATCTCGTCTGGATTTGCTCAGACCAAATGTACGAAGAGATGTTGAGAGTAAGCAATTCCAGCACATCAATGAGAAGCCGACAAGGAGCTTCAATGTAGGGCAACCAGTCTTGGCCCGCGACTACCGAACAGAGAAATGGCAACCAGGGAACGATATGCACACGGCAGAGGCCAGTCATGTACACAGTAGATGTTGGGGTGAACATTGTGAGACGCCATGCTGACCAGATCCTAGAGTCACAGGAACGAGTCAACCCCATGCCTCGGCCATACGTACCTGGTGAGGAACCCGACATACAGGTCACATCTACCTCAGAAACAATAGCATTGGAAGCTGATGAATCAACTGACGACAGGGTGCTAGAATCGCCTCCGCACCAAGAGCGAGACACTCGGGAAAGACGTTATCCAGAAAGAATCAGGAAGCCTCCCCAAAGACTGAATATATAAATAGACTATTTTCAGCTAATGTTGCATGTTAAAAGTGTTAATTGTAATTAGTTTGATATTTAATTGTTTAATGGTGTTATGGTACTGTTAATCTAAAAGGGGAGGAATTGTAATGTATGTACCTTTAAGGGAGAGAACTACTTTTTACAGCTCCTGTATACTGTAGTACCGGCAGTGACCACACCTGTATATAAACCCTGAGTAGTGATCTGTACAATTAGTTCTAGAGTAACCCTCATTCAGTAAACACCTGTTGATCGTTCCCTGCAGTCTTTTGTCTGATTATTGAAGGACACACATCAAGATACACGGATCTAACAGAGGGAATGCTGCACTGTCGGTGGGGCAGTACTGAGGGGGTGCTGCACTGTCGGATGAGCAGTACTGGGGGAGTGCTGCACTGTCGGAGGGGCAGTACTGGGGGAATGCTGCACTGTCGGAGGGGCGGTACTGAGGGAGTGCAGCACTGTCGGAGGGGCAGTACTGCAGGAGTGCTGCACTGTCAGAGGGGCAGTACTGAGGGAGTGCCGCACTGTCGGATGAGCAGTACTGAGGGAGCGCTGCACTGTCGGAGGGGCAGTACTGCAGGAGTGCTGCACTGTCGGAGGGGCAGTACTGAGGGAGCGCTGCTCTGTCGGTGGGGCAGTACTGAGGGAGTGCTGCACTGCCAGAGGGGCAGTACTGAGGGAGCGCTGCAGTGTCAGAGGGGCAGTACTGAGGGAGTGCCGCACTGTCGGAGATGCAGTACTGGGGGAGTGCCGCAATGTCGGAGATGCAGTACTGAGGGAATGCTGCACTATCGGAGATGCAGTACTGGGGTAGTGCTGCACTGTGCAAGGGGCAGTACTGAGGGATCGCTGCACTGTCAGAGGGGCAGTACTGAGTGAGTGCCGCACCGTCGGAGATGCAGCACTGGGGGAGTGCTGCACTGTTGGAGATGCAGTACTGGGGGAGTGCTGCATTGTCGGAATGGCAGAACTGAAGGAGTGCTACACTGTCAGAGTGGCCAATACTGAGGGAGCGCTACACTGTCGGTGGCGCAAGGCTGCGGGGGGGCTGCACTGTCAGAGGGGCAGTACAGAGGGAGCACTGCTCTGTCGGAGGGGCAGTACTGAGTGTGCGCTGCAGTGTCGGAGGGGCAGTACTGAGGGAGTGCTGCACTGTCAGAGGGGCAGTACTGAGGGAGCGCTGCAGTGTCGGAGGGGCAGTTGCTCCAAGACTGGGATTGAGAAGGTGCAGAATAACTGCAATTTCACTAATATCCGTGTCTGCACCTTCTCCCAGTGAGGAGCAGGAATCAGCTCCGGGACATCTGCTCTAATTTATGGGGAGACAAACTCGGGGACTGGGCTGGTTTTTGCTTCAATTCCATCGACAAAAAGCTCTTCCCAACTTGCTGGGAGCTGCTGTTTCCAGATGTGTTCCTGCGCTGTGCTGGGATGGTTTGTTTGTGGAGTGTGACGGGAAGCTGTCCCTCCTTGTCTGCTGTGTAACCAGGAAGGAAAGGTTCAGGAGCTTCCCCGGGGGCAGTCGGGGGATTTCAGGGGCCTTTTACTGAAATATTAAAGGGGAAGCAAACTTGGAACCTGCCCCGTGAGGGGATGGAGCGAGGGAGCGAGAGAAAGAGATGGGGAAGAGCTGAGGAGGGCAGGAGGGGGAGAGTGGGCAAAGGAAGATGTGAAGCGGAGTTTGTGAATTGCTTGCTGATCGAGGCAGGCGAGCGAGAGGAGTGAAGAAAATCTTGTTGAGGTGTGTGTGTTGTTGGGAGTAAAGTGCAAACCCATCAGTAACAGCAGGTTAGTCAGCAGGGAGCTGCTGTCAGAGGGAGATTGGAACACTGATGACCTTATATTGATGTTTCTGTCTGCTGGGCAGGAGATGGAGGAAGGGAAATGTTCCTCCTGCTCTTTTCACTCTCCCACAGTCCGCGGCCCACTAATTACTGGAAGGCTCGACACCCCAATGTGGCGGGATTTGTATTTTGGAAATGTGGAGCCTGTCATCCTGCCCGTGCCCTTTGAACTACAGACTCTTGGGACAGTTTCCGAGCTGCCCTGATTGCAGCTGGATATGGAAAGAATGTCGAACCATTTACTGTCTCCATACTGATCACTGGAGCCTCCCTGTATCTCATAGAGTCACAGAATCAGACAGCACAGGAGGAGGCCATTCGGCCCATCTTCAGGATTGTACGATGATAGTTTTTAATTCACTTTCAGGTTGTGGGCGTCACTGGCAAGGCCGTCATTGGCTGTAAAACATTTAGCGACACCCTGAGGTCATGAAAGGCGCTATAGAAATGCAAGTTCTTTCTTTTCTGTAGAATTTGTGGGAATAAAACAGGATTTATTTTAACATTCAGGACACGAGTTGATTTGTGAGATGTTATCAGTGTTTGACACTGTGTGTAATGTTTCAGTCTGTCTTGTCTTTAACCTCGCTGAAATGTTATTACTCTGGGCAGATGCCAGCTCTAACTGGAACCTCCATCAGCTGTAGTGACAGCACAGTCCCAGACTGTCTGGGGGTGTCACTGATCTCCGTATCTGCCCCTCACCCTATACCTTCCACCCAGAGCATCGCCCTGATATCAGCCAGCTCCTCGTCCCTCTCCCCAACTCATCACCATCTTGGTATCTGCCCCTCTCCCCTGCTCGTCACCATCTCGGTGTCTGCCCCTCTCCACCTCATCGCCATCTCGGTGTCTGCCTCTCTCCCCAACTCATCACCATCTCGTTGTCTGCCCCTCTCCACCTCATCACCATCTCAGTGTCTGCCCCTTTCCCCAACTCATCACCATCTCAGTGTCTGCCCCTCTCCACCTCATCATCAACTCGGTGTCTGCCCCTCTCCCCACCACATCACTATCTCGGTGTCTGCCCCTCTCCCCACCTCATCACCATCTCAGTGTCTGCCCCTCTCCCCAACTCATCACCATCTCGGTGTCTGCCTCTCTCCCCACCTCATCACCATCTCAGTGTCTGCCCCTCTCCCCACCTCATCACCATCTCGGTGTCTGCCCCTCTCTCCACCTCATCACCATCTCGGTGTCTGCCCCTCTCCACCTCATCACCATCTCTGTGTCTGCCCCTCTCCCCAACTCATCACCATCTCGGTGTCTGCCTCTCTCCACCTCATCACCATCTCTGTGTCTGCCCCTCTCCAACTCAACACCATCTCGGTGTCTGCCCCTCTCTCCACCTCATCACCATCTCGGTGTCTGTCCCTCTCCACCTCATCACCATCTCTGTGTCTGCCCCTCTCCCCAACTCATCACCATCTCGGTGTCTGCCCCTCTCTCCACCTCATCACCACCTCTGTGTCTGCCCCTCTCCACCTCATCACCATCTCGGTGTCTGTCCCTCTCCACCTCATCACCATCTCTGTGTCTGCCCCTCTCCCCAACTCATCACCATCTCTGTGTCTGCCCCTCTCTCCACCTCATCACCACCTTTGTGTCTGCCCCTCTCCACCTCATCCCCATCTCGGTGTCTGTCCCTCTCCACCTCATCACCATCTCGGTGTCTGCCCCTCTCCCCAACTCATCACCATCTCGGTGTCTGTCCCTCTCCACCTCATCACCATCTCTGTGTCTGCCCCTCTCCACCTCATCACCATCACAGTGTCTGCCCCTCTCCACCTCATCAGCATCTCGGTGTCTGCCCCTCTCCACCTCATCCCCACCTCGGTGTCTGTCCCTCTCTCCACCTCATCCCCACCTCGGTGTCTGTCCCTCTCTCCACCTCATCACCATCTCGGTGTCTGTCCCTCTCTCCACCTCATCACCATCTCGGTGTCTGCCCCTCTCTCCACCTCATCACCATCTCGGTGTCTGCCCCTCTCCCCACCTCATCACCATCTCGGTGTCTGCCCCTCTCTCCACCTCATCACCATCTCGGTGTCTGCCCCTCTCTCCACCTCATCACCATCTCAGTGTCTGCCCCTCTCCACCTCATCCCCACCTCGGTGTCTGTCCCTCTCTCCACCTCATCACCATCTCGGTGTCTGCCCCTCTCTCCACCTCATCACCATCTCGGTGTCTGCCCCTCTCCCCAACTCATCACCATCTCGGTGTCTGCCCCTCTCCCCACATCACCATCTCGCTGTCTGCCCCTCTCTCCACCTCATCACCATCTCGGTGTCTGCCCCTCTCTCCACCTCATCACCATCTCGGTGTCTGCCCCTCTCCCCAACTCATCACCATCTCAGTGTCTGCCCCTCTCCCCACATCACCATCTCGCTGTCTGCCCCTCTCTCCACCTCATCACCATCTCGGTGTCTGCCCCTCTCCCCAACTCATCACCATCTCGGTGTCTGCCCCTCTCTCCAACTCATCACCATCTCGGTGTCTGCCCCTCTCCCCACATCACCATCTCGCTGTCTGCCCCTCTCTCCACCTCATCACCATCTCGGTGTCTGCCCCTCTCTCCACCTCATCACCATCTCGGTGTCTGTCCCTCTCTCCACCTCATCACCATCTCGGTGTCTGCCCCTCTCTCCACCACATCACCATCTCGGTGTCTGTCCCTCTCTCCACCTCATCACCATTTTGGTGTCTGCCCCTCTCTCCACCTCATCACCATCTCGGTGTCTGCCCCTCTCCCCACCACATCACTATCTCGGTGTCTGCCCCTCTCTCCAACTCATCACCATCTCGGTGTCTGCCCCTCTCCCCAACTCATCACCATCTCGGTGTCTGCCCCTCTCCCCAACTCATCACCATCTCAGTGTCTGCCCCTCTCTCCACCTCATCACCATCTCGGTGTCTGCCCCTCTCTCCACCTCATCACCAGTTCCCTCTCCACTGATTCTCCACACTCCCCAGTCACTTTTTAGTAACCCCGAGCTGGGCTTTTCAACAATAAAACTGTGATCAACAACAACAACAACTTGCAGTTATATAGCGCCTTTAACAGAGTAAAACTTCCCAAGGTGCTTCACAGGAGCGTAATCTGACAAAAACTGACCCCGAGCCACATAAGCAGATATTAGGACAGGTGACCAAAAGCTCGGTCAAAGAGGGAGGTTTAAAGAATCGTTTAGAAGGAGGAGAGAGAGGTAGAGAGGTGGAGAGGTTTAGGGAGGGAATTCCAGAGCTTAGGGCCCAGGCAGCTGAAGGCACGGCCACCAATGGTGGGGCGATGAAAATAGTGGGATGAGCGAGAGGCCAGACAGGTGCCGCTGATCTCAGGTGGCGTCTAACTGGGCCGTTCACAAGAGAACACGCGGCGAGAAATGGGTCTCTCGCTAAAAGTTTCCATCGCGGGAGGGACCAATTTCAGGCCCTGATTTAGGAACATAGGAATTGTTAAAAAGACCGGGTCCATCGAGTTCACCCTGGACCATCTCGGGTCCATCGAGTTCACCCTGGACCATCCCGGGTCCATCGAGTTCACCCTCTACCATCCCGGGTCCATCGAGTTCACCCTGGACCATCCCGGGTCCATCGAGTTCACCCTGGACCATCCCGGGTCCATCGAGTTCACCCTCGACCATCCCGGGTCCATCGAGTTCACCCTGGACCATCCCGGGTCCATCGAGTTCACCCTCTACCATCCCGGGTCCATCGAGTTCACCCTCGACCATCACGGGTCCATCGAGTTCACCCTCGACTATCCCGGCAGTCACAGGATACAACGATAATGGAGTTATTGATCAATCACAGCGATCGATCTCGATCAATGAGTCTACAACAGACCCAGACATGAGGTGAGCTAAACCCCAGTGCGGGAGAGCTTTGGGAACCAGAGGTCCAAACTCACCTGTTCCTCCCGAGCTCACTACACTCACCACAACTCATGTCTCCAATTACTCAGATATTGGAGCACAAAATGTTATTTTCTGGGGGAAATCGATCCTACATCGAGAGTTTGGGAGAAATGATTAACATGTTCAGCTCAGAAACAAAGACATTGTATTTCTATAGCGCCGTTCACCACCTCAGGACAGCCCAAAGCACCTCACAGACAATAGGCTTGTTTTAATGTCTCATCTGAAAGACGGCATCTCCGACAGTGCAGCACTCCCTTGTAGGAACATAGGAACAGGAGGAGGCCATTCAGCCCCTCGAACCTGCTCTGCCTTTCAATGAGATCATGGCTGATCTGTATCCTAACTCCATTTACCTGCCTTGGCTCCATATCCCTTAATACCCTTGGCTCGCAAACATCTATCGATCTCAGATTGAACACCATTAATTGAGCTAGAATCTACTGCTTTTAGTGGGAGAGAGTTCCACAATTCTACCACCCTTTGTGTGAAGAAGTGATTCCTAACTTCTCTCCTGAATGGCCTGGCTCTGACTCAGTATTGCACTGGGAGTGTCGGCCTGGAATATGGGCTCAATAAAAATCTGGGATCAGTCAAAGTGACCATGAAGCTGTCGGATTGTCTAAAAACCCAACGGGTTCACTGATGTCCTTTAGGGAAGGAAACCTGCCGTCCTTACCCGGTCTGGGCCTATAGGTGACATCCAGTCCCACACCAGCCTGGTTGACCCTGAACTGCCCTCTGAAGTGGCCGAGCGAGACCCTCAGTTTGCATCAAACCCGCTCCCCGCGGTTCAAGAAGAAGGCCCACCCCCACCTTCTCAGGGCAACTGGGGATGGGCAATAAATGCCGGCCGTGCCAGCGAGGCCCACATCCCCAGAGTGAATGAAAGAAATGGAACCCACTTCCAGGAGCTCTTTGTCTCTGTCTGATGGGCCCATTGATCAGTAAACCTGCTCCCGCCCACCTGCCATTGGGAAACGCGGCAATTTGGGATTACGGAGAATAGCGACTGTTATTAGCAAAAGTAAAAGTGTATTTACGTTTAATGAGCATCAAAAATTATCACAAATGGAATAGAATAACATTTAAACCCTGTTAGATAAAATCCCAGTGCTGAAACTGAACAGATTCATTAAATTCAAGTAACGATCTTAATTCTGATTCACTGAGGTTTAAGTTGACTAATTTATACAATAATGTCTTCAGGGCAGAATCTGTTATCCTGAGCTTTTTATAGATCGCACTGAAATCTATAAACTACATTATCCCCTCAACGAATTCCTGTAATGATTTCAACCTGATCATTATTCTTGGTAGAAGCTATTTAATTATTAATGACGGCGATCTATTCATGGGCCGTCTCACTCCTGAATCAACAGGTGGAACCAAACTCCTTCCAAGGCGGATTTCCAGTTCACTGGACTGATTGATGGGTCATGGAGAGAAGATTGATGGGTCATTGACAGAAGATTGATGGGTCATTGAGAGAGGATTGATGGGTCATTGACATAAGATTGATGGGTCATTGAGAGAAGGTTGATGGGTCATTGAGAGAAGATTGATGGGTCATTGAGAGAAGATTGATGGGTCATTGAGAGAAGATTGATGGGTCATTGAGAGAAGATTGATGGGTCATTGAGAGAAGATTGATGGGGCATTGAGAGAAGATTGATGGGTCATTGAGGGAAGATTGATGGGTCATTGAGAGAAGATTGATGGGTCATTGAGGGAAGATTGATGGGTCATTGAGAGAAGATTGATGGGGCATTGAGAGAAGATGGATGGGTCATTGAGGGAAGATCGATGGGTCATTGAGAGAAGATCGATGGGTCATTGAGAGAAGATCGATGGGTCATTGAGAGAAGATCGATGGGTCATTGAGAGAAGATCGATGGGTCATTGAGAGAAGATCGATGGGTCATTGAGAGAAGATTGATGGGTCATTGAGAGAAGATTGATGGGTCATTGAGAGAAGATTGATGGGCCATTGAGAGAAGATTGATGGGTCATTGAGAGAAGATTGATGGGTCATTGAGAGAAGATCGATGGGTCATTGAGAGAAGACCGATGGGTCATTGAGAGAAGATTGATGGGTCATTGAGAGAAGATCGATGGGTCATTGAGAGAAGATTGATGGGTCATTGAGGGAAGATTGATGGGTCATTGAGAGAAGATTGATGGGTCATTGAGGGAAGATTGATGGGTCGTTGAGAGAAGATTGATGGGTCATTGAGAAAAGATTGATGGGTCATAGAGAGAAGATTGATGGGTCATTGAGGGAAGATTGATGGGTCATTGAGAGACGATTGATGGGTCATTGAGAGAAGATTGATGGGTCATTGAGAGAAGATTGATGTGTCATTGAGAGAAGATTGATGGGTCATTGAGAGAAGATTGATGGGTCATTGAGAGACGATTGATGGGTCATTGAGAAAAGATTGAAGGGTCATTGAGAGAAGATTGATGTGTCATTGAGAGAAGATTGATGGGTCATTGAGAGAAGATTGATGGGTCATTGAGGGAAGATTGATGGGTCATTGAGAGAAGATTGATGGGTCATTGAGAGAAGATTGATGGGTCATTGAGGGATGATTGATGGGTCATTGAGGGAAGATTGATGGGTCATTGAGAGGAGATTGATGGGTCATTGAGAGAAGATTGATGGGTCATTGAGAGAAGATTGATGGGTCATTGAGAGAAGATTGATGGGGCATTGAGAGAAGATTGATGGGTCATTGAGGGAAGATTGATGGGTCATAGAGAGAAGATTGATGGGTCATTGAGGGAAGATTGATGGGTCATTGAGAGAAGATTGATGGGGCATTGAGAGAAGATTGATGGGTCATTGAGGGAAGATGGATGGGTCATTGAGAGAAGATCGATGGGTCATTGAGAGAAGATCGATGGGTCATTGAGAGAAGATCGATGGGTCATTGAGAGAAGATCGATGGGTCATTGAGAGAAGATCGATGGGTCATTGAGAGAAGATTGATGGGTCATTGAGAGAAGATTGATGGGTCATTGAGAGAAGATTGATGGGCCATTGAGAGAAGATTGATGGGTCATTGAGAGAAGATTGATGGGTCATTGAGAGAAGATTGATGGGTCATTGAGAGAAGATCGATGGGTCATTGAGAGAAGATTGATGGGTCATTGAGAGAAGATCGATGGGTCATTGAGAGATGATTGATGGGTCATTGAGGGAAGATTGATGGGTCATTGAGGGAAGATTGATGGGTCATTGAGAGAAGATTGATGGGTCATTGAGAGAAGATTGATGGGTCATTGAGGGAAGATTGATCGGTCATTGAGGGAAGATTGATGGATCATTGAGAGAAGATTGATGGGTCATTGAGAGATGATTGATGGGTCATTGAGAGAAGATTGATGGGTCATTGAGAGAAGATTGATGGGTCATTGAGAGAAGATTGATGGGTCATTGAGGGAAGATTGATGGGTCATTGAGAGAAGATTGATGGGTCATTGAGAGAAGATTGATGGGTTATTGAGGGAAGATTGATGGGTCATTGAGGGAAGATTGATGGGTCATTGAGAGACGATGGATGGGTCATTGAGAGAAGATTGATGGGTCATTGAGAGAAGATTGATGCGTCATTGAGAGACGATTGATGGGTCATTGAGAGAAGATTGATGGGTCATTGAGAGAAGATTGATGTGTCATTGAGTGAAGATTGATGGGTCATTGAGAGAAGATTGATGGGTCATTGAGAGACGATTGATGTGTCATTGAGAAAAGATTGATGGGTCATTGAGAGAAGATTGATGTGTCATTGAGAGAAGATTGATGGGTCATTGAGAGAAGATTGATGGGTCATTGAGCGAAGATTGATGGGTCATTGAGGGATGATTGATGGGTCATTGAGAGAAGATTGATGGGTCATTGAGAGAAGATTGATGGGTTATTGAGAGAAGATTGATGGGTCATTGAGAGAAGATTGATGGGTCATTGAGGGATGATTGATGGGTCATTGAGGGAAGATTGATGGGTCATTGTGAGAAGATTGATGGGTCATTTAGAGAAGATTGATGGGTCATTGAGAGA
Source organism: Somniosus microcephalus (assembly GCF_052327205.1). Taxonomy (NCBI): domain Eukaryota; kingdom Metazoa; phylum Chordata; class Chondrichthyes; order Squaliformes; family Somniosidae; genus Somniosus; species Somniosus microcephalus. Next base: position 375,558,890 of record NC_140989.1, on the reverse strand, counting down.
AGATTGATGGGTCATTGAGAGAAGATTGATGGGGCATTGAGAGAAGATTGATGGGTCATTGAGGGAAGATTGATGGGTCATTGAGAGAAGATTGATGGGTCATTGAGGGAAGATTGATGGGTCATTGAGAGAAGATCGATGGGTCATTGAGAGATGATTGATGGGTCATTGAGGGAAGATTGATGGGTCATTGAGGGAAGATTGATGGGTCATTGAGAGAAGATTGATGGGTCATTGAGAGAAGATTGATGGGTCATTGAGAGAAGATTGATGGGTCATTGAGGGAAGATTGATGGGTCATTGAGAGAAGATTGATGGGTCATTGAGAGAAGATTGATGGGTCATTGAGGGAAGATTGATCGGTCATTGAGGGAAGATTGATGGATCATTGAGAGAAGATTGATGGGTCATTGAGAGAAGATTGATGGGTCATTGAGAGAAGATTGATGGGTCATTGAGAGAAGATTGATGGGTCATTGAGGGAAGATTGATGGGTCATTGAGAGAAGATTGATGGGTCATTGAGAGAAGATTGATGGGTTATTGAGGGAAGATTGATGGGTCATTGAGGGAAGATTGATGGGTCATTGAGAGACGATGGATGGGTCATTGAGAGAAGATTGATGGGTCATTGAGAGAAGATTGATGGGTCATTGAGAGACGATTGATGGGTCATTAAGAGAAGATTGATGGGTCATTGAGAGAAGATTGATGTGTCATTGAGTGAAGATTGATGGGTCATTAAGAGAAGATTGATGGGTCATTGAGAGACGATTGATGGGTCATTGAGAAAAGATTGATGGGTCATTGAGAGAAGATTGATGTGTCATTGAGAGAAGATTGATGGGTCATTGAGAGAAGATTGATGGGTCATTGAGCGAAGATTGATGGGTCATTGAGGGATGATTGATGGGTCATTGAGAGAAGATTGATGGGTCATTGAGAGAAGATTGATGGGTCATTGAGAGAAGATTGATGGGTCATTGAGAGAAGATTGATGGGTCATTGAGGGATGATTGATGGGTCATTGAGGGAAGATTGATGGGTCATTGAGAGAAGATTGATGGGTCATTGAGAGAAGATTGATGGGGCATTGAGAGAAGATTGATGGGTCATTGAGGGAAGATTGATGGGTCATTGAGAGAAGATTGATGGGTCATTGAGGGAAGATTGATGGCTGATTGAGAGAAGATTGATGGGGCATTGAGAGAAGATTGATGGGTCATTGAGGGAAGATTGATGGGTCATTGAGAGAAGATCGATGGGTCATTGAGAGAAGATCGATGGGTCATTGAGAGAAGATCGATGGGTCTTTGAGAGAAGATCGATGGGTCATTGAGAGAAGATCGATGGGTCATTGAGAGAAGATTGATGGGTCATTGAGAGAAGATTGATGGGTCATTGAGAGAAGATTGATGGGCCATTGAGAGAAGATTGATGGGTCATTGAGAGAAGATTGATGGGTCATTGAGAGAAGATTGATGGGTCATTGAGGGAAGATTGATGGGTCATTGAGAGAAGATTGATGGGTCATTGAGAGAAGATTGATGGGTCATTGAGGGAAGATTGATCGGTCATTGAGGGAAGATTGATGGATCATTGAGAGAAGATTGATGGGTCATTGAGAGATGATTGATGGGTCATTGAGAGAAGATTGATGGGTCATTGAGAGAAGATTGATGGGTCATTGAGAGAAGATTGATGGGTCATTGAGGGAAGATTGATGGGTCATTGAAAGAAGATTGATGGGTCATTGAGAGAAGATTGATGGGCCATTGAGAGAAGATTGATGGGTCATTGAGAGAAGATTGATGGGTCATTGAGAGAAGATTGATGGGTCATTGAGGGAAGATTGATGGGTCATTGAGAGAAGATTGATGGGTCATTGAGAGAAGATTGATGGGTCATTGAGGGAAGATTGATCGGTCATTGAGGGAAGATTGATGGATCATTGAGAGAAGATTGATGGGTCATTGAGAGATGATTGATGGGTCATTGAGAGAAGATTGATGGGTCATTAAGAGAAGATTGATGTGTCATTGAGAGAAGATTGATGGGTCATTGAGGGAAGATTGATGGGTCATTGAAAGAAGATTGATGGGTCATTGAGAGAAGATTGATGGGTTATTGAGGGAAGATTGATGGGTCATTGAGGGAAGATTGATGGGTCATTGAGAGACGATTGATGGGTCATTGAGAGAAGATTGATGGGTCATTGAGAGAAGATTGATGGGTCATTGAGAGAAGATTGATGGGTCATTGAGAGAAGATAGATGTGTCATTGAGAGGAGATTGGTGGGTCATTGAGGGAAGATTGATGGGTCATTGAGAGAAGATTGATGGGTCATTGAGAGAAGATTGATGTGTCATTGAGAAAAGATTGATGGGTCATAGAGAGAAGATTGATGGGTCATTGAGGGAAGATTGATGGGGCATTGAGAGAAGATTGATGGGTCATTGAGGGAAGATTGATGGGTCATTGAGAGAAGATTGATGGGTCATTGAGGGAAGATTGATGGCTGATTGAGAGAAGATTGATGGGGCATTGAGAGAAGATTGATGGGTCATTGAGGGAAGATTGATGGGTCATTGAGAGAAGATCGATGGGTCATTGAGAGAAGATCGATGGGTCATTGAGAGAAGATCGATGGGTCTTTGAGAGAAGATCGATGGGTCATTGAGAGAAGATCGATGGGTCATTGAGAGAAGATTGATGGGTCATTGAGAGAAGATTGATGGGTCATTGAGAGAAGATTGATGGGCCATTGAGAGAAGATTGATGGGTCATTGAGAGAAGATTGATGGGTCATTGAGAGAAGATTGATGGGTCATTGAGGGAAGATTGATGGGTCATTGAGAGAAGATTGATGGGTCATTGAGAGAAGATTGATGGGTCATTGAGGGAAGATTGATCGGTCATTGAGGGAAGATTGATGGATCATTGAGAGAAGATTGATGGGTCATTGAGAGATGATTGATGGGTCATTGAGAGAAGATTGATGGGTCATTGAGAGAAGATTGATGGGTCATTGAGAGAAGATTGATGGGTCATTGAGGGAAGATTGATGGGTCATTGAAAGAAGATTGATGGGTCATTGAGAGAAGATTGATGGGCCATTGAGAGAAGATTGATGGGTCATTGAGAGAAGATTGATGGGTCATTGAGAGAAGATTGATGGGTCATTGAGGGAAGATTGATGGGTCATTGAGAGAAGATTGATGGGTCATTGAGAGAAGATTGATGGGTCATTGAGGGAAGATTGATCGGTCATTGAGGGAAGATTGATGGATCATTGAGAGAAGATTGATGGGTCATTGAGAGATGATTGATGGGTCATTGAGAGAAGATTGATGGGTCATTGAGAGAAGATTGATGGGTCATTGAGAGAAGATTGATGGGTCATTGAGGGAAGATTGATGGGTCATTGAAAGAAGATTGATGGGTCATTGAGAGAAGATTGATGGGTTATTGAGGGAAGATTGATGGGTCATTGAGGGAAGATTGATGGGTCATTGAGAGACGATTGATGGGTCATTGAGAGAAGATTGATGGGTCATTGAGAGAAGATTGATGGGTCATTGAGAGATGATTGATGGGTCATTGAGAGAAGATAGATGTGTCATTGAGAAAAGATTGATGGGTCATAGAGAGAAGATTGATGGGTCATTGAGGGAAGATTGATGGGTCATTGAGAGACGATTGATTGGTCACTGAGAGAAGATTGATGGGTCATTGAGAGAAGATTGATGTGTCATTGAGAGAAGATTGATGGGTCATTGAGAGAAGATTGATGGGTCATTGAGAGACGATTGATGGGTCATTGAGAGAAGATTGATGGGTCATTGAGAGAAGATTGATAGGTCATTGAGAGAAGATTGATGGGTCATTGAGAGAAGATTGATGGGTCATTGAGATAAGATTGATGTGTCATTGAGAGAAGATTGATGGGTCATTGAGAGAAGATTGATGGGTCATTGAGAGACGATTGATGGGTCATTGAGAGAAGATTGATGGGTCATTGAGAGAAGATTGATGTGTCATTGAGAGAAGATTGATGGGTCATTGAGAGGAGATTGATGGGTCATTGAGGGAAGATTGATGTGTCATTGAGGGAAGATTGCTGGGTCATTGAGAGAAGATTGATGGGTCATTGAGAGAAGATTGATGGGTCATTGAGAGAAGATTGATGGGTCATTGAGAGAAGATTGATGGGTCATTGAGTGAAGATTGATAGGTCATTGAGGGAAGATTGATGGGTCATTGAGAGAAGATTGATGGGTCATTGAGAGAAGAATGATGGGTCATTGAGGGAAGATTGATGGGTCATTGAGAGAAGATTGATGGGTCATTGAGGGAAGATTGATGGGTCATTGAGAGAAGATCGATGGGTCATTGAGAGATGATTGATGGGTCATTGAGGGAAGATTGAGGGTCATTGAGGGAAGATTGATGGGTCATTGAGAGAAGATTGATGGGTCATTGAGAGAAGATTGATGGGTCATTGAGAGAAGATTGATGGGTCATTGAGGGAAGATTGATGGGTCATTGAGAGAAGATTGATGGGTCAATGAGAGAAGATTGATGGGTCATTGAGGGAAGATTGATCGGTCATTGAGAGAAGATTGATGGGTCATTGAGAGAAGATTGATGGGTCATTGAGGGAAGATTGATGGGTCATTGAGAGAAGATTGATGGGTCATTGAGAGAAGATTGATGGGTTATTGAGGGAAGATTGATGGGTCATTGAGGGAAGATTGATGGGTCATTGAGAGACGATGGATGGGTCATTGAGAGAAGATTGATGGGTCATTGAGAGAAGATTGATGGGTCATTGAGAGACGATTGATGGGTCATTAAGAGAAGATTGATGGGTCATTGAGAGAAGATTGATGTGTCATTGAGTGAAGATTGATGGGTCATTAAGAGAAGATTGATGGGTCATTGAGAGACGATTGATGGGTCATTGAGAAAAGATTGATGGGTCATTGAGAGAAGATTGATGTGTCATTGAGAGAAGATTGATGGGTCATTGAGAGAAGATTGATGGGTCATTGAGCGAAGATTGATGGGTCATTGAGGGATGATTGATGGGTCATTGAGAGAAGATTGATGGGTCATTGAGAGAAGATTGATGGGTCATTGAGAGAAGATTGATGGGTCATTGAGAGAAGATTGATGGGTCATTGAGGGATGATTGATGGGTCATTGAGGGAAGATTGATGGGTCATTGAGAGAAGATTGATGGGTCATTGAGAGAAGATTGATGGGGCATTGAGAGAAGATTGATGGGTCATTGAGGGAAGATTGATGGGTCATTGAGAGAAGATTGATGGGTCATTGAGGGAAGATTGATGGCTGATTGAGAGAAGATTGATGGGGCATTGAGAGAAGATTGATGGGTCATTGAGGGAAGATTGATGGGTCATTGAGAGAAGATCGATGGGTCATTGAGAGAAGATCGATGGGTCATTGAGAGAAGATCGATGGGTCTTTGAGAGAAGATCGATGGGTCATTGAGAGAAGATCGATGGGTCATTGAGAGAAGATTGATGGGTCATTGAGAGAAGATTGATGGGTCATTGAGAGAAGATTGATGGGCCATTGAGAGAAGATTGATGGGTCATTGAGAGAAGATTGATGGGTCATTGAGAGAAGATTGATGGGTCATTGAGGGAAGATTGATGGGTCATTGAGAGAAGATTGATGGGTCATTGAGAGAAGATTGATGGGTCATTGAGGGAAGATTGATCGGTCATTGAGGGAAGATTGATGGATCATTGAGAGAAGATTGATGGGTCATTGAGAGATGATTGATGGGTCATTGAGAGAAGATTGATGGGTCATTGAGAGAAGATTGATGGGTCATTGAGAGAAGATTGATGGGTCATTGAGGGAAGATTGATGGGTCATTGAAAGAAGATTGATGGGTCATTGAGAGAAGATTGATGGGCCATTGAGAGAAGATTGATGGGTCATTGAGAGAAGATTGATGGGTCATTGAGAGAAGATTGATGGGTCATTGAGGGAAGATTGATGGGTCATTGAGAGAAGATTGATGGGTCATTGAGAGAAGATTGATGGGTCATTGAGGGAAGATTGATCGGTCATTGAGGGAAGATTGATGGATCATTGAGAGAAGATTGATGGGTCATTGAGAGATGATTGATGGGTCATTGAGAGATGATTGATGGGTCATTAAGAGAAGATTGATGTGTCATTGAGAGAAGATTGATGGGTCATTGAGGGAAGATTGATGGGTCATTGAAAGAAGATTGATGGGTCATTGAGAGAAGATTGATGGGTTATTGAGGGAAGATTGATGGGTCATTGAGGGAAGATTGATGGGTCATTGAGAGACGATTGATGGGTCATTGAGAGAAGATTGATGGGTCATTGAGAGAAGATTGATGGGTCATTGAGAGAAGATTGATGGGTCATTGAGAGAAGATAGATGTGTCATTGAGAGGAGATTGGTGGGTCATTGAGGGAAGATTGATGGGTCATTGAGAGAAGATTGATGGGTCATTGAGAGAAGATTGATGTGTCATTGAGAAAAGATTGATTGGTCATAGAGAGAAGATTGATGGGTCATTGAGGGAAGATTGATGGGGCATTGAGAGAAGATTGATGGGTCATTGAGGGAAGATTGATGGGTCATTGAGGGAAGATTGATGGGTCATTGAGGGAAGATTGATGGCTGATTGAGAGAAGATTGATGGGGCATTGAGAGAAGATTGATGGGTCATTGAGGGAAGATTGATGGGTCATTGAGAGAAGATCGATGGGTCATTGAGAGAAGATCGATGGGTCATTGAGAGAAGATCGATGGGTCTTTGAGAGAAGATCGATGGGTCATTGAGAGAAGATCGATGGGTCATTGAGAGAAGATTGATGGGTCATTGAGAGAAGATTGATGGGTCATTGAGAGAAGATTGATGGGCCATTGAGAGAAGATTGATGGGTCATTGAGAGAAGATTGATGGGTCATTGAGAGAAGATTGATGGGTCATTGAGGGAAGATTGATGGGTCATTGAGAGAAGATTGATGGGTCATTGAGAGAAGATTGATGGGTCATTGAGGGAAGATTGATCGGTCATTGAGGGAAGATTGATGGATCATTGAGAGAAGATTGATGGGTCATTGAGAGATGATTGATGGGTGATTGAGAGAAGATTGATGGGTCATTGAGAGAAGATTGATGGGTCATTGAGAGAAGATTGATGGGTCATTGAGGGAAGATTGATGGGTCATTGAAAGAAGATTGATGGGTCATTGAGAGAAGATTGATGGGCCATTGAGAGAAGATTGATGGGTCATTGAGAGAAGATTGATGGGTCATTGAGAGAAGATTGATGGGTCATTGAGGGAAGATTGATGGGTCATTGAGAGAAGATTGATGGGTCATTGAGAGAAGATTGATGGGTCATTGAGGGAAGATTGATCGGTCATTGAGGGAAGATTGATGGATCATTGAGAGAAGATTGATGGGTCATTGAGAGATGATTGATGGGTCATTGAGAGAAGATTGATGGGTCATTGAGAGAAGATTGATGGGTCATTGAGAGAAGATTGATGGGTCATTGAGGGAAGATTGATGGGTCATTGAAAGAAGATTGATGGGTCATTGAGAGAAGATTGATGGGTTATTGAGGGAAGATTGATGGGTCATTGAGGGAAGATTGATGGGTCATTGAGAGACGATTGATGGGTCATTGAGAGAAGATTGATGGGTCATTGAGAGAAGATTGATGGGTCATTGAGAGATGATTGATGGGTCATTGAGAGAAGATAGATGTGTCATTGAGAGGAGATTGGTGGGTCATTGAGGGAAGATTGATGGGTCATTGAGAGAAGATTGATGGGTCATTGAGAGAAGATTGATGTGTCATTGAGAAAAGATTGATGGGTCATAGAGAGAAGATTGATGGGTCATTGAGGGAAGATTGATGGGTCATTGAGAGACGATTGATTGGTCACTGAGAGAAGATTGAAGGGTCATTGAGAGAAGATTGATGTGTCATTGAGAGAAGATTGATGGGTCATTGAGAGAAGATTGATGGGTCATTGAGAGACGATTGATGGGTCATTGAGAAAAGATTGATGGGTCATTGAGAGAAGATTGATGGGTCATTGAGAGAAGATTGATGGGTCATTGAGAGAAGATTGATGGGTCATTGAGATAAGATTGATGTGTCATTGAGAGAAGATTGATGGGTCATTGAGAGAAGATTGATGGGTCATTGAGAGACGATTGATGGGTCATTGAGAGAAGATTGATGGGTCATTGAGAGAAGATTGATGTGTCATTGAGAGAAGATTGATGGGTCATTGAGAGGAGATTGATGGGTCATTGAGGGAAGATTGATGTGTCATTGAGGGAAGATTGCTGGGTCATTGAGAGAAGATTGATGGGTCATTGAGAGAAGATTGATGGGTCATTGAGAGAAGATTGATGGGTCATTGAGAGAAAATTGATGGGTCATTGAGGGAAGATTGATAGGTCATTGAGGGAAGATTGATGGGTCATTGAGAGAAGATTGATGGGTCATTGAGAGAAGAATGATGTGTCATTGAGAGAAGATTGATGGGTAATTGAGAGAAGATTGATGGGTCATTGAGGGAAGATTGATGGGTCATTGAGAGAAGATTGATGGGTCATTGAGAAAAGATTGATGGGTTATTGAGGGAAGATTGATGGGTCATTGAGGGAAGATTGATGGGTCATTGAGAGACGATTGATGGGTCATTGAGAGAAGATTGATGGGTCATTGAGAGAAGATTGATGGGTCATTGAGAGATGATTGATGGGTCATTGCGAGAAGATAGATGGGTCATTTAGAGCAGATTGATGGGTCATTGAGGGAAGATTGATGGGTCATTGAGAGAAGATTGATGGGTCATTGAGAGAAGATTGATGGGTCATTGAGAAAAGATTGATGGGTCATAGAGAGAAGATTGATGGGTCATTGAGGGAAGATTGATGGGTCATTGAGAGACGATTGATGGGTCATTGAGAGAAGATTGATGGGTCATTGAGAGAAGATTGACGTGTCATTGAGGGAAGATTGATGGGTCATTGAGAGAAGATTGATGGGTCATTGAGAGAAGATTGATGGGTCATTGAGAGAAGATTGATGGGTCATTGAGAGAAGATTGATGTGTCATTGAGTGAATATTGATGGGTCATTGAGAGAAGATTGATGGGTCATTGAGGGAAGATTGATGGGTCATTGAGGGAAGATTGATGGGTCATTGAGATAAGATTGATGGGTCATTGAGAGAAGATTGATGGGTCATTGAGAGAAGATTGATGGGTCATTGAGAGAAGATTGATGGGTCATTGAGGGAAGATTGATGGGTCATTGAGGGAAGATTGATGGGTCATTGAGAAAAGATTGATAGGCCATTGAGAGAAGATTGATGGGTCATTGAGAGAAGATTGATGTGTCATTGAGAGAAGATTGATGGGTCATTGAGGGAAGATTGATGGGTCATTGAGGGAAGATTGATGGGTCATTGAGAGAAGATTGATGGGTCATTGAGAGAAGATTGATGGGTCATTGAGGGAAGATTGATGGGTCATTGAGTGAAGATTGATGGATCATTGAGAGAAGATAGATGGGTCATTGAGAGAAGATTGATGGGTCATTGAGAGAAGATTGATGGGTCATTGAGAGAAGATTGATGGGTCATTGAGAGAAGATTGATGGGTAATTGAGGGAAGATTGATGGGTCATTGAAAGAAGATTGATGGGTCATTGAGAGAAGATTGATGGGTTATTGAGGGAAGATTGATGGGTCATTGAGGGAAGATTGATGGGTCATTGAGAGGCGATTGATGGGTCATTGAGAGAAGATTGATGGGTCATTGAGAGAAGAATGATGGGTCATTGAGAGATGATTGATGGGTCATTGAGAGAAGATAGATGTGTCATTGAGAGGAGATTGGTGGGTCATTGAGGGAAGATTGATGGGTCATTGAGAGAAGATTGATGGGTCATTGAGAGAAGATTGATGTGTCATTGAGAAAAGATTGATGGGTCATAGAGAGAAGATTGATGGGTCATTGAGGGAAGATTGATGGGTCATTGAGAGACGATTGATGGGTCACTGAGAGAAGATTGATGGGTCATTGAGAGAAGATTGATGTGTCATTGAGAGAAGATTGATGGGTCATTGAGAGAAGATTGATGGGTCATTGAGAGACGATTGATGGGTCATTGAGAGAAGATTGATGGGTCATTGAGAGAAGATTGATGGGTCATTGAGAGAAGATTGATGTGTCATTGAGAGAAGATTGATGGGTCATTGAGATAAGATTGATGTGTCATTGAGAGAAGATTGATGGGTCATTGAGAGAAGATTGATGGGTCTTTGAGAGACGATTGATGGGTCATTGAGAGAAGATTGATGGGTCATTGAGAGAAGATTGATGTGTCATTGAGAGAAGTTTGATGGGTCATTGAGAGGAGATTGATGGGTCATTGAGGGAAGATTGATGGGTCATTGAGGGAAGATTGATGGGTCATTGAGAGAAGATTGATGGGTCATTGAGAGAAGATTGATGGGTCATTGAGAGAAGATTGATGGGTCATTGAGAGAAGATTGATGGGTCATTGAGTGAAGATTGATAGGTCATTGAGGGAAGATTGATGGGTCATTGAGAGAAGATTGATGGGTCATTGAGAGAAGAATGATGTGTCATTGATAGAAGATTGATGGGTCATTGAGAGAAGATTGATGGGTCATTGAGGGAAGATTGATGGGTCATTGAGAGAAGATTGATGGGTCATTGAGAAAAGATTGATGGGTTATTGAGGGAAGATTGATGGGTCATTGAGCGAAGATTGATGGGTCATTGAGAGACGATTGGTGGGTCATTGAGAGAAGATTGATGGGTCATTGAGAGAAGATTGATGGGTCATTGAGAGATGATTGATGGATCATTGCGAGAAGATAGATGGGTCATTGAGAGCAGATTGATGGGTCATTGAGGGAAGATTGATGGGTCATTGAGAGAAGATTGATGGGTCATTGAGAGAAGATTGATGGGTCATTGAGTGAAGATTGATAGGTCATTGAGGGAAGATTGATGGGTCATTGAGAGAAGATTGATGGGTCATTGAGAGAAGAATGATGTGTCATTGAGAGAAGATTGATGGGTCATTGAGAGAAGATTGATGGGTCATTGAGGGAAGATTGATGGGTCATTGCGAGAAGATTGATGGGTCATTGAGAAAAGATTGATGGGTTATTGAGGGAAGATTGATGGGTCATTGAGGGAAGATTGATGGGTCATTGAGAGACGATTGATGGGTCATTGAGAGAAGATTGATGGGTCATTGAGAGAAGATTGATGGGTCATTGAGAGATGATTGATGGGTCATTGCGAGAAGATAGATGGGTCATTGAGAGCAGATTGATGGGTCATTGAGGGAAGATTGATGGGTCATTGAGAGAAGATTGATGGGTCATTGAGAGAAGATTGATGGGTCATTGAGAAAAGATTGATGGGTCATAGAGAGAAGATTGATGGGTCATTGAGGGAAGATTGATGGGTCATTGAGAGACGATTGATGGGTCATTGAGAGAAGATTGATGGGTCATTGAGAGAAGATTGATGTGTCATTGAGAGAAGATTGATGGGTCATTGAGAGAAGATTGATGGGTCATTGAGAGACGATTGATGGGTCATTGAGAGAAGATTGATGGGTCATTGAGAGAAGATTGATGTGTCATTGAGAGAATATTGATGTGTCATTGAGAGAAGATTGATGGGTCATTGAGGGAAGATTGATGGGTCATTGAGGGAAGATTGATGGGTCATTGAGAGAAGATTGATGGGTCATTGAGAGAAGATTGATGGGGCATTGAGAGAAGATTGATGGGTCATTGAGGGAAGATTGATGGGTCATTGAGAGAAGATTGATGGTTCATTGAGGGAAGATTGATGGGTCATTGAGAGAAGATCGATGGGTCATTGAGAGATGATTGATGGGTCATTGAGGGAAGATTGATGGGTCATTGAGGGAAGATTGATGGGGCATTGAGAGAAGATTGATGGGTCATTGAGAGAAGATTGATGGGTCATTGAGAGAAGATTGATGGGTCATTGAGGGAAGATTGATGGGTCATTGAGAGAAGATTGATGGGTCATTGAGAGAAGATTGATGGGTCATTGAGGGAAGATTGATCGGTCATTGAGGGAAGATTGATGGATCATTGAGAGAAGATTGATGGGTCATTGAGAGAAGATTGATGGGTCATTGAGAGAAGATTGATGGGTCATTGAGAGAAGATTGATGGGTCATTGAGGGAAGATTGATGGGTCATTGAGAGAAGATTGATGGGTCATTGAGAGAAGATAGATGGGTTATTGAGGGAAGATTGATGGGTCATTGAGGGAAGATTGATGGGTCATTGAGAGACGATGGATGGGTCATTGAGAGAAGATTGATGGGTCATTGAGAGAAGATTGATGGGTCATTGAGAGACGATTGATGGGTCATTGAGAGAAGATTGATGGGTCATTGAGAGATGATTGATGTGTCATTGAGTGAAGATTGATGGGTCATTGAGAGAAGATTGATGGGTCATTGAGAGACGATTGATGGGTCATTGAGAAAAGATTGATGGGTCATTGAGAGAAGATTGATGTGTCATTGAGAGAAGATTGATGGGTCATTGAGAGAAGATTGATGGGTCATTGAGCGAAGATTGATGGGTCATTGAGGGATGATTGATGGGTCATTGAGAGAAGATTGATGGGTCATTGAGAGAAGATTGATGGGTCATTGAGAGAAGATTGATGGGTCATTGAGAGAAGATTGATGGGTCATTGAGGGATGATTGATGGGTCATTGAGGGAAGATTGATGGGTCATTGAGAGAAGATTGATGGGTCATTGAGAGAAGATTGCTGGGGCATTGAGAGAAGATTGATGGGTCATTGAGGGAAGATTGATGGGTCATTGAGAGAAGATTGATGGGTCATTGAGGGAAGATTGATGGCTGATTGAGAGAAGATTGATGGGGCATTGAGAGAAGATTGATGGGTCATTGAGGGAAGATTGATGGGTCATTGAGAGAAGATCGATGGGTCATTGAGAGAAGATCGATGGGTCATTGAGAGAAGATCGATGGGTCATTGAGAGAAGATCGATGGGTCATTGAGAGAAGATTGATGGGTCATAGAGAGAAGATTGATGGGTCATTGAGGGAAGATTGATGGGTCATTGAGAGACGATTGATGGGTCACTGAGAGAAGATTGATGTGTCATTGAGAGAAGATTGATGTGTCATTGAGAGAAGATTGATGGGTCATTGAGAGAAGATTGATGGGTCATTGAGAGACGATTGATGGGTCATTGAGAGAAGATTGATGGGTCATTGAGAGAAGATTGATGGGTCATTGAGAGAAGATTGATGGGTCATTGAGAGAAGATTGATGGGTCATTGAGATAAGATTGATGTGTCATTGAGAGAAGATTGATGGGTCATTGAGAGAAGATTGATGGGTCTTTGAGAGACGATTGATGGGTCATTGAGAGAAGATTGATGGGTCATTGAGAGAAGATTGATGTGTCATTGAGAGAAGTTTGATGGGTCATTGAGAGGAGATTGATGGGTCATTGAGGGAAGATTGATGGGTCATTGAGGGAAGATTGATGGGTCATTGAGAGAAGATTGATGGGTCATTGAGAGAAGATTGATGGGTCATTGAGAGAAGATTGATGGGTCATTGAGAGAAGATTGATGGGTCATTGAGTGAAGATTGATAGGTCATTGAGGGAAGATTGATGGGTCATTGAGAGAAGATTGATGGGTCATTGAGAGAAGAATGATGTGTCATTGATAGAAGATTGATGGGTCATTGAGAGAAGATTGATGGGTCATTGAGGGAAGATTGATGGGTCATTGAGAGAAGATTGATGGGTCATTGAGAAAAGATTGATGGGTTATTGAGGGAAGATTGATGGGTCATTGAGAGACGATTGATGGGTCACTGAGAGAAGATTGATGGGTCATTGAGAGAAGATTGATGTGTCATTGAGAGAAGATTGATGGGTCATTGAGAGAAGATTGATGGGTCATTGAGAGACGATTGATGGGTCATTGAGAGAAGATTGATGGGTCATTGAGAGAAGATTGATGGGTCATTGAGAGATGATTGATGGGTCATTGCGAGAAGATAGATGGGTCATTTAGAGCAGATTGATGGGTCATTGAGGGAAGATTGATGGGTCATGAGAGAAGATTGATGGGTCATTGAGAGAAGATTGATGGGTCATTGAGAAAAGATTGATGGGTCATAGAGAGAAGATTGATGGGTCATTGAGGGAAGATTGATGGGTCATTGAGAGACGATTGATGGGTCATTGAGAGAAGATTGATGGGTCATTGAGAGAAGATTGATGTGTCATTGAGGGAAGATTGATGGGTCATTGAGAGAAGATTGATGGGTCATTGAGAGAAGATTGATGGGTCATTGAGAGAAGATTGATGGGTCATTGAGAGAAGATTGATGTGTCATTGAGTGAATATTGATGGGTCATTGAGAGAAGATTGATGGGTCATTGAGGGAAGATTGATGGGTCATTGAGGGAAGATTGATGGGTCATTGAGATAAGATTGATGGGTCATTGAGAGAAGATTGATGGGTCATTGAGAGAAGATTGATGGGTCATTGAGAGAAGATTGATGGGTCATTGAGGGAAGATTGATGGGTCATTGAGGGAAGATTGATGGGTCATTGAGAAAAGATTGATAGGCCATTGAGAGAAGATTGATGGGTCATTGAGAGAAGATTGATGTGTCATTGAGAGAAGATTGATGGGTCATTGAGGGAAGATTGATGGGTCATTGAGGGAAGATTGATGGGTCATTGAGAGAAGATTGATGGGTCATTGAGAGAGATTGATGGGTCATTGAGGGAAGATTGATGGGTCATTGAGGGAAGATTGATGGATCATTGAGAGAAGATAGATGGGTCATTGAGAGAAGATTGATGGGTCATTGAGAGAAGATTGATGGGTCATTGAGAGAAGATTGATGGGTCATTGAGAGAAGATTGATGGGTAATTGAGGGAAGATTGATGGGTCATTGAAAGAAGATTGATGGGTCATTGAGAGAAGATTGATGGTTATTGAGGGAAGATTGATGGGTCATTGAGGGAAGATTGATGGGTCATTGAGAGGCGATTGATGGGTCATTGAGAGAAGATTGATGGGTCATTGAGAGAAGAATGATGGGTCATTGAGAGATGATTGATGGGTCATTGAGAGAAGATAGATGTGTCATTGAGAGGAGATTGGTGGTCATTGAGGGAAGATTGATGGGTCATTGAGAGAAGATTGATGGGTCATTGAGAGAAGATTGATGTGTCATTGAGAAAAGATTGATGGGTCATAGAGAGAAGATTGATGGGTCATTGAGGGAAGATTGATGGGTCATTGAGAGACGATTGATGGTCACTGAGAGAAGATTGATGGGTCATTGAGAGAAGATTGATGTGTCATTGAGAGAAGATTGATGGGTCATTGAGAGAAGATTGATGGGTCATTGAGAGACGATTGATGGGTCATTGAGAGAAGATTGATGGGTCATTGAGAGAAGATTGATGGGTCATTGAGAGAAGATTGATGTGTCATTGAGAGAAGATTGATGGGTCATTGAGATAAGAATGATGTGTCATTGAGAGAAGATTGATGGGTCATTGAGAGAAGATTGAATGGGTCTTTGAGAGACGATTGATGGGTCATTGAGAGAAGATTGATGGGTCATTGAGAGAAGATTGATGTGTCATTGAGAGAAGTTTGATGGGTCATTGAGAGGAGATTGATGGTCATTGAGGGAAGATTGATGGGTCATTGAGGGAAGATTGATGGGTCATTGAGAGAAGATTGATGGGTCATTGAGAGAAGATTGATGGGTCATTGAGAGAAGATTGATGGGGTCATTGAGAGAAGATGATGGGTCATTGAGTGAAGATTGATAGGTCATTGAGGGAAGATTGATGGGTCATTGAGAGAAGATTGATGGGTCATTGAGAGAAGAATGATGTGTCATTGATAGAAGATTGATGGGTCATTGAGAGAAGATTGATGGGTCATTGAGGGAAGATTGATGGGTCATTGAGAGAAGATTGATGGGTCATTGAGAAAAGATTGATGGGTTATTGAGGGAAGATTGATGGGTCATTGAGCGAAGATTGATGGGTCATTGAGAGACGATTGGTGGGTCATTGAGAGAAGATTGATGGGTCATTGAGAGAAGATTGATGGGTCATTGAGAGATGATTGATGGATCATTGCGAGAAGATAGATGGGTCATTGAGAGCAGATTGATGGGTCATTGAGGGAAGATTGATGGGTCATTGAGAGAAGATTGATGGGTCATTGAGAGAAGATTGATGGTCATTGAGTGAAGATTGATAGGTCATTGAGGAAGATTGTATGGGTCATTGAGAGAAGATTGATGGGTCCATTGAGAGAAGAATGATGTGTCATTGAGAGAAGATTGATGGGTCATTGAGAGAAGATTGATGGGTCATTGAGGGAAGATTGATGGGTCATTGCGAGAAGATTGATGGGTCATTGAGAAAAGATTGATGGGTTATTGAGGGAAGATTGATGGGTCATTGAGGGAAGATTGATGGGTCATTGAGAGACGATTGATGGGTCATTGAGAGAAGATTGATGGGTCATTGAGAGAAGATTGATGGGTCATTGAGAGATGATTGATGGGTCATTGCGAGAAGATAGATGGGTCATTGAGAGCAGATTGAATGGGTCATTGAGGAAGATTGATGGGTCATGAGAGAAGATTGATGGGTCATTGAGAGAAGATTGATGGGTCATTGAGAAAAGATTGATGGGTCAATAGAGAGAAGATTGATGGGTCATTGAGGGAAGATTGATGGGTCATTGAGAGACTATTGATGGGTCATTGAGAGAAGATTGATGGGTCATTGAGAGAAGATTGATGTGTCATTGAGAGAAGATTGATGGTCATTGAGAGAAGATTGATGGGTCATTGAGAGACGATTGATGGGTCATTGAGAGAAGATTGATGGGTCATTGAGAGAAGATTGATGTGTCATTGAGAGAATATTGATGTGTCATTGAGAGAAGATTGATGGTGTCATTGAGGGAAGATTGATGGGTCATTGAGGAAGATTGATGGGTCATTGAGAGAAGATTGATGGGTCATTGAGAGAAGATTGATGGGGCATTGAGAGAAGATTGATGGGTCATTGAGGGAAGATTGATGGGTCATTGAGAGAAGATTGATGGTTCATTGAGGGAAGATTGATGGGTCATTGAGAGAAGATCGATGGGTCATTGAGAGATGATTGATGGGTCATTGAGGGAAGATTGATGGGTCATTGAGGGAAGATTGATGGGGCATTGAGAGAAGATTGATGGGTCATTGAGAGAAGATTGATGGGTCATTGAGAGAAGATTGATGGGTCATTGAGGGAAAGATTGATGGGTCATTGAGAGAAGATTGTATGGTCATTGAGAGAAGATTGATGGGTCATTGAGGGAAGATTGATCGGTCATTGAGGGAAGATTGATGGATCATTGAGAGAAGATTGAATGGGTCATTGAGAGAAGATTGATGGGTCATTGAGAGAAGATTGATGGGTCATTGAGAGAAGATTGATGGGTCATTGAGGGAAGATTGATGGGTCATTGAGAGAAGATGATGGGTCATTGAGAGAAGATAGATGGGTTATTGAGGGAAGATTGATGGGTCATTGAGGGAAGATTGATGGGTCATTGAGAGACGATGGATGGGTCATTGAGAGAAGATTGATGGGTCATTGAGAGAAGATTGATGGGTCATTGAGAGACGATTGATGGGTCATTGAGAGAAGATGATGGGTCATTGAGAGATGATTGATGTGTCATTGAGTGAAGATTGATGGGTCATTGAGAGAAGATTGATGGGTCATTGAGAGACGATTGATGGGTCATTGAGAAAAGATTGATGGGTTCATTGAGAGAAGATTGATGTGTCATGAGAGAAGATTGATGGGTCATTGAGAGAAGATTGATGGGTCATTGAGCGAAGATTGATGGGTCATTGAGGGATGATTGATGGGTCATTGAGAGAAGATTGATGGGTCATTGAGAGAAGATTGATGGGTCATTGAGAGAAGATTGATGGGTCATTGAGAGAAGATTGATGGGTCATTGAGGATGATTGATGGGTCATTGGAGGAAGATTGATGGGTCATTGAGAGAAGATTGATGGTCATTGAGAGAAGATTGCTGGGGGCATTGAGAGAAGATTGATGGGTCATTGAGGGAAGATTGATGGGTCATTGAGAGAAGATTGATGGGTCATTGAGGGAAGATTGATGGCTGATTGAGAGAAGATTGATGGGGCATTGAGAGAAGATTGATGGGTCATTGAGGGAAGATTGATGGGTCATTGAGAGAAGATCGATGGGTCATTGAGAGAAGATCGATGGGTCATTGAGAGAAGATCGATGGGTCATTGAGAGAAGATCGATGGGTCATTGAGAGAAGATTGATGGGTCATAGAGAGAAGATTGATGGGTCATTGAGGGAAGATTGATGGGTCATTGAGAGACGATTGATGGGTCACTGAGAGAAGATTGATGGGTCATTGAGAGAAGATGATGTGTCATTGAGAGAAGATTGATGGGTCATTGAGAGAAGATTGATGGGTCATTGAGAGACGATTGATGGGTCATTGAGAGAAGATTGATGGGTCATTGAGAGAAGATTGATGGGTCATTGAGAGAAGATTGATGGGTCATTGAGAGAAGATTGATGGGTCATTGAGATAAGATTGATGTGTCATTGAGAGAAGATTGATGGGTCATTGAGAGAAGATTGATGGTTCTTTGAGAGACGATTGATGGGTCATTGAGAGAAGATTGATGGGTCATGAGAGAAGAATTGATGTGTCATTGAGAGAAGTTTGATGGGTCCATTGAGAGGAGATAGATGGGTCATTGAGGGAAGATTGATGGGTCATTGAGGGAAGATTGATGGGTCATTGAGAGAAGATTGATGGGTCATTGAGAGAAGATTGATGGGTCATTGAGAGAAGATTGATGGGTCATTGAGAGAAGATTGATGGGTCATTGAGTGAAGATTGATAGGTCATTGATGGAAGATTGATGGGTCATTGAGATAAGATTGATGGGTCATTGAAGAAGAATGATGGTCATTGATAGAAGATTGATGGGTCTTGTGAGAAAGATTGATGGGTCATTGAGGGGAAGATTGATGGGTCATTGAGAGAAGATTGATGGGTCATTGGAGAAAGATGAGTTGATGGTTATTGAGAAGATGATGGTATTGAGGGGAAGATTGATGGGTCATTGAGAGACGATTGGTGGGTCATTGAGAGAAGATTGATGGGTCATTGAGAGAAGATTGATGGGTCATTGAGAGAGTGATTGATGGATCATTGCGAGAAGATAGATGGGTCCATTGAGAGCAGATTGATGGGTCATTGAGGGAAGATTGATGGTCATTGAGAGAAGATTGATGGGTCATTGAGAGAAGATTGATGGGTCATTGAGTGAAGATTGATAGGTCATTGAGGAAGATTGATGGGTCATTGAGAGAAGATTGATGGGTCATTGAGAGAAGAATGATGTGTCATTGAGAGAAGATTGATGGTCATTGAGAGAAGATTGATGGGTCATTGAGGGAAGATTGATGGGTCATTGCGAGAAGATTGATGGGTCATTGAGAAAAGATTGATGGGTTATTGAGGGAAGATTGATGGGTCATTGAGGGAAGATTGATGGGTCATTGAGAGACGATTGATGGGTCATTGAGAGAAGATTGATGGGTCATTGAGAGGAAGATTGATGGGTCATTGAGAGATGATTGATGGGTCATTGCGAGAAGATAGATGGGTCATTGAGAGCAGATTGATGGGTCATTGAGGGAAGATTGATGGGTCATTGAGAGAAGATTGATGGGTCATTGAGAGAAGATTGATGGGTCATGAGAAAAGATTGATGGGTCATAGAGAGAAGATTGATGGGTCATTGAGGGAAGATTGATGGGTCATTGAGAGGACGATTGATGGGTCATTGAGAGAAGATTGATGGGTCATTGAGAGAAGATTGATGTGTCATTGAGAGAAGATTGATGGGTCATTGAGAAAAGATTGATGGGTCATTGAGAGACGATTGATGGGTCATTGAGAGAAGATTGATGGGTCATTGAGAGAAGATTGATGTGTCATTGAGAGAATATTGATGTGTCATTGAGAGAAGATTGATGGGTCATTGAGGGAAGATTGATGGGTCATTGAGGGAAGATTGATGGGTCATTGAGAGAAGATTGATGGGTCATTGAGAGAAGATTGATGGGGCATTGAGAGAAGATTGATGGGTCATTGAGGGAAGATTGATGGGTCATTGTGAGAAGATTGATGGTTCATTGAGGGAAGATTGATGGTCATTGAG
Source organism: Somniosus microcephalus (assembly GCF_052327205.1). Classification (NCBI taxonomy): domain Eukaryota; kingdom Metazoa; phylum Chordata; class Chondrichthyes; order Squaliformes; family Somniosidae; genus Somniosus; species Somniosus microcephalus. The sequence goes on along the minus strand of NC_140989.1, from coordinate 375,538,422 downwards.
AGAAGATCGATGGGTCATTGAGAGATGATTGATGGGTCATTGAGGGAAGATTGATGGGTCATTGAGGGAAGATTGATGGGGCATTGAGAGAAGATTGATGGGTCATTGAGAGAAGATTGATGGGTCATTGAGAGAAGATTGATGGGTCATTGAGGGAAGATTGATGGGTCATTGAGAGAAGATTGATGGGTCATTGAGAGAAGATTGATGGGTCATTGAGGGAAGATTGATCGGTCATTGAGGGAAGATTGATGGATCATTGAGAGAAGATTGATGGGTCATTGAGAGAAGATTGATGGGTCATTGAGAGAAGATTGATGGGTCATTGAGAGAAGATTGATGGGTCATTGAGGGAAGATTGATGGGTCATTGAGAGAAGATTGATGGTCATTGAGAGAAGATTGATGGGTTATTGAGGGAAGATTGATGGGTCATTGAGGGAAGATTGATGGGTCATTGAGAGACGATGGATGGGTCATTGAGAGAAGATTGATGGGTCATTGAGAGAAGATTGATGGGTCATTGAGAGACGATTGATGGGTCATTGAGAGAAGATTGATGGGTCATTGAGAGATGATTGATGTGTCATTGAGTGAAGATTGATGGGTCATTGAGAGAAGATTGATGGGTCCATTGAGAGACGATTGATGGGTCATTGAGAAAAGATTGATGGGTCATTGAGAGAAGATTGATGTGTCATTGAGAGAAGATTGATGGGTCCATTGAGCGAAGATTGATGGGTCATTGAGGGATGATTGATGGGTCATTGAGAGAAGATTGATGGGGTCATTGAGAGAAGATTGATGGTCATTGAGAGAAGATTGATGGGTCATTGAGAGAAGATTGATGGGTCATTGAGGGATGATTGATGGGTCATTGAGGGAAGATTGATGGGTCATTGAGAGAAGATTGATGGGTCATTGAGAGAAGATTGATGGGGCATTGAGAGAAGATTGATGGGTCATTGAGGGAAGATTGATGGGTCATTGAGAGAAGATTGATGGGTCATTGAGGAAGATTGATGGCTGATGAGAGAAGATTGATGGGGCATTGAGAGAAGATTGATGGGTCATTGAGGGAAGATTGATGGGTCATTGAGAGAAGATCGATGGGTCATTGAGAGAAGATCGATGGGTCATTGAGAGAAGATCGATGGGTCTTGAGAGAAGATCGATGGGTCATTGAGAGAAGATCGATGGGTCATTGAGAGAAGATTGATGGGTCATTGAGAGAAGATTGATGGGTCATTGAGAGAAGATTGATGGGTCATTGAGAGAAGATTGATGGTCATTGAGAGAGATTGATGGGTCATTGAGAGAAGATTGATGGGTCATTGAGAGAAGATTGTTGGGTCATTGAGGGAAGATTGATCGGTCATTGAGGGAAGATTGATGGATCATTGAGAGAAGAGTGATGGGTCATTGAGAGATGATTGATGGGTCATTGAGAGAAGATTGATGGGTCATTGAGAGAAGATTGATGGGTCATTGAGAGAAGATTGATGGGTCATTGAGGGAAGATTGATGGGTCATTGAAAGAAGATTGATGGGTCATTGAGAGAAGATTGATGGGCCATTGAGAGAAGATTGATGGGTCATTGAGAGAAGATTGATGGTGGTCATTGAGAGAAGATTGATGGGTCATTGAGGGAAGATTGATGGGTCATTGAGAGAAGATTGATGGGTCATTGAGAGAAGATTGATGGGTCATTGAGAGAAGATTGATGGGTCATTGAGAGAAGATTGATGGGTCATTGAGGGAAAATTGATGGGTCATTGAGAGAAGATTGATGGGTCATTGAGAGAAGATTGATTGGGTCATTGAGGGAAGATTGATCGGTCATTGAGGGGAAGATTGATGGATTATTGAGAGAAGATTGATGGGTCATTGAGAGAAGATTGATGGTCATTGAGAGAAGATTGATGGGTCATTTGAGAGAAGATTGATGGGTCATTGAGGAAAGATTGATGGGTCATTGAGAGAAGATTGATGGGTCATTGAGAGAAGATAGATGGGTTATTGAGGGAAGATTGATGGGTCATTGAGGGAAGATTGATGGGTCATTGAGAGACGATGGATGGGTCATTGAGAGAAGATTGATGGGTCATTGAGGAGAAGATTGATGGGTCATTGAGAGACGATTGATGGGTCATTGAGAGGAAGATTGATGGGTCATTGAGAGAAGATTGATGTGTCATTGAGTGAAGATTGATGGGTCATTGAGAGAAGATTGATGGGTCATTGAGAGACGATTGATGGGTCATTGAGAAAAGATTGATGGGTCATTGAGAGAAGATTGATGTGTCATTGAGAGAAGATTGATGGGTCATTGAGAGAAGATTGATGGGTCATTGAGCGAAGATTGATGGGTCATTGAGGGATGATTGATGGGTCATTGAGAGAAGATTGATGGGTCATTGAGAGAAGATTGATGGGTCATTGAGAGAAGATTGATGGGTCATTGAGAGAAGATTGATGGGTCATTGAGGGATGATTGATGGGTCATTGAGGGAAGATTGATGGGTCATTGAGAGAAGATTGATGGGTCATTGAGAGAAGATTGATGGGGCATTGAGAGAAGATTGATGGGTCATTGAGGGAAGATTGATGGTCATTGAGAGAAGATTGATGGGTCATTGAGGGAAGATTGATGGCTGATTGAGAGAAGATTGATGGGGCATTGAGAGAAGATTGATGGGTCATTGAGGGAAGATTGATGGGTCATTGAGAGAAGATCGATGGGTCATTGAGAGAAGATCGATGGGTCATTGAGAGAAGACCGATGGGTCTTTGAGAGAAGATCGATTGGGTCATTGAGAGAAGATCGATGGGTCATTGAGAGAAGATTGATGGGTCCATTGAGAGAAGATTGATGGGTCATTGAGAGAAGATTGATGGGCCATTGAGAGAAGATTGATGGGTCATTGAGAGAAGATTGATGGGTCATTGAGAGAAGATTGATGGGTCATTGAGGGAAGATTGATGGGTCATTGAGAGAAGATTGATGGGTCATTGAGAGAAGATTGATGGGTCATGAGGGAAGATTGATCGGTCATTGAGGGAAGATTGATGGATCATTGAGAGAAGATTGATGGGTATTGAGAGATGATTGATGGGTCATTGAGAGAAGATTCATGGGTCATTGAGAGAAGATTGATGGGTCATTGAGAGAAGATTGATGGGTCATTGAGGGAAGATTGATGGGTCATTGAAAGAAGATTGATGGGTCATTGAGAGAAGATTGATGGGCCATTGAGAGAAGATTGATGGGTCATTGAGAGAAGATTGATGGGTCATTGAGAGAAGCTTGATGGGTCATTGAGGGAAGATGATAGGGTCATTGAGAGAAGATTGATGGGTCATTGAGAGAAGATTGATGGGTCATTGACGGAAGATTGATCGGTCATTTGAGGAAGATTGATGGATCATTGAGAGAAGATTGATGGGTCATTGAGAGATGATTGATGGGTCATTGAGAGAAGATTGATGGGGTCATTGAGAGAAGATTGATGGGTCATTGAGAGAAGATTGATGGGTCATTGAGGGAAGATTGATGGGTCATTGAAAGAAGATTGATGGGTCATTGAGAGAAGATTGATGGTTATTGAGGGAAGATTGATGGGTCATTGAGGGAAGATTGATGGGTCATTGAGAAGACGATTGATGGGTCATTGAGAGAAGATTGATGGGTCATTGAGAGAAGATTGATGGGTCATTGAGAGATGATTGATGGGTCATTGAGAGAAGATAGATGTGTCATTGAGAGGAGATTGGTGGGTCATTGAGGGAAGATTGATGGGTCATTGAGAGAAGATTGATGGGTCATTGAGAGAAGATTGATGTGTCATTGAGAAAAGATTGATGGGTCATAGAGAGAAGATTGATGGGTCATTGAGGGAAGATTGATGGGTCATTGAGAGACGATTGATGGGTCACTGAGAGAAGATTGATGGGTCATTGAGAGAAGATTGATGTGTCATTGAGAGAAGATTGATGGGTCATTGAGAGAAGATTGATGGGTCATTGAGAGACGATTGATGGGTCATTGAGAGAAGATTGATGGGTCATTGAGAGAAGATTGATGGGTCATTGAGAGAAGATTGATGGGTCATTGAGAGAAGATTGATGGGTCATTGAGATAAGATTGATGTGTCATTGAGAGAAGATTGATGGGTCATTGAGAGAAGATTGATGGGTCATTGAGAGACGATTGATGGGTCATTGAGAGAAGATTGATGGGTCATTGAGAGAAGATTGATGTGTCATTGAGAGAAGATTGATGGGTCATTGAGAGGAGATTGATGGGTCATTGAGGGAAGATTGATGGGTCATTGAGGGAAGATTGATGGGTCATTGAGAGAAGATTGATGGGTCATTGAGAGAAGATTGATGGGTCATTGAGAGAAGATTGATGGGTCATTGAGTGAAGATTGATAGGTCATTGAGGGAAGATTGATGGGTCATTGAGAGAAGATTGATGGGTCATTGAGAGAAGAATGATGTGTCATTGAGAGAAGATTGATGGGTCATTGAGAGAAGATTGATGGGTCATTGAGGGAAGATTGATGGGTCATTGAGAGAAGATTGATGGGTCATTGAGAAAAGATTGATGGGTTATTGAGGGAAGATTGATGGGTCATTGAGGGAAGATTGATGGGTCATTGAGAGACGATTGATGGGTCATTGAGAGAAGATTGATGGGTCATTGAGAGAAGATTGATGGGTCATTGAGAGATGATTGATGGGTCATTGCGAGAAGATAGATGGGTCATTTAGAGCAGATTGATGGGTCATTGAGGGAAGATTGATGGGTCATTGAGAGAAGATTGATGGGTCATTGAGAGAAGATTGATGGGTCATTGAGAAAAGATTGATGGGTCATAGAGAGAAGATTGATGGGTCATTGAGGGAAGATTGATGGGTCATTGAGAGACGATTGATGGGTCATTGAGAGAAGATTGATGGGTCATTGAGAGAAGATTGATGTGTCATTGAGAGAAGATTGATGGGTCATTGAGAGAAGATTGATGGGTCATTGAGAGACGATTGATGGGTCATTGAGAGAAGATTGATGGGTCATTGAGAGAAGATTGATGTGTCATTGAGAGAATATTGATGGGTCATTGAGAGAAGATTGATGGGTCATTGAGGGAAGATTGATGGGTCATTGAGGGAAGATTGATGGGTCATTGAGAGAAGATTGATGGTTCATTGAGAGAAGATTGATGGGTCATTGAGAGAAGTTTGATGGTTCATTGAGAGAAGATTGATGGGTCATTGAGGGAAGATTGATGGGTCATTGAGGGAAGATTGATGGGTCATTGAGAAAAGATTGATAGGCCATTGAGAGAAGATTGATGGGTCATTGAGAGAAGATTGATGGGTCATTGAGAGAAGATTGATGGGTCATTGAGGGAAGATTGATGGGTCATTGAGAGAAGATTGATGGGTCATTGAGAGAAGATTGATGGGTAATTGAGGGAAGATTGATGGGTCATTGAAAGAAGATTGATGGGTCATTGAGAGAAGATTGATGGGTTATTGAGGGAAGATTGATGGGTCATTGAGGGAAGATTGATGGGTCATTGAGAGGCGATTGATGGGTCATTGAGAGAAGATTGATGGGTCATTGAGAGAAGAATGATGGGTCATTGAGAGATGATTGATGGGTCATTGAGAGAAGATAGATGTGTCATTGAGAGGAGATTGGTGGGTCATTGAGGGAAGATTGATGGGTCATTGAGAGAAGATTGATGGGTCATTGAGAGAAGATTGATGTGTCATTGAGAAAAGACTGATGGGTCATCGAGAGAAGATTGATGGGTCATTGAGGGAAGATTGATGGGTCATTGAGAGACGATTGATGGGTCACTGAGAGAAGATTGATGGGTCATTGAGAGAAGATTGATGTGTCATTGAGAGAAGATTGATGGGTCATTGAGAGAAGATTGATGGGTCATTGAGAGACGATTGATGGGTCATTGAGAGAAGATTGATGGGTCATTGAGAGAAGATTGATGGGTCATTGAGAGAAGATTGATGGGTCATTGAGAGAAGATTGATGGGTCATTGAGATAAGATTGATGTGTCATTGAGAGAAGATTGATGGGTCATTGAGAGAAGATTGATGGGTCTTTGAGAGACGATTGATGGGTCATTGAGAGAAGATTGATGGGTCATTGAGAGAAGATTGATGTGTCATTGAGAGAAGTTTGATGGGTCATTGAGAGGAGATTGATGGGTCATTGAGGGAAGATTGATGGGTCATTGAGGGAAGATTGATGGGTCATTGAGAGAAGATTGATGGGTCATTGAGAGAAGATTGATGGGTCATTGAGAGAAGATTGATGGGTCATTGAGAGAAGATTGATGGGTCATTGAGTGAAGATTGATAGGTCATTGAGGGAAGATTGATGGGTCATTGAGAGAAGATTGATGGGTCATTGAGAGAAGAATGATGTGTCATTGAGAGAAGATTGATGGGTCATTGAGAGAAGATTGATGGGTCATTGAGAGACGATTGATGGGTCATTGAGAGAAGATTGATGGGTCATTGAGAGATGATTGATGGGTCATTGAGGGAAGATTGATGGGTCATTGAGAGAAGATTGATGGGTCATTGAGAGAAGATTGATGGGTCATTGAGTGAAGATTGATAGGTCATTGAGGGAAGATTGATGGGTCATTGAGAGAAGATTGATGGGTCATTGAGAGAAGAATGATGTGTCATTGAGAGAAGATTGATGGGTCATTGAGAGAAGATTGATGGGTCATTGAGGGAAGATTGATGGGTCATTGAGAGAAGATTGATGGGTCATTGAGAAAAGATTGATGGGTTATTGAGGGAAGATTGATGGGTCATTGAGGGAAGATTGATGGGTCATTGAGAGACGATTGATGGGTCATTGAGAGAAGATTGATGGGTCATTGAGAGAAGATTGATGGGTCATTGAGAGATGATTGATGGGTCATTGCGAGAAGATAGATGGGTCATTGAGAGCAGATTGATGATCATTGAGGAAAGATTGATGGGTCATTGAGAGAAGATTGATGGGTCATTGAGAGAAGATTGATGGGTCATTGAGAAAAGATTGATGGGTCATAGAGAGAAGATTGATGGGTCATTGATGGAAGATTGATGGGTCATTGACAGACGATTGATGGGTCATTGAGAGAAGATTGATGGGTCATTGAGAGAAGATTGATGTGTCATTGAGAGAAGATTGATGGGTCATTGAGAGAAGATTGATGGGTCATTGAGAGACGATTGATGGGTCATTGAGAGAAGATTGATGGGTCATTGAGAGAAGATTGATGTGTCATTGAGAGAATATTGATGTGTCATTGAGAGAAGATTGATGGGTCATTGAGGGAAGATTGATGGGTCATTGAGGGAAGATTGATGGGTCATTGAGAGAAGATTGATGGGTCATTGAGAGAAGATTGATGGGTCATTGAGAGAAGATTGATGGGTCATTGAGAGAAGATTGATGGGTCATTGAGGGAAGATTGATGGGTCATTGAGGGAAGATTGATGGGTCATTGAGAAAACATTGATAGGCCATTGAGAGAAGATTGATGGGTCATTGAGAGAAGATTGATGGGTCATTGAGAGAAGATTGATGGGTCATTGAGGGAAGATTGATGGGTCATTGAGGGAAGATTGATGGGTCATTGAGAGAAGATTGATGGGTCATTGAGAGAAGATTGATGGGTCATTGAGGGAAGATTGATGGGTCATTGAGGGAAGATTGATGGATCATTGTGAGAAGATAGATGGGTCATTGAGAGAAGATTGATGGGTCATTGAGAGAAGATTGATGGGTCATTGAGAGAAGATTGATGGGTGATTGAGAGAAGATTGATGGGTAATTGAGGGAAGATTGATGGGTCATTGAGAGAAGATTGATGGGTCATTGAGAGAAGATTGATGGGTCATTGAGGGAAGATTGATGGGTCATTGAGAGACGATTGATGGGTCATTGAGGGAAGATTGATGGGTCATTGAGAGACGATTGATGGGTCATTGAGAGAAGATTGATGGGTCATTGAGAGAAGACTGATGTGTCATTGAGAGAAGATTGATGGGTCATTGAGAGAAGATTGATGGGTCATTGAGAGACGATTGATGGGTCATTGAGAGAAGATTGATGGGTCATTGAGAGAAGATTGATGTGTCATTGAGAGAAGATTGATGGGTCATTGAGAGAAGATTGATGGGTCATTGAGGGAAGATTGATGGGTCATTGAGGGAAGATTGATGGGTCATTGAGAGAAGATTGATGGGTCATTGAGAGAAGATTGATGGGTCATTGAGAGAAGATTGATGGGTCATTGAGGGAAGATTGATGGGTCATTGAGGGAAGATTGAAAGGGTCATTGAGGGAAGATTGATGGGTCATTGAGAGAAGATTGATGGGTCATTGAGAGAAGATTGATGGGTCATTGAGAGAAGATTGATGGGTCATTGAGAGAAGATTGATGGGTCATTGAGGGAAGATTGATGGGTCATTGAGAGAAGATTGATGGGTCATTGAGAGAAGATTGATGGGTCATTGAGGGAAGATTGATGGGTCATTGAGGGAAGATTGATGGGTCATTGAGGGAAGATTGATGGATCATTGAGAGAAGATTGATGGGTCATTGAGAGAAGATTGATGGGTCATTCCGAGAAGATTGATGGGTCATTGAGAGAAGATTGATGGGTCATTGAGAGAAGATTGATGGGTCATTGAGGGAAGATGGATGGGTCATTGAGAGAAGATTGATGGGTCATTGAGAGAAGATTGATGGGTCATTGTGGGAAGATTGATGGGTCATTGAGAGACGATTGATGGGCCATTGAAACAATATTGATGGGTCATTGAGAGACGATTGATGGGCCATTGAAACAAGATTGATGGGTCATTGAGAGAAGATTGATGGATCATTGAGAGAAGATTGATGGGTCATTGAGAGAAGATAGATGGGTCATTGAGAGGAGATTGATGGGTCATTGAGGGAAGATTGATGGGTCATTGAGAGAAGATTGATGGGTCATTGAGAGAAGATTAATGGGTCATTGAGAAAAGATTGATGGGTAATAGAGAGAAGATTGATGGGTCATTGAGGGAAGATTGATGGGCCATTGAGAGACGATTGATGGGTCATTGAGAGAAGATTGATGGGTCATTGAGAGAAGATTGATGTGTCATTGAGAGAAGATTGATGGGTCATTGAGAGAAGATTGATGGGTCATTGAGAGACGATTGATGGCTCATTGAGAGAAGATTGATGGGTCATTGAGAGAAGATTGATGTGTCATTGAGAGAAGATTGATGGGTCATTGAGAGAAGATTGATGGGTCATTGAGAGAAGCTTGATGGGTCATTGAGAGAAGATTGATGGGTCATTGAGAGAAGATTGATGTGTCATTGAGAGAATATTGATGGGTCATTGAGAGAAGATTGATGGGTCATTGAGAGAAGATTGATGGGTCACTGACAGAAGATTGATGGGTCATTGGGAGAAGATTGATGGGTCACTGAGAGAAGATTGATGGGTCATTGAGAGAAGATTGATGGGTCATTGAGTGAAGATTGATGGGTGATTGAGAGAAGATTGATGGGTCATTGAGAGAAGATTGATGGGTCATTGAGAGAAGATTGATGGGTCATTGAGAGAAGATTGATGGGTCACTGAGAGAAGATTGATGGGTCATTGAGAGAAGATTGATGGGTCACTGAGAGAAGATTGATGGGTCATTGAGAGAAGATTGATGGGTCATTGAGAGAAGATTGATGGGTCATTGAGAGAAGATTGATGGGTCATTGAGGGAAGATTGATGGGTCATTGAGAGAAGATTGATGGGTCATTGAGAGAAGATTGATGGGTCATTGAGAGAAGATTGATGGGTCATTGAGAGAAGATTGATGGGTCATTGAGGGAAGATTGATGAGTCAATGAGAAAAGATTGATGGGTCATCGAGAGAAGATTGATGGGTCATTGAGGGAAGATTGATGGGCCATTGAGAGACGATTGATGGGTCATTGAGAGAAGATTGATGGGTCATTGAGAGAAGATTGATGTGTCATTGAGAGAAGATTGATGGGTCATTGAGAGAAGATTGATGGGTCATTGAGAGACGATTGATGGGTAATTGAGAGAAGATTGATGAGTCATTGAGAGAGGATTGATGTGTCATTGAGAGAAGATTGCTGGGTCATTGAGAGAAGATTGATGGGTCATTGAGAGAAGCTTGATGGGTCACTGAGAGAAGATTGATGGGTCATTGAAAGAAGATTGATGGGTCATTGAGAGAAGATTGATGGGTCATTGAGAGAAGATTGATGGGTCATTGAGAGAAGATTGATGGGTCATTGAGAGAAGATTGATAGGTCACTGAGAGAAGATTGATGGGTCATTGGGAGAAGATTGATGGGTCACTGAGAGAAGATTGATGGGTCATTGAGAGAAGATTGATGGGTCATTGAGTGAAGATTGATGGGTGATTGAGAGAAGATTGATGGGTCATTGAGAGAAGATTGATGGGTCATTGAGAGAAGATTGATGGGTCATTGAGAGAAGATTGATGGGTCACTGAGAGAAGATTGATGGGTCATTGAGAGAAGATTGATGGATCACTGAGAGAAGATTGATGGGTCATTGAGAGAAGATTGATGGGTCATTGAGAGAAGATTGATGGGTCATTGAGAGAAGATTGATGGGTCATTGAGAGAAGATTGATGGGTCATTGAGGGACGATTGATGGGTCATTGGGAGAAGATTGATGGGTCATTGAGAGAAGATTGATGGGTCATTGAGAGAAGATTGATGGGTCATTGAGAGAAGATTGATGGGTCATTGAGGGAAGATTGATGGGTCATTGAGAGAAGATCGATGGGTCATTGAGAGAAGATCGATGGGTCATTGAGAGAAGATTGATGAGTCATTGAGAGAAGATCGATGGGTCATTGAGAGAAGATTGATGGGTCATTGAGAGAAGATTGATGGGTCATTGAGGGAAGATTGATGGGTCATTGAGAGAAGATTGATGGGTCATTGAGAGAAGATTGATGGGTCACTGAGAGAAGATTGATGGGTCATTGAGAGAAGGTCGATGGGTCATTGAGAGAAGATTGTTGGGTCATTGAGAGAAGATTGATGGGTCATTGAGGGAAGATTGATGGGTCATTGAGGGAAGATTGATGGGTCATTGAGAAAAGATTGATAGGTCATTGAGAGAAGATTGATGGGTCATTGAGAGAAGATTGATGGGTCATTGAGGGAAGATTGATGGGTCATTGAGGGAAGATTGATGGGTCATTGAGAGAAGATTGATGGGTCATTGAGATAAGATTGATAGGTCATTGAGGGAAGATTGATGGGTCATTGAGGGAAGATTGATGGAGCATTGAGAGAAGGTAGATGGGTCATTGAGAGAAGATTGATGGGTCATTGAGAGAAGATTGATGGGTCATTGAGAGAAGATTGATGGGTCATTGAGAGAAGATTGATGGGTAATTGAGGGAAGATTGATGGGTCATTGAGAGAAGATTGATGTGTCATTGAGAGAAGATTGATGGGTCATTGAGGGAAGATTGATGGGTCATTGAGAGACGATTGATGGGTCATTGAGGGAAGATTGATGGGTCATTGAGAGACGATTGATGGGTCATTGAGAGAAGATTGATGGGTCATTGAGAGAAGACTGATGTGTCATTGAGAGAAGATTGATGTGTCATTGAGAGAAGATTGATGGGTCATTGAGAGACGATTGATGGGTCATTGAGAGAAGATTGATGGGTCATTGAGAGAAGATTGATGTGTCATTGAGAGAAGATTGATGGGTCATTGAGAGAAGATTGATGGGTCATTGAGGGAAGATTGATGGTTCATTGAGGGAAGATTGATGGGTCATTGAGAGAAGATTGATGGGTCATTGAGAGAAGATTGATGGGTCATTGAGAGAAGATTGGTGGGTCATTGAGAGAAGATTGATGGGTCATTGAGGGAAGATTGAAAGGGTCATTGAGGGAAGATTGATGGGTCATTGAGAGAAGATTGATGGGTCATTGAGAGAAGATTGATGGGTCATTGAGAGAAGATTGATGGGTCATTGAGAGAAGATTGATGGGTCATTGAGGGAAGATTGATGGGTCATTGAGGGAAGATTGATGGGTCATTGAGAGAAGATTGATGGGTCATTGAGAGAAGATTGATGGGTCATTGAGGGAAGATTGATGGTTCATTGAGGGAAGATTGATGGATCATTGAGAGAAGATTGATGGGTCATTGAGAGAAGATTGATGGGTCATTCAGAGAAGATTGATGGGTCATTGAGAGAAGATTGATGGGTCATTGAGAGAAGATTGATGGGTCATTGAGGGAAGATGGATGGGTCATTGAGAGAAGATTGATGGGTCATTGAGAGAAGATTGATGGGTCATTGAGGGAAGATTGATGGGTCATTGAGAGACGATTGATGGGCCATTGAAACAATATTGATGGGTCATTGAGAGACGATTGATGGGCCATTGAAACAAGATTGATGGGTCATTGAGAGAAGATTGATGGGTCATTGAGAGAAGATTGATGGGTCATTGAGAGAAGATAGATGGGTCATTGAGAGGAGATTGATGGGTCATTGAGGGAAGATTGATGGGTCATTGAGAGAAGATTGATGGGTCATTGAGAGAGGATTAATGGGTCATTGAGAAAAGATTGATGGGTCATAGAGAGAAGATTGATGGGTCATTGAGGGAAGATTGATGGGCCATTGAGAGACGATTGATGGGTCATTGAGAGAAGATTGATGGGTCATTGAGAGAAAATTGATGTGACATTGAGAGAAGATTGATGGGTCATTGAGAGAAGATTGATGTGTCATTGGGAGACGATTGATGGGTCATTGAGAGAAGATTGATGGGTCATTGAGAGAAGATTGATGTGTCATTGAGAGAAGATTGATGGGTCATTGAGAGAAGATTGATGGGTCATTGAGAGAAGCTTGATGGGTCATTGAGAGAAGATTGATGGGTCATTGAAAGAAGATTGATGGGTCATTGAGAGAAGATTGATGGGTCATTGAGAGAAGATTGATGGGTTATTGATAGAAGATTGATGGGTCATTGAGAGAAGATTGAAGGGTCACTGACAGAAGATTGATGGGTCATTGGGAGAAGATTGATGGGTCACTGAGAGAAGATTGATGGGTCATTGAGAGAAGATTGATGGGTCATTGAGTGAAGATTGATGGGTGATTGAGAGAAAATTGATGGGTCATTGAGAGAAGATTGATGGGTCATTGAGAGAAGATTGATGGGTCATTGAGAGAAGATTGATGGGTCACTGAGAGAAGATTGATGGGTCATTGAGAGAAGATTGATGGGTCATTGAAAGAAGATTGATGGGTCATTGAGAGAAGATTGATGGGTCATTGAGAGAAGATTGATGGGTCATTGATAGAAGATTGATGGGTCATTGAGAGAAGATTGAAGGGTCACTGACAGAAGATTGATGGGTCATTGGGAGAAGATTGATGGGTCATTGAGAGAAGATTGATGGGTCATTGAGAGAAGATTGATGGGTCATTGAGTGAAGATTGATGGGTGATTGAGAGAAAATTGATGGGTCATTGAGAGAAGATTGATGGGTCATTGAGAGAAGATTGATGGGTCATTGAGAGAAGATTGATGGGTCACTGAGAGAAGATTGATGGGTCATTGAGAGAAGATTGATGGGTCACTGAGAGAAGATTGATGGGTCATTGAGAGAAGATTGATGGGTCATTGAGAGAAGATTGATGGGTCATTGAGAGAAGATTGATGGGTCATTGAGGGAAGATTGATGGGTCATTGAGAGAAGATTGATGGGTCATTGAGAGAAGATTGATGGGTCATTGAGAGAAGATTGATGAGTCATTGAGAGAAGATTGATGGGTCATTGAGGGAAGATTGATGGGTCATTGAGAAAAGATTGATGGGTCATCGAGAGAAGATTGATGGGTCATTGAGGGAAGATTGATGGCCATTGAGAGATGATTGATGGGTCATTGAGAGAAGATTGATGGGTCATTGAGAGAAGATTGATGTGTCATTGAGAGAAGATTGATGGGTCATTGAGAGAAGATTGATGGGTCATTGAGAGACGATTGATGGGTCATTGAGAGAAGATTGATGGGTCATTGAGAGAAGATTGATGTGTCATTGAGAGAAGATTGATGGGTCATTGAGAGAAGATTGATGGGTCATTGAGAGAAGCTTGATGGGTCATTGAGAGAAGATTGATGGGTCATTGAAAGAAGATTGATGGGTCATTGAGAGAAGATTGATGGGTCATTGAGAGAAGATTGATGGGTCATTGAGAGAAGATTGATGGGTCATTGAGAGAAGATTGATGGGTCACTGAGAGAAGATTGATGGGTCATTGGGAGAAGATTGATGGGTCACTGAGAGAAGATTGATGGGTCATTGAGAGAAGATTGATGGGTCATTGAGTGAAGATTGATGGGTGATTGAGAGAAGATTGATGGGTCATTGAGAGAAGATTGATGGGTCATTGAGAGAAGATTGATAGGTCATTGAGAGAAGATTGATGGGTCACTGAGAGAAGATTGATGGGTCATTGAGAGAAGATTGATGGGTCACTGAGAGAAGATTGATGGGTCATTGAGAGAAGATTGATGGGTCATTGAGAGAAGATTGATGGGTCATTGAGGGAAGATTGATGGGTCATTGAGAGAAGATTGATGGGTCATTGAGAGAAGATTGATGGGTCATTGAGAGAAGATTGATGGGTCATTGAGAGAAGATTGATGGGTCATTGAGAGAAGATTGATGGGTCATTGAGAAAAGATTGATGGGTCATCGAGAGAAGATTGATGGGTCATTGAGGGAAGATTGATGGGCCATTGAGAGATGATTGATGGGTCATTGAGAGAAGATTGATGGGTCATTGAGAGAAGATTGATGTGTCATTGAGAGAAGATTGATGGGTCATTGAGAGAAGATTGATGGGTCATTGAGAGACGATTGATGGGTCATTGAGAGAAGATTGATGGGTCATTGAGAGAAGATTGATGTGTCATTGAGAGAAGATTGATGGGTCATTGAGAGAAGATTGATGGGTCATTGAGAGAAGCTTGATGGGTCATTGAGAGAAGATTGATGGGTCATTGAAAGAAGATTGATGGGTCATTGAGAGAAGATTGATGGGTCATTGAGAGAAGATTGATGGGTCATTGAGAGAAGATTGATGGGTCATTGAGAGAAGATTGATTGGTCACTGAGAGAAGATTGATGGGTCATTGGGAGAAGATTGATGGGTCACTGAGAGAAGATTGATGGGTCATTGAGAGAAGATTGATGGGTCATTGAGTGAAGATTGATGGGTGATTGAGAGAAGATTGATGGGTCATTGAGAGAAGATTGATCGGTCATTGAGAGAAGATTGATAGGTCATTGAGAGAAGATTGATGGGTCACTGAGAGAAGATTGATGGGTCATTGAGAGAAGATTGATGGGTCACTGAGAGAAGATTGATGGGTCATTGAGAGAAGATTGATGGGTCATTGAGAGAAGATTGATGGGTCATTGAGAGAAGATTGATGGGTCATTGAGAGAAGATTGATGGGTCATTGAGGGAAGATTGATGGGTCATTGAGAGAAGATTGATGGGTCATTGAGAGAAGATTGATGGGTCATTGAGAGAAGATTGATGGGTCATTGAGAGAAGATTGATGGGTCATTGAGGGAAGATTGATGGGTCATTGAGAGAAGATCGATGGGTCATTGAGAGAAGATCGATGGGTCATTGAGAGAAGATTGATGGGTCATTGAGAGAAGATCGATGGGTCATTGAGAGAAGGTTGATGGGTCATTGAGAGAAGATTGATGGGTCATTGAGGGAAGATTGATGGGTCATTGAGAGAAGATTGATGGGTCATTGAGAGAAGATTGATGGGTCATTGAGAGAAGATTAATGGGTCATTGAGAGAAGGTCGATGGGTCATTGAGAGAAGATTGTTGGGTCATTGAGAGAAGATGGATGGGTCATTGAGAGAAGATCGTTGGGTCATTGAGAGAAGATCGATGGGTCATTGAGAGAAGATCGATGGGTCATTGAGAGAAGATCGATGGGTCATTGAGAGAAGATTGATGGGTCATTGAGAGAAGATTGATGGGTCATTGAGAGAAGATTGATGGGTCATTGAGAGAAGATTGATGGGTCATTGAGAGAAAATTGATGGGTCACTGAGATAAGATTGATGGGTCATTGAGAGAAGATTGATGGGTCACTGAGAGAAGATTGATGGGTCATTGAGAGAAGATTGATGGGTCATTGAGAGAAGATTGATGGGTCATTGAGAGAAGATTGATGGGTCATTGAGAGAAGATTGATGGGTCATTGAGGGAAGATTGATGGGTCATTCAGAGAAGATTGATGGGTCATTGAGAGAAGATTGATGGGTCATTGAGAGAAGATTGCTGGGTCGTTGAGAGAAGATTGATGGGTCATTGAGAGAAGATTGATAGGTCATTGAGAGAAGATTGATGGGTCGCTGAGAGAAGATTAATGGGTCATTGAGAGAAGATTGATGGGTCGTTGAGAGAAGATTGATGGGTCATTGAGAGAAGATTGATGGGTCATTCAGAGAAGATTGATGTGTCATTGAGGGAAGATTGATGGGTCATTGGGAGAAGATTGATGGGTCGTTGAGGGAAGATTGATGGGTCATTGGGAGAAGATTGATGGGTCGTTGAGGGAAGATTGATGGGTCATTGAGAGAAGATTGATGGGTCGTTGAGGGAAGATTGCTGGGTCGTTGAGAGAAGATTGATAGGTCGTTGAGAGAAGATTAATGGGAGCGCTGCACTGTTGGAGGGGCAGTACTGAGAGATTGCTGCACTGTCGAAGGGGCAGTACTGAGGGAGTGCTGCGCTGTTGGAGGGTCAGTATTGAGGGAACGCTGCACTGTCAGAAGGGCAGTACTGAGGGAGCGCTGCACTGTTGGAGGGGCAGTACTGAGGGGGTGCTGCACTGTTGGAGGGGCAGTACTAAGGGAGTGCTGCACTGTCGGAGGGGCAGTACTGAGGGAGCACTGCACTATCGGAGGGTCAGTATTGAGAGAGCGCTGCACTGTCGGAGGGTCAGTACTGAGGGAGCGCTGCACTGTCGGAGGGACAGTACTGAGGGAGAGCTGCACTGTCAGGGGGACAGTACTGAGGGAGTGCTGCACTGTCGGTGGGACAGTACTGAGGGGGTGCTGCACTGTTGGAGGGGCAGTACTAAGGGAGTGCTGCACTGTCGGAGGGGCAGTACTGAGGGAGCACTGCACTATCGGAGGGTTAGTATTGAGAGAGCGCTGCACTGTCGGAGGGTCAGTACTGAGGGAGCGCTGCACTGTCGGAGGGACAGTACTGAGGGAGAGCTGCACTGTCGGAGGGACAGTACTGAGGGAGTGCTGCACTGTCGGAGGGACAGTACTGAGGGAGTGCTGCACTGTTGGAGGGACAATACTGAGGGAGTGCTGCACTGTCGGAGGGGCACGACTGAGGGAGCACTGCACTATCGGAGGGTCAGTACTGAAGGAGCGCTGCACTGTCGGAGGGGCAGTACTGAGCGAGTGCTGCACTGTCGGAGGGGCAGTACTGAAGAAGCGCTGCACTGTTGGAGGGGCAGTACTGAGGGAGTGCTGCACTGTCGGAGGGGCAGTACTGAGGGAGTGCTACACTTTCGGATGGGCAGTATTGAGGGAGTGCTGCACTGTTGGAGGGGCAGTACTGAGGGAGTGCTACACTGTCGGAGGGGCAGTACTGAGGGTGTGCTGCACTGTCGGAGGGACAGTACTGAGGGAGTGCTGCACTGTCGGAGGGGCAGTATCCGGGGAGGACTGCACTGTCGGAGGGGCAGTATTGAGTGAGTGCTGCACTGTCGGAGGGGCAGTACTGAGAGTGTGCTGCACTGTCGGAGGGGCAGTACTGAGAGTGTGCTGCACTGTCGGAGGGGCAGTACTGAGGGAGTGCTGCACTGTCGGAGGGGAAGTACCCGGGGAGGACTGCACTGTCAGAGTGGCAGTACTGAGGGAGCGCTGCACTGTCAGAGGTGCCGTTTTTTGAATGGGACTTTAAACCGAGGCCCTGTCTGCCCTCTCAGGTGGATGTAAAAGATCCCACAGCACTACTTTGAAGAAAGGTAGGGTAGTCGTCCCCAGTGTCCTGGCCAATATTTATCCCTCATCCAACATCACTAAAAAGCAGACTTTCTGTCTATTATCACATTGCTGTATGCGGGAGCTTGCTGTGCGCAAGTTGGCTGCTGCATTTCCTACATTCCAACAGTGACTACACTTCAAATGTGCTTCATTGACTGTGAAGTGTTTTGGGACACCCTGGCCTAGAAATTCAGTTGCGTTTGCGCCCACTTATTGGCTATAAAGTGGTTTGCGCCTGAAGTTTTTTATCGCCCGAAATTCAGATGGACCCTAACATCGGCGTTAGCCGGTAGCGCCGCGCCGGCACCGATGACGTCATCGGTGTGTGCAGCGCCCCGGTTGCAATGCTATTCCGGCCTGATGGCCAAATTCAGTTGCGGCCACCTTGCCCGTGGCAGCCGCAAACAGCGTTTGTGAAACAGGGTCTTGCAGCTCCGAAAGGCCGGCGCATAAAGGTGGAGCGGCGGCCGGCCGCTTTCCCGGCGGCCGCCTGCCCGCACCTCCCTCCCCGGACTCCTGCACCACCCCCCCACGGCATTGATGTCTGAGTCCCGCGAGCCCGGCACTTCTCCGTGGTGCCGGGCTCATTTGCCGGGGGAATCCACCGGCGATCTGACGGCTGCAGGCAGCTCCTCCTTAAGAGAAGGAGGAGGCCTGCAGTACCCCAGCCTGCCGCACCGCATCGGGTGCCGCAGCGGGAGCTGGACGCCTGAAAGTGACATTCATCGCCCCTAGCGAGGCGGCCAAACCCTGCAATAGCGCCCGCCGCCGTCTTGGCCCGTCGCAACTGAATTTTAGGCGGGCGCTACGGGAATCCTGGCGAGCGCAAAATTTTGGGCGCAAAATACCTGGCGGGGCCATACCAAATTTCTAGGCCCCTGAGTTCATGAAAGGCGCTACAGAAATGCAAGGTTTTCTTTCTTAACCATTGGATGACTGTGGAAGTCACAGAGTCATAGGGCTGGATTTTCATTCAGGAGCCGGGTGGGAGGCGGGACTACAACTTTCGGGGTTGTAGTCCCGCCTCCATCAAGATGCGGCCAATCCACGCGATTTTAACTTGATTGACCTTGTTGAGTCCGCCCAGCGGCCTCAGCGGGCCAATTAAGGGCCACCCGGCAACAGGTAACGTCACAGACTGAAATTTCATCTGTCAAGAGCTTTTGACAGATGAAATATCAGAGTTTCACAGCTGGTTGAAGCTGTCCATCACTGATAGTCTTACTTCTAACATGAGTCCTTCTCCACAGACTCAGTTAGAAATCTCTCCTGCACAGAAAGCTGCAGGCTGTCACTTTTGACAGATCGCTGCCATTCTGCTTTCTGTGCCGGTGAGATGAGGGACTCCCTGAACCTAAAGGAAGGAAGGCTGGAAAGGTAAGAAAATGTATGCAAAAAAATGTATGTAAAACTTCTTTAGTCACTTTAGACACACCAAACACACTTACCTTTGCACTCATGCACCCATCACTCACCTGAACACCGACATCTCGACCCCTCCAAGTCCTTCAACCCGACGGCCCGACTCCTCCAACTTGGCGTGGTTTGGAGCCGTCGGGAATCCGACAGTTTAAGCTTAAAAATAGGGATTAGGCTAAAAACTGCCTGTTAACAGGCAGTTAATTGGCACTAATCCCTTCCCGCCTCGGGTAGGCGGGTCCCAGTGCGGGGCGGGTACCCGCCTCCTTTGAAACTGGCATGGAGGCGGGACGGGGGCAGGATGGGGTTGAGACCCACGATTTCGGGAATTTAACCCCCCGCATGCCTCCAAACCCGACTCCACAGCACACTGAAAATCGAGGCCATAGAGTCAGAACGGCACAGAAGGAGGCCATTCTGCCCATCGAATCCGTGCCGGCTCTCTGTAGAGCAATCCAGTCAGTCCCATTCCCCCGCTCTATCCCCGTAGCCCTGCAAGTTTATTTCCCTCAAGTGTCTATCCAGTCTCCCCTTGAAAACATTGAGGCCTAGAAATTCAGTAGGCTTAGCGCCCCATTTGGGGCGCTGGAGGGCCTAGCGCCGGAGTTATGGCCAGTTGGCAAATTCAGTGGGGCCCTTCCGTCGGGGTTACACCGGTTGCGCTGCGCCGGCACCGATGAGGTCATTGGTGTGCGCAGCGTCCCGGTTGCCGTGGTGACGGGCCCCAGCGCCGAAATTGAGTTGCGGCCGCCTCGTCCGTGGCAGCCGCAACTAAGACTTTGGCAACCGAGTCTTGCAGGAGTTAGCACCGGCGCATTAAGGTCGCGCGGCGGCCGGCCGCTTCCCCGCTGGCCACCTGCCCGCACCTCCCTCCCCGGACTCCTCCACCTCCCCCCGCGGAACAGATGCGTCTGGCCTGCAAGCCCGGCACTTGTCCGAGGTGCCGGGCTCATTTTTCTGAACATTTGAACGGCCAGCGGGCGGGTGCAGGCAGCTCCTCCTTAACTGAAGGAGGAGGCCTGCACTTCCCCAGCCTGCCGCACCGCATCGGGTGCCGCAGTGCCGGAATTGCGCCGCAATGCGGCACTCAGCGCCCATTTCGAGGCGCTGACACCATCTAGTAGCGCCGGCAGCCGTTTGGGCGCGGCGCTACTGAATTTTTGGCGCATGCAGGGGGACTTAGCGCCGGCGCTAAATTTCCGGCGCTAAAGCCCTGGCGAACCCACAACCGAATTTCTAGGCCTGAGTGTCTCCGCTTCCACCACTTCCGTCGGCAGCGAGTTCCAGGTCCTCACCAGTCGCTGCGTAAAATAGTTTTTCCTCACATCCCCCCTGTATCTCTTTCCCAAAACCTTAAATCTGTGTCCCCTAGTCCTTGTACCATCAACTAGTGGGAACAGCCTTTCCCCGTCTAGCCTATCCAAACCCGTCATAATCTTGTACACCTCTGTCAAATCACCCCTCAACCTCCTTTGCTCTAATGAAAACAAATCCAGCTTCTCCAACCTGTCCTTGTAGCGAAGATCCCCCATCCCCAGAACCATTCTGGTAAATCTCCTCTGCACCCTCTCCAGGGCCTTCATATCCTTCCCAAAGATGCAATACTTCAGTTGTGCCCTAACTTTTAAATGTTCAGCATAACTTCTCTACTTTTGTACTCAATACCTCTATTTATGAAGCCCAAGATCCCATATGCTTTGCTAACCACTCTCTCAATATGTCCTGCCACCTTCAGGGACCTATGCACATTAACTCCCAGGTCCCTCTGTCCCTGCACACTCTTTAAAACTGTGCCATTAAGTCTATATTGCCTCTCCCTGTTCCTTCTGCCAAAATGCATCACCTCACACTTCTCTGTATTAAATTCCATCGGCCACTTGTCTGCCCATTCTGCCAGCCTTTCTATGTCCTGTTACAGTCGATTGATGTCATCCTCACTGTTTGCCACACCCCCAAGTTTGGTGACATTGGCAAATTTAGAAATTCTACTCTGTATTCCAATATCTAGGTCATTTATATATCAAAAAAAGCAGTGGCCCCAGCACTGACCCTTGGGGAACACCACTGTCTGCCATCCTCCAGTCTGAAAAACAGCCATTTACCACAACTCGCTGTTTTCTGTCCTTAAGCCAATTCCTTATCCAAGCTGCCACTGACACACCTATTCCATGAGCCTCAATTTTGTTAACCAGCATTCTATGTGGTACTTTGTCAAACACCTTCTGAAAATCCACGTAGTCAACATCCATTGCATTCCCTTCATCAATCCTCTCTGTTACTTCATCAAAAAATTGAATTAGATTAGTCAAACCCATGTTGGCTCTCCTTAATTACTTTAAACCTCTCCAAATGTCAGTTAATTGTTCCATTGATTATTGTTTCTAAAACTTTACCCACCACTGATGTTAAACTGATCGGCCTGTAGTTACTAGGATTGTCCTTACACCCTTTCTAAAAAATGCTTTCACATTTTCCACTTTCTAATACTTAGGCACCTCCCCCGCATCGAGGGAAGATTGGAAAATTATGGCAAGCCCTTCCGCTATCTCCTCCCCCAATTCCCTTAGCAACCTGTGATGCAAGCCATCCCGTAACCCCCGCCCACGCTACAACCCTCCCCATCACTGTAACCCCCTCCCACCCTACACCCCTCCCCATCACTGTAACCCCCTCCCATCCTACACCCCTCCCTATCTCTGTAACCCCCTCCCACCCTACACCCCTCCCTATCACTGTAACCCCCTCCCACCCTACACCCCTCCCTATCAATTCAATTTCAATTTCAATTTCAATTTAAATCGCTTTATTGGCATGATAAGTTACATCTTATGTTGCCAAAGCATCAAAATACATTTATGGTTCAGCACATAAACGCAGTTCTATTCATACAGTGTATAAACAGGTATATCCCTGAGTGTATAAATATACATTCGCATTGTTTATATATATTTTTTTCTTAGCTTACTGGTTGTCCCTCTGTTCATGGCAAGCTGCAACATAGTGCGCCGCCAGCGTTACACAGCTTCTCTCCTCTCCCAGTAGGAATGGGAGTTTTTGGTTGTCATTCAGATTTCTGAAATCAGGGCATATTTGTGAGAATTTTTGGTAGAAATTCTCCCTGATGCCCTGATATTTTCCACAAGCTGTGAGGAAGTGCATCTCTGTCTCCACCACTCCCTGACTGCAGTGAGAGCATATCCTGTCCTCTCTTGGCAGCCTGGTCTGCCTGTGTCTGCCTTTTTCGATCGCTAGGCTATGTTCGCTAAGTCTGTACCTTGTCAAGGTTCTTCTCAGTTTGTTATCCTTTACCATGGTCAGGTAATCAGCTATGTTGTATTGTCTGTTTAGGGCCAAGTAGCAATTGAGTTTGCTTTGGGTTTTTGTTGTTTCTGCCCAATATGTCAGATATTTTTCCTTTTGCTTAGCGACGATTGTGTTGGGTCGAATTCTTTGTGTTACCCTGTCACTGTCCTGGGGCTGGTTATTGTTAGTATTGTTAGTAGTTACTTCACTGAGTCCCAGGACTAGTTGACTGAGGGTATTCTTCTTTATGGTCAGCTCTTGGCATTTCAGGGCGTCGTAGTGATAGCATTGGGGATTGCTCATTTGTAGGTGATTCCAAAATTTGGTGGCTCTTTTTTGGATAGTGATTATTAATGGATATTGGCCTAGTTCCGCCCTGCATGCATTGTTTACTGTTTTCCTTTGAGTCCGGAGGATACTTTTACAGAATTCTGCATGTAGGATCTCAATTGGGTGTTTGTCCCATTTTGCAAATTCTTGTTGAGTTAGCGGTCCCCATACCTCACTGCCATAGAGTGCAATTGGTTCAATTACTGATTTGAAAATTTTGAGCCAAATGCTAATTGGGATTTCTATTTGGATTGATTTTTTGATGGCATAGAAAGCCCTTCTTGCTTTCTCTTTCAGTTCATTCACAGCCAGTTTGAAGTTTCCCGTAGAACTGATTTTTAAGCCCAAGTATGTGTAGTTAGTGGTTTGTTCAATTTTGGTTGTTCCTACTGTGAAATTTATTTTGGGTCCCTGATGTTTGGATCTTTGCTGGAACACAAGGACTTTGGTTTTTTGGGGATTTATTGTCAGGGCCCAAGTCTGGCAGTACGACTCCAGCAGGTCCAGGTTTTGCTGTAGCCCCTCTTTAGTAGGTGACAGCAGAACCAGGTCGTCTGCATAGAGGAGGAATTTAACCTTGGATTCATATAGGGTGAGGCCGGGTGCTGTAGATTGTTCAAGTAGTTTTGCCAATCCATTTATGTAAATATTAAAGAGTGTCGGTGAGATTGGCGAGCCCTGCGTCACCCCCCGCCCCTGTGGGAAGTATTTTGTTTGTTTGTCTCCAATTTTAACTGCACATTTGTTGTTTGTATACATTGATTTAATTACATCATATGTTTTCCCTCCTACCCCACTTTCGATAAGTTTCAGGAATAAACCGTCATGCCAGATGGAGTCGAAAGCCTTCTGGAAATCTACAAAGCATGCGTAGATTTTGCTTTTGTTATTGTGAACGTGTTTGTCAATTAGGGTCTGTAGGGTGAAGATATGATCGGATGTTCTATAGTTTGGCAGGAATCCAATTTGGCTTTTACTCAAGACATTGTGCTCCTCAAGGAAGTTTATAAGTCTTTTGTTTATGATGCTACAGAATACCTTCCCCAGGTTACTGTTTACACAGATGCCTCGATAGTTGTTTGGGTCGATTTTGTCCCCACTTTTGTATATGGGCGTTATGAGTCCTTTGTTCCAGATATCAGGGAAATAACCGACACTCAGAACCAAGTTGAAGAGTTTTAGGATAGCCAGTTTCATTTTGTTGTCTGTGTGTTTAATCATCTCGTTTAGTATGCCGTCTGTCCCGCAGGCTTTTCCTGGTCGCAGGTCCTTGAGTTTTTCAAGAAGTTCTTTTTCTGTTATTATGGCGTCCAGCGGGTTTTGGTTATCTTTTATGGCCATTTCTAGCTTTTCCAGTTTTTTGCATATTTGGTGTTGCTCTGGTCTTAGTGTTTTTTTCTGGTATAATTTTTCAAAGTGGTTTACCCATGTGTCCCCATTTTGAATGGCCAAATCGTCGTGTTGTTTTTTGTGTAGTGTTTTCAAGTTTTCCCAGAAACAATTGGAATCAATGGATTCCTCCATGGAGCTGAGTGTATTCTTAATATATTGCTCTTTTTTGGTTCTGAGTGTGTTTCTGTATTGTGTTAGTGTCTGACAATAAGTAAGGCGTAGTTCCTCGTTTTCTGGATGTCTGTGTTTTTGGTTTGATATTTTTCTAAGTTTTTTCCTCATGTTATGGCAATCTCGGTCAAACCATTTTTCATAGTTTTTTGTTTTGGGTTTGTTCTTGCGAGCTTTCAAGTTTGCATTTGTTGCCAAATTATCAAAAATATTGTTTAGTTTACTAACTGCCCGGTTTACGCCTTCTTTATTGTGAGTGTATATGTTATCCAGAAAGGTGTCTAAGAGAGCTTGAGTTGATGCATTTCTAATTGTTTTCTGGTATTTTTCCGTGTCGTTTTTGGCCCATCTGTACGATTTTTTGGTGTTGTACAGTTTACTGGGTTGTGTTTCTATGTTGTTTGTTTCTGTCTTTTTGAGGAACATAGTAATTTGACTGTGATCTGACAGTGTTGTTTGTGGTTTGACTGTGAATGCTCTGAAAGAGGATGGGTCTAAGTCTGTAATCATATAGTCTACTGTGCTGCAGCCAAGAGGTGAGCAATAGGTCGATCTTCCTAGGAGGTCTCCTATGAACCTACCATTGACAATGTACAGACCCAGGTTTCGACAGAGCTGTAGTAGCTGTTTTCCGTTGGTATTTGACTGCTTGTCGCAGTTATGCCTGTATGGAAGGGAAGGGAAGGGATGTCAAAGTGGTTATTCCCGAAAACATAATTGTTTCACTGTAACCCCGTCCCACCCTACACCCCTCCCTATCACTGTAACCCCCTCCCACCCTACACCCCTCCCCATCACTGTAACCCCCTCCCACCCTAAACCCCTCCCCATCTCTGTAACCCCCTCCCACACTACACCCCTCCCTATCACTGTAACCCCCTCCCACCCTACACCCCTCCCTATCACTGTAACCCCCTCCCACCCTACACCCCTCCCCATCACTGTAACCCCTTCCCACCCTACACCCCTCCCCATCTCTGTAACCCCCTCCCACACTACACCCCTCCCTATCACTGTAACCCCCTCCCACCCTACATCCCTCCCTATCACTGTAACCCACTCCCGCCCTACACCCCTCCTTATCACTGTAACCCCCTCCCACCATACACCCCTCCCCATCTCTGTAACCCCCTCCCACCCTACACCCCTCCCCATCACTGTAACCCCCTCCCACCCTACACCCCTCCCTATCACTGTAACCCCCTCCCACCCTACACCCCTCCCCATCTCTGTAACCCCCTCCCACCCTACACCCCTCCCTATCACTGTAACCCCCTCCCACCCTACACCCCTCCTTATCACTGTAACCCCCTCCCACCCTACACCCCTCCCTATCACTGTAACCCCCTCCCACCCTACACCCCTCCCTATCACTGTAACCCCCTCCCACCCTACACCCCTCCCTATCACTGTAACCCCCTCCCACCCTACACCCCTCCCTATCACTGTAACCCACTCCCACCCTACACCTCTCCTTATCTCTGTAACCCCCTCCCACCCTACACCCCTCCCTATCACTGTAACCCACTCCCACCCTACACCCCTCCCTATCACTGTAACCCCCTCCCACCCTACACCCCTCCCTATCACTGTAACCCACTCCCACCCTACACCCCTCCTTATCACTGTAACCCACTCCCACCCTACACCCCTCCCTATCACTGTAACCTCCTCCCAGCCTACACCCCTCCCCATCTCTGTAACCCCCTCCCACCCTACACCCCTCCCTATTACTGTAGCCCACTCCCAACCTACACCCCTCCTTATCACTGTAACCCACTCCCACCCTACACCCCTCCCTATCACTGTAACCCCCTCCCACCCTACACCCCTCCCTATCACTGTAACCCACTCCCACCCTACACCCCTCCTTATCACGGTAACCCACTCCCACCCTACACCCCTCCCTATCACTGTAACCCCCTCCCACCCTACACCCCTCCCTATCACTGTAACCCCCTCCCACCCTACACCCCTCCCTATCACTGTAACTCCCTCCCAACCTACACCCCTCCCTATCACTGTAACCCTCTCCCACCCTCCACCCCTCCTTATCACTGTCACCCACTCCCACCCTACACCCCTCCCCATCACTGTAACCCCCTCCCACCCTACACCCCTCCCCATCACTGTAACCCCCTCCCACCCTACAAACTATCACGATCGCTGCGCTCCTCCAATTCTGGCCTCTTGTCCATCCCCCACTCCCTTCACTCCACCATAGGCGGCCGTGCCTTCAGCTGCCTGGGCCCTAAGCTCTGGAATTCCCTCCCTAAACCTCTCCCTCTCTCTCCTCCTCTAAGACGCTCCTTAAACCTCCCTCTTTGACCCAGCCTTTGGTCACCTGTCCTAATATCTCTTTGATGAAATATTTCCATTCATCACTGCCTGTGACTGAGATCGGTTTCAGTGTCATTTCCCTTCCCCCAGACCTCATTGTATTGTGTACTGGAATGTGCTGGAATGTGCTGTGTGTAGGGCTCCGCCCACACCTGGCCCCGTTTGTAAGCTAGCTTCAGTCTAGCCCCAGTCTCCAGAAGGACGACATCTCTCTCGCTTACGTGTTTCGTTCTAAGTTAATAAAAGCCTTGTTTTGTTCTGCTACCTTCGAGTCTCGGAATTATTGAGGCACATCAATTTTATTAACTTATTTTTTCAACACTATGGATCAACTCCTGAAACCCGAATGTTTGGATTTGGATCAACATGCTCCGGACGCATCAGCACGCTTCGGACACTGGTTTGAGTGTATGGAATTCTTCCTGGACAATTCCGCAGCCGTCAAAGACGCTACGGACGCCGTAAGGATGAGACTCGGAATTCTGCGGAATTGGGTAAGCCACCGGGTTTACCCCCTCATCCAAGACGCCGAGACGTACCTGGCCGCCTGCGACATCTTAAAGGCGCATTACCAGCAGCCTACGAATGAGGTGTATGCTAGGCACCTGCTCGCCACCCGCGCACAGCGACCTGGGGAATCGGTGGAGGAGTTCCTAAGCACCCTGAAAATGCTTGGCAAAGACTGCAAGTGTCGAGATGTAAAAGCCGCGGTGTACACTGACGAGCTTGTTCGCGATGCCTTCATCACAGGCCTCAGCTCCATTACATCCGGCAATGACTGCTGGAAAAAACGGGGTTGGACCTGAAACAGGCTGCGGACACCGCGCGATCCCTGGATGTGGCCCAGAGAAACTCGGACGCCTACTCTTCAGCCCGCGCCGTCCACGCCGCCACGTTTGCACCGAGGGCGCCGCCATCTTGGAAGGCATCTTCCCCGCCCGACAGCCCGACACTGGCTGGGCCCCGCTCTCCCCCCAGAAGCCCTACGACAGCCGCGACGCGTCAGGGACCCAACTGCTACTTCTGCGGGCAGCCAAAGCACACCAGAAACCTGTGCCCGGCGAAAGGCACCACCTGCTTTAAGTGCGGTAAGAAGGGGCACTTCGGGAAGGTGTGCAGAGGGAACCCCGCCGGAAAACCCGCCACCGCCGCGTGTGCGCCGTGGGAGCGGCCATCTTGGACGCCATCTTGCCCGACCTCGTGGGGTCCGCCATCTTGTGAGCAGACAGCGTGGACGCCATCTTGTATCGATCAGGGCCCTACAGTGGCATCGGTCACAGTGGACCAGACCAGGCCGCACCCGCTATCCAGATCAATGGTGGACATCGAGGTAAACGGGTGCTGGTTTAAATGCTTAATTGACAGTGGAAGCACAGAGAGCTTTATCCACCCAGAACTGGCACAACAACTCTCCCTAAAGGTGGTCCCTACTCAGGGTACCATCTCTATGGCTGACAAAACCCAGACATCGACCATTCTGGGTTACTGCACGGTACAATTGTGCGTTAACGGAACTGTATATGACAATTTTAAAGTATTAATCATGAAGAACCTATGTGCGAGCGTGATCTTGGGCCTGGATTTCCAGTGCAACCACCAAAGCATCACGCTCAAGTACGGTGGGTCCCAGCCGCCCCTCACAGTGTGCGGTCTGGCTACCCTGAAGGTAAAGCCGCCTTCGCTATTCGCGAACCTTACCCCTAACTGCCGGCCAATAGCGACCAAAAGCAGGAGGTACAGCTGGGAGGACAGGCGGTTTATCGCGACCGAGGTAGACAGGCTCCTGAAAGAGCGCATTATTGAACGCAGCAACAGCCCGTGGCGCGCCCAAGTGGCAGTGGTAAGGGGTAGCGAGAAGAAACGGATGGTGATCGACTATAGTCAAACGATCAACAGGTACACCCTACTAGACGCCTACCCGCTACCCCGCATATCAGAAATGGTGAACCAAATCGCCCAATACCGGGTGTTCTCCACCATCGACCTCAAGTCAGCGTACCACCAGCTCCCTATCAGACCAGAGGACCGCCCGTACACCGCCTTCGAGGCGAACGGACGCCTCTACCAATTCCTCAGAGTCCGCTTTGGGGTGACGAATGGGGTCTCGGTCTTCCAGAGGGAGATGGACCGCATGGTCGATGACCACCACTTGCAGGCAACCTTCCCCTACCTCGACAACGTCACCATCTGCGGTCACAACCAGCAGGATCACGACTCGAACCTCGAGAGGTTCCTGAAAACCGCACAAAAACTCAACCTCACCTACAACGAGGACAAGTGCATTTACAACACCACGCGCCTCTGCATACTAGGCAGCGTGGTGGAGAATGGGGAAATCGGACCAGACCCCGACCGATTGCGCCCCCTACGGGAGCTGCCCCTGCCCAACACTCCCAAAGCCCTGAAAAGATGCCTGGGGATATTTTCTTATTATTCCCAATGGGTCCCCAACTACTCCGACAAAGCCCGCCCCCTCTTGAAAGCATCCTCTTTCCCGCTCTCTGCTGAGGCCCACGCCGCCTTCAAAAGCATTAAGCAGGATATTGAGCGGGCCACGCTACAGGCAGTGGACGAGAACACTCCATTTCAAGTGGAAAGTGATGCGTCTGACTTCGCCTTGGCGGCCACCCTCAACCAGGCGGGGCGGCCCGTAGCTTTCTTCTCGAGGACCCTCCAAGGGCCCGAGATCAGACACTCCTCTGTGGAAAAGGAGGCCCAAGCCATCGTGGAGGCAGTGCGCCACTGGCGCCACTACCTAGCCGGCAAACGCTTCACCCTACTTACCGACCAGCGGTCGGTAGCGTTTATGTTCAATAATAAACAGATGGGGAAGATTAAAAATGATAAGATTCTTAGGTGGCGGATCGAGCTCTCCACCTTCGAGTACGACATCATTTACCGGCCAGGGGCCCTTAACGAATCCCCTGACGCCCTCTCACGAGGGATGTGTGCCAGCGCCACCGGGGATCGGCTACAGACCCTCCACAATGACCTCTGCCACCCAGGGGTCACGCGGCTGTTCCACTTCATAAAGTCCCGTAACTTACCCTACTCGATTGAGGAAGTTTGGTCTCTGACCAGGAACTGCCGCACTTGCGCTGAGTGCAAGCCTCGGTTCTACCGCCCAGATAGAGCCCACTTAATCAAAGCTACACGGCCCTTTGAGCGGCTCAGCTTAGATTTCAAGGGCCCCCTCCTGTCCGTCGACCGCAATGTTTACTTCCTGAACATTGTGGACGAATACTCTCGGTTCCCATTCGCCTTCCCCTGCCCAGACATGACCAGCGCCACGGTCATTAAATGCCTCAACAGCCTGTTCTGCCTGTTCGGTATGCCGAGCTACATCCATACGGATAGGGGGGCGTCCTTCATGAGTGAAGAGCTACGCCAGTACATGCTGTCCAGGGGGATCGCCACGAGCCGTACCACCAGCTACAACCCCCGGGGTAACGGCCAAGTGGAGCGAGAGAACGGGACAGTATGGAAAGCAGTCACTCTAGCTCTAAGGACCAAGGGCCTCCCTATCTCCCGCTGGCAGGAAGTCCTCTCGGATGTGCTCCATTCGATACGGTCGCTATTGTGTACGGCCACTAATACCACGCCTCATGAACGAATGTTTGTCTTTCCCCGGAAATCCACCTCAGGTGTATCCATGCCGTCATGGCTCTCCACCCCAGGTCCGGTACTCGTGCGAAGGCATGTGAGGGGCCACAAGACGGACCCTCTCGTGGAGCCAGTACACCTACTCCACGCCAACCCCCAATACGCATATGTCCGGCACGCCGACGGAAAGGAGGACACCG
The DNA here is from genome assembly GCF_052327205.1 of Somniosus microcephalus. NCBI lineage: Eukaryota > Metazoa > Chordata > Chondrichthyes > Squaliformes > Somniosidae > Somniosus > Somniosus microcephalus. The sequence goes on along the minus strand of NC_140989.1, from coordinate 375,507,470 downwards.
TGTCCATAAAAGACGTCGCCCCAGCCGGCATCGACAACAACCACGGCAATAGCGGCAACGACGATCACAGCAACTCTTACCCACCCACTACTCTTTCATCACCCCCGAAAGAACACCGACCAACGGCACCCCCACCAACTACCCCTTCAACAACCCTGGCGGCACCCCCGGCAGAGACCCAGGAGGCTACCGGGGACACCCAGCCGACACCCGCGGCACCGCAACAGCCACGTCGGTCGCAGAGGACTATCAAACCCCCGAACAGACTAAACCTATAGAAGGGGTGAATGTGATGAAATATTTCCATTCATCACTGCCTGTGACTGAGATCGGTTTCAGTGTCATTTCCCTTCCCCCAGACCTCATTGTATTGTGTACTGGAATGTGCTGGAATGTGCTGTGTGTAGGGCTCCGCCCATACCTGGCCCCGTTTGTAAGCTAGCTTCAGGCTAGCCCCAATCTCCAGAAGGACGACATCTCTCTCGCTTACGTGTTTCGTTCTAAGTTAATAAAAGCCTTGTTTTGTTCTGCTACCTTCGAGTCTCAGAATTATTGAGGCACATCAATCTCCTCATGTGTTTCGAAGTGATTTTTTTTCTGATTAAGCACCTGGGAAACGCCTTGGGATCTTTTACTAATTTAAAGGTGCTGTATAAATACAAGTTGTTGTTTAATTACATTACACCGAGGCCCCGTCTGCTCTCTCAGGTGAAGCTAATAAATCCCAGACACTATTTCGAAGAAGAGCAGGGGTGTTCTCCCCAGCATCCTGGGCAATATTTATCCCTTAAACAAAATCACTAAAAATACAGAATATTTGGCCATTATCACATTGCTGTTTGTGGGAGCTTGCTGTGCGCTACTTGCCTGCCGTGTTTCCTACATTATAAAAGTGACTACACTTTAGAAAGTACTTCACTGTCTGTGAAGCGCTTTGGGACGTCCTGAGGTGGTGAAAGGTTCTGGAGAAATTACCAGTTCCTTTTTATAATGAGAGAGGATTGCCTTAAATCCACAAACCTCACCGAATTCCCCAGTCTGCCATTTTCAGCTCAAACCCTTCACTTTCTAACACTTCTGTGAATTGAAATGTGTCTGTGGTGAAAATGCCATCTTGCTCTTTGTCATATTTATTGGGGTATTTCTGGGCAGCGACTCTTGTGTTGTGAAACCTAAGGGACTGAGTGGAATGTGTGAAGCTATTAAACCTGTGCTGACACAGTCTCTGAGCAGGTAATGGTCACACAGACCATAATACCAGTCTGTGATCACAGTCTCCCGGAAATAAACCTTCGCATCACGCTGCCTGTTAAATAATGGAAAGGCTCATCAGGAACTGTGGAAAATAAGGCAAAAAGCAGCAATAATTTCCCCCAATTATTAAAGGGACAATCGTGGCAATAAAATGAAAGACCCTGAGTTCACTGAGTGAGAAAAGTAAAAGGCCGATCGCAGGAGAAAGTCAATCATCTGTGAGTCGCCTCACAATCTGCACAGAGCTGCTGTCAGAGTCTGTCGGAGTTTAATAGAATCAGAGAATCAGACAGCACAGGAGGAGACCATTCGGCCCATCGTGCCTGTGCCGGCTCTTTGAAAGAGCTCTCCAATTAGTCCCACTCCCTGCTCTTTCCCCACAGCCCTGCTACTCTTTCCCTCCAAGTATTTCTCCAATTCCCTTTTGAAAGTTCCTATTGAATCTGCTTCCACCGCCCTTTCAGGCAGCACATTCCAGATCACAACAACTCGCTGTAAAAACATTCTCCTCATCTCCCCTCTGGTTCTTTTACCAATTCCCTTCACTCTGTGTCCTCTGGTTACCGACCCTCCTGCCACTGGAAACAGTTTCTCCCTATTTACTCGATCAAAGCCAATGATAATTTTGAAGACCTCTATTAAATCTCCCCAGAACCTTCTCTGCTCTAAGGAGATATTTGTTGACTAGAAATAGCTTTCTTGGTGCAGGATTGTGCTGAGTGCCTCGGAGTGTTTAATGCTCCTTCCTAACCTCGCATTCTCTGCTCTAATTCTCCTCACTGGAACCAAAGGGCTGAGAATCAGTGACAGGGAACGGAGGCCCATTGCCAGAGGCTCCTGGGATTGGGCAAGTGCTGCTGATCACTCCCAGCTTATTCTGATTGAAAGCTTCCTGACTGAAAGTGAACCTTGTTAGAAGACAAGGTTGTTTCCACAATCATCTCCCATCCCACGGCATTACATGGTTCTGTGAGCTCAGGGATTCAGGACCCTGGATAGATCTCTCCGCTCACTATAAAGAAACTCTCTACGCTAATACTGTAGTTGTTTAACAAATCCTTACCCACAAACCAACATTCCCAGAGCAGCACTGAGGGAGTGCTGCACTGTCGCAGGGGAAGTACTGAGGGAGTGCTGCACTGTCAGAGGGGCAGTACTGAGGGAGTGCTGCACTGTCGGAGGGGAAGTACTGAGGGAGTGCTGCACTGTCGGAGGGGCAGTACTGAGGGAGTGCTGCACTGTCGGAGGGGAAGTACTGAGGGAGTGCTGCACTGTCGGAGGGGCAGTACTGAGGGAGTGCTGCACTGTCGGAGGGGCAGTACTGAGGGAGTGCTGCACTGTCGGAGGGGCAGTACTGAGGGAGCGCTGCACTGTCAGAGGGGCAGTACTGTGAGAGCGCTGCACTGTCAGAGGGGCAGTACTGAGGGAGCGCTGCATTGTCGGAGGGGCAGTACTGAGGGAGCGCTGCACTGTCAGAGGGGCAGTACTGAGGGAGCGCTGCACTGTCGGAGGGGCAGTACTGAGGGAGCGCTGCACTGTCGGAGGTGCAGTACTGAGGGCGCGCTGCACTGTCGGAGGGTCAGTCCTGAGGGAGTGCTGCACTGTCGGCGTGGCGGATGGGGAGAGAAGTAAAACCAGCTTTGATTCGCTATCACCTGATTCACACCATCGGATAAAATGAAAATTTACCACAAACACACACTCACACACACTCACAAGCACACTCACACACACACGCACAAACATGCACACTCACACACACACTCACACTCACACTCAATCGCACAATCACAGTCACTCACACACACATAATCACACACTCTCTCAGACACACTCAAACACAAATTGACACAGGCACATTCACACAGAAACACAAACAGACACACAGATACAGACACACACTCGCTGACACAGATACACAGACACACATATTCACACAGACTCACTCGCAGACACAATAAACTACCAGAGACACAGGCTTATTATTTCATGAACAAAGATGATTTGTCGCTCTCTGAACCTTCTGTGAACTCTCTGAAGCAGCTCATCCATCCCAGGAAATATTCATGAGGATCAGGTTGGGGATCCAGAAAGTCCACATCAGGCAGGAGAGATTCTCACTTCCAATATCCTCTTTAAACACGTTTCCTTCTGCGATGTGCAGATTTAAATGTCACTCCGATCAATCTGTTGGCCTCAATATTGCTGCTGTTTTGATTTTGCTGATGTTGGGTTGTGGTGAGTTTGAGATGTCCCGGGTAAAGATCGCCCCCTTTAGATGTTCCCGTGTCCCTCCGCTGGTCCCAAAGCCCCAATACCACAGGAAGATGATCGGGGAACACGGAAGGAGCAGGAAGTGCGGAATGTCTCTATTCTGGTGTCGTGGTGTTCATAGAATTACAGAATCTCACAGCACAGAAGGACGCCATTCAGCCCATCGTGCCTGTGCCGGCTCTTTGAAAGAGCTCTCCAATTAGTCCCACTCCCTGCTCTTTCCCCAGAGCCCTGTGAATGTTTCCTTTTCAAGTATTTAACAAATTCCCTTTTGAAAGTTATTATTGAATCTGCTTCCACCGCCCTTTCAGGCAGCGCATTCCAGATCACAACAACTCTCTGTGTAAAAATAATTCCCCTTATTTACTCTCCTGTCAAAACCCTTCGTAATTTTGAACACCTCTATTAAATCTCCCCTTAATCTTCTCTGCTCTAAGGAGAACAATCCCAGCTTCTCCAGTCTCTCCACACAACTGAAGTCCCTCATCCCTGGCACCATTCTGGTAAATCTCCTCTGCACCCTCTCCAAGGCCTTGACATCCTTCCTAAAGTGTGGTGGCCAGAATTTTAAAAGATAGGGAAGTAAAAAGGGAGGTGGGGTGGCAGTGCCGATTAAGGAAGACATTGTAGTATTGGAAAGGGAAGATGCTCTTGAGGGGACAAGGACAGAATCCATTTGGTTAGAGTTCAGGAGCAAAAAGTGTATGATCACGCTATTGTGGGTATTCTATAGGCCTCCAAATAGTGAGAGGGAGGTAGAGGAGCAAATCTGCATGGAAATCACAGAGATATGCAAGAGCTATAGAGCGGTGATATTGGGGAACTTTAATTACCCAAATATCGATTGGGATAATGCTAGGGTAAAGGGAAAGGAGGGGCAGGAATTTCTGAAATGTGTTCGGGAGAATTTCCTTGACCAATATGTTCTTGGCCCAACTACGGAGGAGGCATTGTTGGATCTGGTGCTGGGGAATGAGGTGGGCCAGGTCGACCAAGTGTCTGTGGGAGAACACTTGAGTACGAGTGATCATCGTATCATAAGGTTTAGATTAGCAATGGAGAGGAGCAAGGAACAATCTAGAGTGGAACTTCTAAACTGGAATAGGGCTAACTTCATTGGGATGTGAAAGGATCTAGCCAGAGTAAAATGGAACCAAAGACTGACAGGATAAACTGTAATGGAACAATGGGTGATCTTTAAGGAGGAGATGTTCCAAGTATAGGCGAGGTACATTCTAACAAGAGGGAAGGGTAAGGGAACCAAAGCAAGGGCTCCTTGGATGACGAGGGAGATAGAGAAGATGATGAAACAAAAAAAGAAGGTCTATGACGCATGTCAGGTGAATTCTTCAAGGGAGAACCAGACCAAATACAATAAGCTGAGAGGGGATGTGAAGATGAAAATAAGATTGGCAAAGAGAGAATATGAGAGTAGAATGGCAGTTAACATAAAAGGGAACCCAAAAATCTTCTACCGGCCTGTAAACAGTAAGCAGGTAGTAAGAGGCGGGGTGGGGACTATTAGACACAAAGAAGGTGATATATGCTTAGAGGTGCAGGGCAAGGCTAGAATACTCAATGGCCCAGTAATTCGGGTCCAAATGCGTGAGTACGGTCTGGGTACTCACGCGTCTGGCCGGAGGAAATGCCCGTGTTCAGCATGCACAGCGCATGCGGAGAATGCCGGCATTTCCGGTCCTCTGAACGAAGGGGTTCAGAGGCACAGCGCGTGCGACTGCACAGGCAGCGCGTGCGCAGTGAACTTCATCGATTTCATTCATGGATTCAGTGAGGGTAAGTCCTTACAAGTTACACTTGAAAAAAGCATGTGTAAAGTTGGTCCAAGGCTGCGGAGGAAGATATATTTTATCGTGGAGCTTCTGAAAGGCAATATTTTTGTTTGGGAAAGGAAGCAAAGTTATTTTAAGAAATGCTGAGGTTAGTTTTAAAGTTTAATTTTTTTTTTTAAACGGGCTTTCAGTACGGTAGGTAGAAGGAGCAATTGTGGCTGTGTGAATTGAATGTGAGAATGAGTGTTCTAAAATGAGTAATGTAACATTTCCAACACTTTTAAGAAAGAAACTTTTCATCAGTAATAAGTAATTATGTATGTATGTATGTCCGCATATATTCCTTTACGTATATGTATGTATGTTTTATATTCCTTTACTTATGTGTATGAATGTATGTTTTTAATTATGATTTTCCAATAAGTTACTTTCTCTGAAAGTCATAATTAAATACATACATTCATACACATAAGTAAAGGAATATATTCATACACGCAAAGGAATATATACAGACATACATACATAATTACTTAAAAGAATATATTACTGATGAAAAGTTTATTTCTTAAAAATGTTGGAGTCATTTTCACATTTAATAAACACAGCAAATTCAATTCACATAGCCACAATTGATCCTTCTACCTACAGTACTGAAAACCCGTTTTAAAAAACAAAAATAAACTTTAAAACTTACCTCAGCATTTCTTAAAATAACTTTAATCCCTTTCCCAAACAACCGCAGCCTCTGGAGCAACTGTACTCATGCTTTTTTCATGTGTAAGTTGTATTGACTTGACCTCACTGAAAGCATGAATGAAAGCGGCGAATTTTACTGCGCACGCGCTGCCTGTACAGTCGCACGCGTTCTGCCTCTGAACCCCTTCGTTCAGAGGACAGGAAATGCCGGTTTTCCCCGCATGCGCTGTGCATGCTGAAAACCGGCATTTCCTCCGGACAGACGCGTAAGTACCCCGACCGTACTCGCGCGTTTGGAAGAGAATTACTGGGCCAACATTTTACATGTCAATAAAATGAAAAATTTAACAATTGCACGATTTGCCCCCTCGCATCTGCGACTGAGGGTCCAAGGAGGTGCATTGCGCAACAGGTCATCGTCGTACGTATCCTCACACTGTTCCCTTTCGGGAACTGTATGAAGTGGTGGAAGGATTTCTGGCAATGTTAACACTCCTTCCGTGACCATAACCATCTTCATACCAGCCATTAGGGTGGTTAGTCCTATGGCGTGAGGGTTTTACGGGCTCCCACAACCCATCTGAGGGGGGGGGCCACCCACACCCGCGGACGCAAGTATCCCGCTGGATGTCCACCCAGAATTTATAGTTGGAGCTCCGACTCCACTTGCCGGGACTGTCTGGAGCGGGGTTTGAAACCCTACTCCTTCTGGCCCAGCGGCGGGGATGCTTACCGCTACGCAAAAGGCCCACTCCGCGCAAAAGGTGACACCCATACGTTTCCTGCGCCTTTTCCCTCCCCGTGACTGGAGCCCTATGCTGCCACTTGAAAGACCAAGCTATCATCTGTCCTTTTTGCGGCGCCTTTGACTTCTCATTACCAATGATGAGCAGGCGCTGCGTCTCCACCTCGTTGAGGAGATTGCTGAGGTCATCATCAGTTCAATTGTGAGTTCTTTTAATGCCGTGAATTGTGCTCATTCCAGCCATTTCACGTTGCTAATCGGAGTGGGCCTTTGGCGTAGCGGTAGGATCCCCGCCGCTGGGCCAGACGGGGTAGGGTTTCGAACCCCGCTCCAGACAGTCCCGGCAAGTGGAGTCGGAGCTCCGGCTCTAAATTCTGGGTTGACATCCAGTGGGATATTTGCGTCCGTGGGTGTGGGTGGCCCCCCCTCCTTGTATAGCTTGTGGGAGCCCATAAAACCCTCCCGCCATAGGACTAACCACCCTAATGGCTGGTACAAAGATGGTTACGGTCACGGAATGAGCGTTAATCACGGCCATAAATCCTTCCACCACTTCATACAGTTCCCCAAAGGGAACAGTGTGAAGACATGTATGACGACGACATTGGTAAATAAATAAATGGAATTAAAAAAATTATTTTAGGGCTTTTAAAAGTCTTTAAATAGCTTTAATTCTGTTTAAAACTACTTCAGATTCTTCAAAATAATGTAAACGTTTTTAAAAGTTTATAAAAGTTACCAAAAGCTTCATAAAAATACCAAAAACCTATTTAAAATGCTGCTCTGCATGTAAAAATGCTTAGCAGCTTGTGAGAAACATTGGGGGCGTGTCCTATTAAACTGAGACCTCAAGGGGCGTGTCTCACTTGCACAGCGCGCTCCAGGCTTCGCGCTGGCTGCACTCCTGGGCGGCGTGACGTCAGACGCTGCCCGGAATTCTTCTTTTTCAAACACGAATTCCAGGCGTCCCTGGAGGTGAAATGTCAGCGCGTCGGGTAAGTGCATATACGGGGCTTGCACGCGCGGCAAGCCACCGACCCGAATTACTGGGCCAATGAGTACTTTGTATCGGTGTGTACTAAGGAGGTGGATGCTGACAAAATGTCAGTAGAAGTGGAAAAGGCAGAAGCAATGGAAGGGGTGAAAATTGATAGACAGGATGTACTAGAAAGGCTGGGTATGCTTAGAGTGGTATGGCTTGCATCCCAGGTTGTTAAGGGAATTTGGGGAGGAGATAGCGAAGGGCTTGCCATAATTTTCCAATCTTCCCTAGATGGGTGGGGAGGTGCCTGAGGATTGGAAAGTGGAAAATGTGACCCCATTGTTCAAGAAAGGGTGTAAGGACAATCCTAGTAACTACAGGCCGGTCAGTTTAACATCAGTGGTGGGTAAAGTTTTAGAAACAATAATCAAGGAAAAAATTAACAGGCATTTGGAGAGGTTTAAGCTAATTAAGGAGAGCCAACATGGATTTGTAAAATGCAGATCGTGTTTGACTAATCTAATTGAATTTTTTGATGAAGTAACAGAGAGAATTGATGAAGGGAATGCAATGGATGTTGTCTACATGGATTTTCAGAAGGCGTTTGACAAAGTACTACATAGAAGGCTGGTTAACAAAATTGAGGCTCATGGAATAGGTGGGTCAGTGGCAGCTTGGATAAGGAATTGGCTTAAGGACAGAAAACAGCGAGTTGTGGTAAATGGCTGTTTTTCAGACTGGAGGATGGTAGACAGTGGTGTTCCCCATGGGTCAGTGCTGGGGCCACTGCTTTTTTTGATATATATAAATGACCTGGATATTGGAATACAAAGTAGAATTTCTAAATTTGCCGATGACACCAAACTTGGGGGTGTGGCAAACAGTGATGATGATACCAATCGACTGCAACAGGACATAGAAAGGCTAGCAGAATGGGCAGACAAGTGGCAGATGGAATTTAACACAGAGAAGTGTGAGGTGATGCATTTTGACAGAAGGAACAGGGAGAGGCAATATACACTTAATGGCACAGTTTTAAAGAGTGTGCAGGGACAGAGGGACCTGGGAGTTAATGTACATAGATCCCTGAAGGTGGCAGGACATATTGAGAGAGTGGTTAACAAAGCATATGGGATCTTGGACTTCATAAATAGAGGTATTGAGTACAAAAGTAGAGAAGTTATGCTGAATCTTTATAAAGCGCTGGTTAGGCCACAACTGGAGTATTGCGTCTAGTTCTGGTCATCACACTTTTGGAAGGATGTGAAGGCCCTTGAGAGGGTGCAGAGGAGATTTACCAGAATGGTTCCGGGGATGGGGGATCTTAGCTACAAGGACAGGTTGGAGAAGCTGGATTTGTTTTCATTAGAGCAAAGGAGGTTGAGGGGTGATTTGATAGAGGTGTACAAGATTATGACAGGTTTGGATAGGCTAGACGGGGAAAGGCTGTTCCCACTAGTTGATGGTACAAGGACTAGGGGACACAGATTTAAGGTTTTGGGCAAGAGATACAGGGGGGATGTGAGGAAAAACTATTTTACGCAGTGAGTGGTGAGGACCTGGAACTCGCTGCCGGTGGAAGTGGTGGAAGCGGAGACACTCAATGTTTTCAAGGGGAGACTGGATAGGCACTGGAGGGAAATAAACCTGCAGGGCTACGGGGATAGAGCGGGGGAATGGGACTGACTGGATTGCTCTACAGAGAGCTGGCACGGACTTGATGGACCAAATGGCCTCCTTCTGTGCCATTATGACACTCTGACTCTATGGCAATACTCCAGCTGAGATCTAACCATTGCTTAATGGCTTGTAACAGAAAGACAGTGGATATTGACCCATAGATATTAACCTGTGGTTATTAACCCTTGAATATTAACCCCTAGATATTGACCCCAGAGATATTAACCTCTGGATATTAATCCCTGGATATTTATCCCTGGAAGTTAACCCCTGAATATTAATCCATGAATATTAATCCCCTAGATATTAACCAGTCGATATTAACCCCTGAATATTAACCTCTGGATATTCAGCCCTGGATATTAGCCTGTAGATAATAACCCCTGGTTAGTAACCTCTGGATATTAACCTCCGGATATTAACCCCTGGATATCAAACCCTGGAAATTAACCACTGGATATTAACCCCTGGATATCAACTCCTGGATATTAACCCTTGGATATTAACCCCGATGTTAACCCTAACTAGAGCAGTGCAATCACACAACACACAGATTACTGAGAAATGTTCATGAATGGCCCGTAGATCAGACATTGTCTGAACAAACATTGCCTTTTGCAGGTCCATTCGGAGCCTGAGAACCATTATATAATCACACAGGGCACCGACACACTCAAAGGGATGTAGAACTCGAGCAACATCCATCTCAGTATTTGTGCGAGCCCGTGAGTCTGTCTCAGACCGAAGCTGCTCACGACAAGTTTCATCAACAATCCACTCAGTCCCGTTAATTGCTGCTTTGTTGGGACCCAGCGACAGACTCACACTGACACTTTCAGCAACATCCAACCTCCAGCTTCCAGCTCCTTCCCACACAGGAACAGGAGGAGGCCATTCAGCCCCTCGAGCCTGTTCCACCATTCGCAGGAACAGGAGGAGGCCATTCAGCCCCTCGAGCCTGTTCCACCATTCGCAGGAACAGGAGGAGGCCATTCAGCCCCTCGAGCCTGTTCCACCATTCGCAGGAACAGGAGGAGGCCATTCAGCCCCTCGAGGCTGTTCCACCATTCGCAGGAACAGGAGGAGGCCATTCAGCCCCTCGAGCCTGTTCCACCATTCGCAGGAACAGGAGGAGGCCATTCAGCCCCTCGAGCCTGTTCCACCATTCGCAGGAACAGGAGGAGGCCATCAATATAAGATAATCACTAATAAATCCAGTAGGGAATTCAGGAGAACCTTCTTGACCCAGAGAGTGGTGAGAATGTGGAACTCGCTCCCACAGGGAGTGGTTGAGGTGAATAGCACAGATACATTAAGGGGAAGCTGGATAAACACATGAGGGAGAAAGGAATAGAAGGATATGCTGATGGGGTGAGATGAAGAGGGGTGGGAGGAGGCTGGTGTGGACCAGTTGGTCTGAATGGCCTGTTTCTGGGCTGGACATTCTCCGTGTATTTGAATGATTCCAACACACGGCTCATTCCCTAAGGTGCCTCCGATCAGCGGCGGAGTGACGATTGGAAGTGGATTTATTCACAAAGCAGACTGGAGAATGTGATCAGTTCACACAAACAGCGACTGAACATGGAAATATATTCACTGGGGAATATGGAATAATGGTCAGCTGGTGAAAGAGAGATTGCACTAAGTGTGTTCATTACAAACTCCAGACACGCCCAACAGCCCATAATCAGTGCTCAGCGCGGTAACATTATCCTGTCAGCGTTATTACTTTATTACACGCTTCATTTTAATGGATAATAACAGTGTTTGAAACTGCGCTCCCCGACTCGCTCAGTAAGGGGACTCAGAGCCACAGTGACTGGGACAATAGGAGGCTCGTGTCCCTGATCTCAGTTCACCCGTAGCCCAGGCCCAAAGGCTGGGGGAGGCCCATCATTTCCTGCTCCGTTTTCTGTCCAGAATCTTTGTGTTAACTCGATGGGCCTCAATCCCAGGCTTTGGGCCTGTGCTAAACAACAATTGAGCCTCAGTAGAAGCTGGTTGGAGCGAGCTGGAGACCAGGCCCACAGATAAAGGCGGCCGCACTGAGATTTCATTCACTGAAATGTCCACAACATTGAGAAATATGGAATTACACGGCCAGACTCATTCTCTGCGAGCGAGTAAGATCTCGGATTTCCTTCTAATGGTCGGATTCAGTCACTCACGGGAAAGGAGAATCTTTTATTTAAGAATCTCCGTATCATCAACATCGACTTTTATCTCCTTTGTGGCCTTTAGATTCACAAGTTGGTAAAAAGTCTCGTAATATAATTGTAATGGAATATAATTGTAATGTAATAGAATCATCGAATCATCGAATGATACAGCACAGAAGGAGGCGATTCACCTTCACTCTGTGTCCCCTGGTTACCGACCCCCCTGACACTGGAAACAGTTTCTCCTTATTTACTCGATCAAAACACTTCATGATTTTGAACACCTCTATCAAAATCCGCTTAACCTTCTCTGCTCTAAGGAGAACAGTCCCAGCTTCTCCAGTCTCTCCACATAACTGAAGTCCCTCATCCCCGGCACCATTCTAGTAAATCTCCTCTGCACCCTCTCCAAGGCCTTGACATCCTTCCTAAAGTGCGGTGCCCAGAATTGGACGCAATACTCCAGCTGGGGCCAAACAATGGTTTTATAATTCTAATGTAGATCAAGTAAATACGGAGCAACTGTTTCCAGTTGCAGGACAGAGATTTAAGAGAATTGGCAAAAGAACCAGAGGGGAGATGAGGAGAATGTTTTTACAGCGAGTTGTTGTGATCTGGAATGCGCTGCCTGAAAGGGCGGTGGAAGCAGATTCAATAGGAACTTTCAAAAGGGAATTGGAGAAATACTTGAAAAGGATAAACTTGCAGGGCTGTGGGGAAAGAGCAGGGAGTGGGACTAATTAGAGAGCTGTTTCAAAGAGCCGGCACAGGCACGATGGGCCGAATGGCCTCCTTCTGCATAAAACATTATAACCCTTTGTAATTTATATGAACACTAGCTGAAGTGCCCAGCGGTGCCGAGGCTTTTTCGAGGGCATGTTGTTGTTGGAAGAGAGAGAGAGAGAGCGCGACTGGGGGGGAAGAGAGAGAGCGACTGGGGGGTAGAGAGAGAGCGACTGGGGGGGTAGAGAGAGAGGGCGGGGGGGGAAGGGAGGGCGGGGGGGGAGGGTGGGCAGGGGGGGAAGGGAGGGGGGAAAGGGAGGGCGGGCGGGGAAGGGAGGGGGGGAAGGGAGGGCGGGGGGGGGAAGTGCAGGGGGGGAGGGGGCGAAGGAAGGGCGGGGGGGAAGCGGGGGGGAAGGGAGGGGGGAGGGGGGAGAGAGGGGGGAGGGGAAGGGAGGGGGGAAGGGAGTGGGGAAGGGGGGAAGGGAGGGGGGGAAGGGAGGGGGGAAGGGGGGGAAGGGAAGGGGGGGAGGGGAGGAGAGGAGGGAGGGGGGGAGGGGAGGAGGGGGGAGAGGAGGGAGGGGGGGAGGGGAGGGGAAGGGGGAGAGTCCCCGAGCCCCCTGATCCCCGTCCCCCCAAACTCCCGAGCCCCCTGGTTGGCCCCCCCGAGACTCCCACCCCCCCGGTTGGCCCCTCCGAGACTCGCCGCCCCCCCAGAGGCTCGCCCCCCCCACCCCAGATGCTCGCCCCCCCCCACCAACCAAGCACCGAACTCCGGAGGCACGATCTTCCGAGCACCGGCCTCCCAAGCTGGCTTCAAGATTGCGGCTGTGCGAGAAAGCCGGCGGGCCCGGTTGCCAGGGTAACGCTTGACGCTCACCAAGCCCCGCCCCCCGGCCGAGCCAGAGAGAGAGACGCCGCGTCTCAGCTGCTCCTGCTGCCCGCGCACCCTTTAGTACGGTAGCGGCGCTGGGCTGAGGCCGGCCTCTCCAGCCTTCGAGTGGGGCCGGGAGGTGCCTAGCTCGGGCGTGGGTGCGGAGGAGAGGCCGAGGCTTTGAGGCCTACCTGGAAAAACGGGGAAAGGTAGGAAAATTAATGAGATTAGATAAGTTAATTACTTTCTAAATCATTTTTTTTTAAAACAATATGACCTAGAAATTCAGTTTGCACAGTTTTGGGGCGCTAAATTCGGGCGTTCGGTAAATTTAGCGCCCGCCGGAAACTGCAGGCAACCGCGCCGAAATTCAGTGGATTTGGCCAAGAGTTTTGGCGAGCGCTGAAACCGGCATTGCAATGCTCGGTTCCGGCGCTAAACCGGCGCTGCGGCCTGATAACGCCGATGCCGGGCGCAGCGCAGGTGCGGTCATGTGTAGCTTGACAGCAGACACCCTGACGCCGGCCTGCTCTTAAAGGGGGAAGCGTCAACTTTGACTGCTGCCACGCCCTGCACACTGGAGCCCTGCTGCTAGGCCTCAACAGTGCTGGTGGGACAAAATAGCGCCAGAACAGATGGAGATGGCTCGTGAAAGAGCCCAGCGCTTCTCAGACCATGCACTGGGGGTGCTGATTGATGCTGTCCAGGAGAGAAGACCCATCTTGTGCCCGGACAATGGCAGAAAGGCTCCCAGGAGAGAGTTCAGGAAAGCCTGGAGGAGCATCGCACGCAGGGTCTCCTCAAACTCAGATGTGCCCAGGACTGCGGACCAGTGCCGCAAAAAGTTCAATGACCTCTGTCGGCTGGTGAAGGTGAGTACCCTTTCCACTGTCCTCCTCATCCTTGCATGTGAGCCTCACACTATGGGCAAAGGGACCTCAAAGGCATAATGGGCAGCCCTCCTCACGCAGCAATGCCACTGGCATGATCATCAACAGCACTTTCTGCACTGACCACACTGGCCAGGCTATTCCACCATGGGAGGCAGTACACACAGCAACAGGGCACCACACTGTACTTAGAGTCCGTCCTTTCTCTTGCAGGCCAAGCTGGCAAGAAATGCGCGCAGCCGGCTGGAGACCGGTGGTGGACGGCCCCACTACCAGGCTCTAAGTGCTCTGGAGGAGAGCGTCGCTGGACTCCTGCGTCCCCGGGTGACTGGCCCTGTAGCCATCGGGGATGCGGACCCTGTGCTGGAAGCCACTGGTAAGGAGATGACCGCTTGCAGCTCTCTCGTTGCCCTAGTGCTTCCGATCTAAATCCTTTCCCACTGACGGACAAATGCGCATAATGCCACCACTCAGGCGTCCCTCGCTGACGCCCTGTCCTCACTTTAAAGCTACTCTTGTGCCTTCCTGCTTTCAGCTGCTGAGGAGGAGGTGGTCCCTGAGGCGCCGGGTGCCAGGCCCTTGGAGGAGGAGGACGTCCAGGACGAGGAGGAAGCCGGGCCATCGGGCGAGCCCTCAGCCGTGCCAGGGGATGGCAATGAAGGGGGGACGTCTGGCATGCAGGAGAGCCAGGGGGAGGTGTTGCAGGGGAGGGCAGATCCTGCTTGCAGTGGGGTCCAGGCAGGCGGCAGGGGTCGGCCAGCTCGGCCGGCTTCTCCCCAGCTGCAGAGTCCTCTCTCCAGTCCGGAGAGTGGCCTCGGCCAGGAGGTGCGCCTCCTGCAAGAGATCTCGGTGGCGTCTGACCGGCGCCACCATGAGTTCATGGGGGTTGTGCAGCAGATGCCGCACGCCATCGAGTCCCTGGCTCAGAGTGTGGCAGCATTCGGCCAATCACAGGCCAGGGGGGTGGAGCAACTGGCCGCAGCGCACGCCAGGGGGGTCGAACTACTCGCGGCACTGCAGGAGGAGAGTCGCCAGAGAGGTGGTTCCTTCGACACACTGTCACAGCAGCTGGAGGCACATACCCGGGCAGTGCGGTCACTGACTTCTGCCACACTCGCTTTGACGCAGAGGCGTCGCACCCGCACCCGCCGCCCTGCTGCAACACAGCGGGCTGGCCTCCAGCACATAGCTGCGCCAGCTGAACTGCCAGGCCGGACGACTGCCACTGTGTCTGCTGAGCCTCGCACGCCTGGCAGCAGCCAGCTTGCCCCCCTTGGAGCATCCGACACTGCCACTCCCCCAGCCAGGGTGCGAGGAGCTGCTGCTGCCACTGATGCTGGCCAGCCACAGCCGAAGCAGTCAGCAGCCGGCCCCTCCCGGGACGTGCGTCGTGTTGGCCGACCCCCAAGGGCATCTGTCGCGACGCATGGGGGCCCTCATGAGCCTTCCCCCAGCCTTGAGGCCGCCACAGGGCCCACGTTGAGGCGGAGCAGCAGGCCGGGCAGGGGCCGGGGAAGGCTCTCTAAGGACTCGCCCTCTCGGCACAGCCGCTAGAGTGTGGTCTCTGCGGCATTGTATATATGGGGGGGATTGTGTTTTGGGGGCTGATTTTTGTGGATGGCCGAAATTGAAGGCATTTTTTGTTTTTATGGGGGTCTTTCTGTTGGCGAGGGGGGCCCTTTTTTTGTTACGGCCAATGTTGAAGGCCATGTGGATGGCCAACTTTTGTTAGTCCTCCCCAGGTTGGGGGAGTGACATATGTTTGTGACTGTTTTTTGGGTGTGTTCTGTGTTTTTGAGTTTCATGTGGGAAGGGGCCTCAGTTTGTTAAATAAAGGTTTTTATTTATTCAGCTTGTCCAGGTGTCATGTTTCAAGTGTTTGCTGCGTTAACCGGCTGACGGCTTCCGGAGCGCCTGCCTTCAGGTGCACTCATTCCCACAGGCCATTCCCTCACAGCGGGCCTAGAAGTGTCGAGCAATAAGCCCCCGGCGTACGGCCCTTGGGCCTTCTGGCCCCCTCCTGGCCTGCTCCTCCTCCTCCTCCCCCTCCTCCTCCTGATGGTCCTCCTGCTCGTCCTCCTCAGGTGGTGGTGCAATGTCAGGTGGCAGTGCTTGCATCCGGCGGATAGCCAGGTTGTGCAGCATGCAGCACACGACGACGAACTGGGACACTCTATCCGGCGAATACTGTAGAGAGCCGCCGGAGCGATCCAGGCAGCGGAAGCGTTGCTTGAGGACGCCTATGGTTTGCTCTATGACGTTCCTTGTTGCTTGATGGCTTTCGTTGTATGAGTCCTCCGCTGGGGTCCTGGGCGCGCGGAGCGGGGTCATGAGCCATGTGCACAAAGGGTAGCCCTTGTCCCCGATAAGCCATCCCCTTGGTGGAGGCTGTGCCTGGAACATGTCAGCCACAGTAGTCTGGCGCAGGATAAAAGCATCGTGGCTGCTTCCTGGGAAGCGGGCATTAACAGCAAGGATGCGCTGCCTGTGGTCACACACCAGCTGCACATTGAGGGAATGGTAGCCCTTGCGGTTGCGGTAAACCTCGGGATTGTCTATAGGTGCCCGCATAGCCACATGCGTGCAGTCAATGGCGCCCTGCACCATGGGGAAGTCCGCGATCCTGCCAAATCCCACTGCACGCTGCTGCTGCCTCTGTTGGGTCATGGGGAAGGAGATGAACTGGTGTCTCCTCGCAAACAGTGCATCGGTGACCTGCCGGATGCAGCAATGTACGGCGAACTGGGAGATGTTCGCGATGTCCCCAGCAGCGGCTTGGAACGAGCCGCTTGCATAAAAGCTGAGAGCCACCGTGACCTTCACTTCCACCGAGAGAGACGTCCTGGACATGAGCTGTGGCTGCAAATCTGCGTGAAGCAGCTGGCAGATCTCTCCAACCACCTCCCTTCTGAAGCGCAGCCTCTTTACACAAAGTGCCGCAGACATGGTGACATAGGACACCTGCTGCCGGTATTGCCTGGGTGTGTAAGGCCTACGTTGGCGACGCCTGATGGCCCTTCTGTGTCTACGCATGGCTGCCCATCTCTCACAGCGTCTGCGAGCCCTCCGCACATAATGCTGCAACTCAATGTTGGCCCCCCATGCAGCCCCCATAATCAAGGTCGCAACAGTGAAATCAGCAAGAGTCAAATGTCAAAGCACTGGCCAGAAGCCAGAAAGACCTCTCCTATCTTGTCCCAAATCTGGAATCTCTGTCCCTTGGTCTCTGTGTAGAAATCCAAAGCAGTGAAGTCATTGCAGCAAAATGGCTGGGCTTTATAGGTCAGTGGAGGTGCCCTTTAATTTGCGCTCCCCGAGGCCCACAGGGCCTCTGCAACGTTCCATTTTACAATTCCTAATAGCGCAACGCCCACATTGGGTGGGCGCCACTCAATTTCCGGGTTGGGGCGCTAAAACAGCGTTGCGCGAGGATATGACGTCATAAGCTGCGCGCGCACCCGAGCGGGCGCTAACACTTTGCGCCGGCGCTAAATCTCAAATGAATTTGGGCGTCGGCGCAGATCGGTCTGCATTCCGGCGCTAAGGCTTTATCGACGGAAATATAGCCCTTTTTTGGCGTTAGCGCCTGGCGCAGCCAACTGAATTTCAAGGCCTATATGTTTTAAAAGCAACGTTTTTTTTAAAGATGCAGAAAGCGGGAAAAAGAAAGGAAAAGTTTGGAATCAAGATGGCGGCGACTCACCTCGGTTCAGAACGATAAGGCCCACCCACACACGCACTGATTGGCCCGGCGGCACACGCCAGCAACCCGGCGTACGATTGGTCGAGCTCGAGGTCACTCTGTCTCTAATGAGCGGATAATGAGATGCTAATGAGCGGAATGTTGAAGGTTTTTGGGATACCGCGGGCGCGATTTTAGCCCAGCTGAAACGTTAATACACTTAAAACCATCTCGGAAGCGTAAGCTTTCTTTGGAGGTAACGCGCGCGTAGGTACGCCCTGTAACTTTCGAGCACATACCCCCCAGACGCACACGCGATGACAGACAGGCAGACAGAAGGACAGAAAGACAGACAGACAGAAGGACAGAAGGACAGAAGGACAGATGTACCGATTTATATATATAGATTAATACAACATTATAACCCTTTATCAATCATTATGCGATTTTCGGATTCAATGACAGTATAATTGTAGTGTGATATAACTGTAGCGTGATATAATTGTAGTGTGATATAATTGTAGTGAGATATAATTGTCGTGAGATATAATTGCAGTGATATAATTGTAGTGATATAATTGTAGTGTGATATAATTATAGTGAGATATAATTGTAGTGATATAATTGTAGTGTGATATAATTGTAGTGAGATATAATTGTAGTGATATAATTGTAGTGTGATATAATTGTAGTGATATATAATTGTAGTGTGATATAACTGTAGTGTGATATAATTGCAGTGTGATATAATTGTAGTGAGATATAATTGTAGTGATATAATTGTAGTGTGATATAATTGTAGTGATATAATTGTAGTGTGACATAATTGTAGTGAGATACAATTGTAGTGATATAATTGAAGTGTGATATAACTGTAGTGTGATATAATTGTAGTGAGATATAATTGTAGTGTGATATAATTGTAGTGATATAATTGTAGTGAGATATAATTGCAGTGTGATATAATTGTAGTGTGATATAATTGTAGTGTGATGTAATTGTAGTGTGATATAATTGCAGTGTGATATAATTGTAGTGAGCTATGAATGTAGTGATATAATTGAAGTGAGATATAATTGTAGTGTGATATAATTGTAGTGTGATATAATTGTAGTGTGATGTAATTGTAGTGTGATATAATTGCAGTGTGATATAATTGTAGTGTGATAAAGTTGTAGTGTGATATAATTGTAGTGAGATATAATTGTAGTGTGATATAATTGTAGTGTAATATAATTGTAGTGTGATATAATTGTAGTGAGATATAATTGTAGTGTGATATAACTGTAGTGTGATATAATTGTAGTGTGATATAATTGTAGTGAGATATAATTGTAGTGATATAATTGTAGTGTGATATAATTGTAGTGATATAATTGTAGTGTGATATAATTGTAGAGAGATATAATTGTAGTGTGATATAATTGTAGTGTGATATAATTGTAGTGAGATATAATTGTAGTGTGATATAATTGTAGTGTGATATAATTGTAGTGTGATATAATTGTAGTGAGATATAATTGTAGTGTGATATAATTGTAGTGTGATATAATTGTAGTGTGATATAATTGTAGTGTGATAAAATTGTAGTGTGATATTATTGTAGTGTGATATAATTGTAGTGTGATATAATTGTAGTGTGATATAATTGCAGTGAGATATAATTGTAGTGTGATATAATTGTCGTGAGATATAATTGTAGTGTGATATAATTGTAGTGTGATATAATTGTAGTGTGATATAATTGTAGTGATATAATTGTAGTGTGATATAATTGTAGTGAGATATAATTGTAGTGATATAATTGTAGTGTGATATAATTGTAGTGAGATATAATTGTAGTGATATAATTGTAGTGTGATATAATTGTAGTGAGGTATAATTGTAGTGATATAATTGTAGTGTGATATAATTGTAGTGAGGTATAATTGTAGTGATATAATTGTAGTGTGATATAATTGTAGTGTGATATAATTGTAGTGATATAATTGTAGTGTGATATAATTGTAGTGAGATATAATTGTAGTGATATAATTGTAGTGTGATATAATTGTAGTGAGATATAATTGTAGTGTGATATAATTGTAGTGTGATATAATTGTAGTGTGATATAATTGTAGTGTGATATAATTGTAGTGTGATATAATTGTAGTGTGATATAATTGTAGTGTGATATAATTGTAGTGTGACATAATTGCAGTGTGATATAATTGTAGTGTGATATAATTGTAGTGAGATATAATTGTAGTGTGATACAATTGTAGTGTGATATAATTGTAGTGTGATATAATTGTAGTGTGATATAATTGCAGTGTGATATAATTGTAGTGTGATACAATTGTAGTGAGATATAATTGTAGTGATATAATTGTAGTGAGATATAATTGTAGTGATATAATTGTAGTGTGATATAATTGTAGTGTGATATAATTGTAGTGAGATATAATTGGAGTGATATAATTGTAGTGAGATATAATTGTAGTGATATAATTGTAGTGTGATATAATTGTAGTGTGATATAATTGTAGTGAGATATAATTGGTGTGATATAATTGTAGTGAGATATAATTGTAGTGATATAATTGTAGTGTGATATAATTGTAGTGTGATATAATTGTAGTGAGATATAATTGGAGTGATATAATTGTAGTGAGATATAATTGTAGTGATATAATTGTAGTGTGATATAATTGTAGTGTGATATAATTGTAGTGAGATATAATTGTAGTGTGATATAATTGTAGTGTGATATGATTGTAGTGTGATATAATTGTAGTGTGATATAATTGTAGTGTGATATAATTGAAGTGAGATATAATTGTAGTGATATAATTGTAGTGTGATATAATTGTAGTGTGATATAATTGTAGTGAGATATAATTGTAGTGATATAATTGTAGTGAGATATAATTGTAGTGTGATGTAATTGTAGTGTGATATAATTGCAGTGTGATATAATTGTAGTGAGATATAATTGTAGTGATATAATTGTAGTGTGATATAATTGTAGTGAGATATAATTGTAGTGTGATATAATTGTAGTGAGATATAATTGTAGTGATATAATTGTAGTGTGATATAATTGTAGTGAGATATAATTGGAGTGTGATATAACTGTAGTGTGATATAATTGCAGTGTGATATAATTGTAGGGAGATATAATTTTAGTGATATAATTGTAGTGTGATATAATTGTAGTGTGATATAATTGTAGTGAGATATAATTGTAGTGTGATATAATTGTAGTGTGATATAATTGTAGTGGGATATAATTGTACTGAGATATAATTGTAGTGATATAATTGTAGTGTGATATAATTGTAGTGTGATATAATTGTAGTGTGATATAATTGGAGTGATATAATTGCAGTGTGATATAATTGTACTGAGATATAATTGTAGTGATATAATTGTAGTGTGATATAATTGTAGTGTGATATAATTGTAGTGTGATATAATTGTAGTGTGACATAATTGCAGTGTGATATAATTGTAGTGTGATATAATTGTAGTGAGATATAATTGTAGTGTGATATAATTGTAGTGTGATATAATTGTAGTGTGATATAATTGTAGTGTGATATAATTGCAGTGTGATATAATTGTAGTGTGATACAATTGTAGTGAGATATAATTGTAGTGATATAATTGTAGTGAGATATAATTGTAGTGATATAATTGTAGTGTGATATAATTGTAGTGTGATATAATTGTAGTGAGATATTATTGGAGTGATATAATTGTAGTGAGATATAATTGTAATCAGATATAATTGGAGTGATATAATTGTAGTGAGATATAATTGTAGTGAAATAATTGTAGTGTGATACAATTGTAGTGAGATATAATTGTAGTGTGATATAATTGTAGTGTGATATAATTGTAGTGTGATATAATTGTAGTGTGATATAATTGTAGTGAGATATAATTGTAGTGTGATATAATTGTAGTGTGATATAATTGTAGTGTGATATAATTGTAGTGTGATATAATTGAAGTGAGATATAATTGTAGTGATATAATTGTAGTGTGATATAATTGTAGTGTGATATAATTGTAGTGTGATATAATTGTAGTGAGATATAATTGTAGTGATATAATTGTAGTGAGATATAATTGTAGTGTGATGTAATTGAAGTGTGATATAATTGCAGTGTGATATAATTGTAGTGAGATATTATTGTAGTGATATCATTGTAGTGTGATATAATTGTAGTGAGATATAATTGTAGTGATATAATTGTAGTGAGATATAATTGTAGTGTGATATAATTGTAGTGTGATATACTTCTAGTGTGATATAATTGGAGTGTGATGAAATTGCAGTGTGATATAATTGTAGTGTGATATAATTGTAGTGAGATATAATTGTAGTGTGATATAATTGTAGTGAGATATAATTGTAGTGTGATATAACTGTAGTGTGAAATAATTGTTGTGTGATATAACTGTAGTGTGATATAATTGTAGTGAGATATAATTGTAGTGTGATATAGTTGTAGTGTGATATAATTGTAGTGTGATATAATTGTAGTGTGATATAATTGTAGTGTGATATAATTGAAGTGGGATATAATTGGAGTGTGATGTAATTGTAGTGTGATGTAATTGTAGTGTGATATAATTGAAGTGTGATGTAATTGCAGTGTGATATAATTGTAGTGTGATATAATTGTAGTGTGATATAAATGTAGTGTGAGATTATTGTAGTGTGATATAATTGTAGTGTGATGTAATTGTAGTGTGATATAATTGTAGTGTGATGTAATTGTAGTGTGATATAATTGTAGTGTGATATAATTGTAGTGAGATATAATTGTAGTGATATAATTGTAGTGTGATATAATTGTAGTGTGATATAATTGTAGTGAGATATAATTGTAGTGAGATATATTTGTAGTGTGATATAATGGTAGTGTGATATAATTGTAGTGCGATATAATTGTAGTGTGATATAATTGTAGTGTGATATAATTGTAGTGTGATATAATTGTAGTGAGATATAATTGCAGTGTGATATAATTGTAGTGTGATATAATTGCAGTGTGATATAATTGTAGTGTGAGGTAATTGTAGTGTGATATAATTGTAGTGTGATATAATTGTAGTGAGATATAATTGCAGTGTGATATAATTGTAGTGAGATATAATTGTAGTGTGATATAATTGTAGTGTGATATAATTGTAGTGTGATATAATTGTAGTGAGATATAATTGTAGTGTGATGTAATTGTAGTGTGATGTAATTGTAGTATGATATAATTGTAGTGTGATATAATTGTAGTGTGATATAATTGTAGTGAGATATAATTATAGTGTGATATAATTGTAGTGTGATATAATTGTAGTGTGATATAATTGTAGTGAGAAAAATTGTAGTGTGATATAATTGTAGTGTGATATAATTGTAGTGTGATATAATTGTAGTGTGATATAATTGTCATGTGATATAATTATAGTGTGATATAATTGTAGTGTGATATAATTGCAGTGTGATATAATTGTCATGTGATGTAATTGTAGTGTGATACAATTGTAGTGTGATATAATTGTAGTGTGATATAATTGTAGTGTGATATAATTGTAGAGTGTTATAATTGTAGTGTGATATAATTGTAGTGAGATATAATTGTAGTGTGATATAATTGTAGTGATATAATTGTAGTGAGATATAATGGTAGTGATATAATTGTAGTGTGTTATAATTGTAGTTTGATATAATTGTAGTGTGATATAATTGTAGTGAGATATAATTGTCGTGATATAATTGTAGTGAGATATAATTGTAGTGATATAATTGTAGTGAGATATAATTGTAGTGTGATATAATTGTAGTGAGATATAATTGTTGTGTGATATAATTGTAGTGTGATATAATTGTAGTGTGATATAATTGTAGTGTGATACAATTGTAGTGTGATATAATTGTAGTGTGATATAATTGTAGAGTGATATAATTGTAGTGTGATATAATTGTAGTGAGATATAATTGTAGTGTGATATAATTGTAGTGTGATATAATTGTAGTGTGATATAATTGTAGTGTGATATAACTGTAGTGATATAATTGTAGTGTGATATAATTGCAGTGAGATATATTTGTAGTGTGATATAATTGTAGTGTGATATAATTGTAGTGAGATATAATTGTAGTGATATAATTGTAGTGAGATATAATGGTAGTGATATAATTGTAGTGTGTTATAATTGTAGTTTGATATAATTGTAGTGTGATATAATTGTAGTGAGATATAATTGTAGTGATATAATTGTAGTGAGATATAATTGTAGTGATATAATTGTAGTGAGATATAATTGTCGTGTGATATAATTGTAGTGAGATATAATTGTAGTGTGATATAATTGTAGTGAGATATAATTGTAGTGTGATATAATTGTAGTGTGATATAATTGTAGTGTGATATAATTGTAGTGAGATATAATTGTAGTGTGATGTAATTGTAGTGTGATATAATTGTAGTGTGATATAATTGTAGTGTGATATAATTGTAGTGTGATATAATTGTAGTGAGATATAATTGTAGTGAGATATAATTGTAGTGTGATATAATTGTAGTGATATAATTGTAGTGTGATATAATTGTCATGTGATATAATTGTAGTGAGATATAATTGCAGTGTGATATAATTGTCATGTGATATAATTGTAGTGTGATATAATTGTAGTGTGATATAATTGTAGTGTGATATAATTGTAGTGAGATATAATTGTAGTGTGATATAATTGTAGTGTGATATAATTGTAGTGAGAAATAATTGTAGTGAGATATAATTGTAATGTGATATAATTGTCATGTGATATAATTGTAGTGTGATATAATTGTAGTGTGATATAATTGCAGTGTGATATAATTGTAGTGAGATATAATTGTAGTGAGATATAATTGTAGTGTGATATAATTGTAGTGTGATATAATTGTCGTGTGATATAATTGTAGAGTGATATAATTGTAGTGTGATATAACTGTAGTGAGATATAATTGTCGTGTGATATAATTGTAGTGTGATATAATTGTAGAGTGATATAATTGTAGTGTGATATAATTGTAGTGTGATATAATTGTAGTGTGATATAATTGTAGTGAGATATAATTGTAGTGTGACATAATTGTAGTGTGATATAATTGTAGTGTGATATAATTGTAGTGTGATATAATTGTAGTGTGATATAATTGAAGTGAGATATAATTGTAGTGATATAATTGTAGTGTGATATAATTGTAGTGTGATATAATTGTAGTGTGATATAATTGTAGTGAGATATAATTGTAGTGATATAATTGTAGTGAGATATAATTGTAGTGTGATGTAATTGAAGTGTGATATAATTGCAGTGTGATATAATTGTAGTGAGATATTATTGTAGTGATATCATTGTAGTGTGATATAATTGTAGTGAGATATAATTGTAGTGATATAATTGTAGTGAGATATAATTGTAGTGTGATATAATTGTAGTGTGATATACTTCTAGTGTGATATAATTGGAGTGTGATGAAATTGCAGTGTGATATAATTGTAGTGTGATATAATTGTAGTGAGATATAATTGTAGTGTGATATAATTGTAGTGAGATATAATTGTAGTGAGATATAACTGTAGTGTGAAATAATTGTTGTGTGATATAACTGTAGTGTGATATAATTGTAGTGAGATATAATTGTAGTGTGATATAGTTGTAGTGTGATATAATTGTAGTGTGATATAATTGTAGTGTGATATAATTGTAGTGTGATATAATTGAAGTGGGATATAATTGGAGTGTGATGTAATTGTAGTGTGATGTAATTGTAGTGTGATATAATTGAAGTGTGATGTAATTGCAGTGTGATATAATTGTAGTGTGATATAATTGTAGTGTGATATAAATGTAGTGTGAGATTATTGTAGTGTGATATAATTGTAGTGTGATGTAATTGTAGTGTGATATAATTGTAGTGTGATGTAATTGTAGTGTGATATAATTGTAGTGTGATATAATTGTAGTGAGATATAATTGTAGTGATATAATTGTAGTGTGATATAATTGTAGTGTGATATAATTGTAGTGAGATATAATTGTAGTGAGATATATTTGTAGTGTGATATAATGGTAGTGTGATATAATTGTAGTGCGATATAATTGTAGTGTGATATAATTGTAGTGTGATATAATTGTAGTGTGATATAATTGTAGTGAGATATAATTGCAGTGTGATATAATTGTAGTGTGATATAATTGCAGTGTGATATAATTGTAGTGTGAGGTAATTGTAGTGTGATATAATTGTAGTGTGATATAATTGTAGTGAGATATAATTGCAGTGTGATATAATTGTAGTGAGATATAATTGTAGTGTGATATAATTGTAGTGTGATATAATTGTAGTGTGATATAATTGTAGTGAGATATAATTGTAGTGTGATGTAATTGTAGTGTGATGTAATTGTAGTATGATATAATTGTAGTGTGATATAATTGTAGTGTGATATAATTGTAGTGAGATATAATTATAGTGTGATATAATTGTAGTGTGATATAATTGTAGTGTGATATAATTGTAGTGAGAAAAATTGTAGTGTGATATAATTGTAGTGTGATATAATTGTAGTGTGATATAATTGTAGTGTGATATAATTGTCATGTGATATAATTATAGTGTGATATAATTGTAGTGTGATATAATTGCAGTGTGATATAATTGTCATGTGATGTAATTGTAGTGTGATACAATTGTAGTGTGATATAATTGTAGTGTGATATAATTGTAGTGTGATATAATTGTAGAGTGTTATAATTGTAGTGTGATATAATTGTAGTGAGATATAATTGTAGTGTGATATAATTGTAGTGATATAATTGTAGTGAGATATAATGGTAGTGATATAATTGTAGTGTGTTATAATTGTAGTTTGATATAATTGTAGTGTGATATAATTGTAGTGAGATATAATTGTCGTGATATAATTGTAGTGAGATATAATTGTAGTGATATAATTGTAGTGAGATATAATTGTAGTGTGATATAATTGTAGTGAGATATAATTGTTGTGTGATATAATTGTAGTGTGATATAATTGTAGTGTGATATAATTGTAGTGTGATACAATTGTAGTGTGATATAATTGTAGTGTGATATAATTGTAGAGTGATATAATTGTAGTGTGATATAATTGTAGTGAGATATAATTGTAGTGTGATATAATTGTAGTGTGATATAATTGTAGTGTGATATAATTGTAGTGTGATATAACTGTAGTGATATAATTGTAGTGTGATATAATTGCAGTGAGATATATTTGTAGTGTGATATAATTGTAGTGTGATATAATTGTAGTGAGATATAATTGTAGTGATATAATTGTAGTGAGATATAATGGTAGTGATATAATTGTAGTGTGTTATAATTGTAGTTTGATATAATTGTAGTGTGATATAATTGTAGTGAGATATAATTGTAGTGATATAATTGTAGTGAGATATAATTGTAGTGATATAATTGTAGTGAGATATAATTGTCGTGTGATA
This sequence comes from Somniosus microcephalus, assembly GCF_052327205.1. Lineage (NCBI taxonomy): Eukaryota > Metazoa > Chordata > Chondrichthyes > Squaliformes > Somniosidae > Somniosus > Somniosus microcephalus. Next base: position 375,480,192 of record NC_140989.1, on the reverse strand, counting down.
TAATTGTAGTGAGATATAATTGTAGTGTGATATAATTGTAGTGAGATATAATTGTAGTGTGATATAATTGTAGTGTGATATAATTGTAGTGTGATATAATTGTAGTGAGATATAATTGTAGTGTGATGTAATTGTAGTGTGATATAATTGTAGTGTGATATAATTGTAGTGTGATATAATTGTAGTGTGATATAATTGTAGTGAGATATAATTGTAGTGAGATATAATTGTAGTGTGATATAATTGTAGTGATATAATTGTAGTGTGATATAATTGTCATGTGATATAATTGTAGTGAGATATAATTGCAGTGTGATATAATTGTCATGTGATATAATTGTAGTGTGATATAATTGTAGTGTGATATAATTGTAGTGTGATATAATTGTAGTGAGATATAATTGTAGTGTGATATAATTGTAGTGTGATATAATTGTAGTGAGAAATAATTGTAGTGAGATATAATTGTAATGTGATATAATTGTCATGTGATATAATTGTAGTGTGATATAATTGTAGTGTGATATAATTGCAGTGTGATATAATTGTAGTGAGATATAATTGTAGTGAGATATAATTGTAGTGTGATATAATTGTAGTGTGATATAATTGTCGTGTGATATAATTGTAGAGTGATATAATTGTAGTGTGATATAACTGTAGTGAGATATAATTGTCGTGTGATATAATTGTAGTGTGATATAATTGTAGAGTGATATAATTGTAGTGTGATATAATTGTAGTGTGATATAATTGTAGTGTGATATAATTGTAGTGAGATATAATTGTAGTGTGACATAATTGTAGTGTGATATAATTGTGGAGTGATATAATTGTAGTGTGATATAATTGTAGTGAGATATAATTGTCGTGTGATATAATTGTAGTGTGATATAATTGTAGTGAGATATAATTGTAGTATGATATAATCGTAGTGTGATATAATTGAAGTGTGATATAATTGTAGTGATATAATTGTTGTGTGATATAATTGTAGTGAGATATAATTGTAGTGTGATATAACTGTAGTGTGATATAATTGTAGTGAGATATAATTGTAGTGAGATATAATTGTAGTGTGATATAATTGTTGTGTGATATAATTGTAGTGTGATATAATTGTAGTGAGATATAATTGTAATGATATAATTGTAGTGTGTTATAATTGTAGTGTGATATAATTGTAGTGTGATATAATTGTAGTGAGATATAATTGTAGTGATATAATTGTAGTGAGATATAATTGTAGTGATATAATTGTAGTGTGATATAATTGCCGTGAGATATAATTGTAGTGAGATATAATTGTAGTGTGATATAATTGTAGTGAGATATGATTGTAGTGATATAATTGTAGTGTGATATAATTGTAGTGTGATATAATTGTAGTGTGATGTAATTGTAGTGTGATATAATTGCAGTGTGATATAATTGTAGTGAGATATAATTGTAGTTTGATATAATTGTAGTGAGATATAATTGTATTGAGATATAATTGTAGTGTGATATAATGGTAGTGTGATATAATTGTAGTGTGATATAATTGTAATGTGATATAATTGTAATGTGATATAATTGTAGTGAGATATAATTGTAGTGTGATATAATTGTAGTGTGATATAATTGTAGTGTGATATAATTGTAGTGTCATATAATTGTAGTGTGATATAATTGTAGTGAGATATAATTGTAGTGTGATATAATTGTAGTGAGATATAATTATAGTGTGATATAATTGTAGTGTGATATAATTGTAGTGTGATATAATTGTAGTGAGAAAAATTGTAGTGTGATATAATTGTAGTGTGATATAATTGTAGTGTGATATAATTGTAGTGTGATATAATTGTCATGTGATATAATTATAGTGTGATATAATTGTAGTGTGATGTAATTGTAGTGTGATATAATTGTAGTGTGATATAATTGTAGTGTGATATAATTGTAGTGAGATATAATTATAGTGTGATATAATTGTAGTGTGATATAATTGTAGTGTGATATAATTGTAGTGAGAAAAATTGTAGTGTGATATAATTGTAGTGTGATATAATTGTAGTGTGATATAATTGTAGTGTGATATAATTGTAGTGTGATATAATTGTCATGTGATATAATTATAGTGTGATATAATTGTAGTGTGATATAATTGCAGTGTGATATAATTGTCATGTGATGTAATTGTAGTGTGATACAATTGTAGTGTGATATAATTGTAGTCTGATATAATTGTCGTGTGATATAATTGTAGAGTGTTATAATTGTAGTGTGATATAATTGTAGTGAGATATAATTGTAGTGTGATATAATTGTAGTGATATAATTGTAGTGAGATATAATGGTAGTGATATAATTGTAGTGTGTTATAATTGTAGTTTGATATAATTGTAGTGTGATATAATTGTAGTGAGATATAATTGTCGTGATATAATTGTCGTGAGATATAATTGTAGTGATATAATTGTAGTGAGATATAATTGTAGTGTGATATAATTGTAGTGAGATATAATTGTTGTGTGATATAATTGTAGTGTGATATAATTGTTGTGTGATATAATTGTAGTGTGGTATAATTGTCATGTGATATAATTGTAGTGTGATACAATTGTAGTGTGATATAATTGTAGTGTGATATAATTGTAGAGTGATATAATTGTAGTGTGATATAATTGTAGTGTGATATAATTGTAGTGTGATATAATTGTAGTGTGATATAATTGTAGTGTGATATAATTGTAGTGATATAATTGTAGTGTGATATAATTGCAGTGAGATATAATTGTAGTGTGATATAATTGTAGTGATATAATTGTAGTGAGATATAATGGTAGTGATATAATTGTAGTGTGTTATAATTGTAGTTTGATATAATTGTAGTGTGATATAATTGTAGTGAGATATAATTGTCGTGATATAATTGTCGTGAGATATAATTGTAGTGATATAATTGTAGTGAGATATAATTGTCGTGTGATATAATTGTAGTGAGATATAATTGTAGTGTGATATAATTGTAGTGAGATATAATTGTAGTGTGATATAATTGTAGTGTGATATAATTGTAGTGTGATATAATTGTAGTGTGATATAATTGTAGTGTGATATAATTGTAGTGTGATATAATTGTAGTGTGATATAATTGTAGTGAGAAATAATTGTAGTGAGATATAATTGTAATGTGATATAATTGTCATGTGATATAATTGTAGTGTGATATAATTGTAGTGTGATATAATTGCAGTGTGATATAATTGTAGTGAGATATAATTGTAGTGAGATATAATTGTAGTGTGATATAATTGTAGTGTGATATAATTGTCGTGTGATATAATTGTAGAGTGATATAATTGTAGTGTGATATAACTGTAGTGAGATATAATTGTAGTGTGATATAATTGTAGTGTGATATAATTGTAGTGTGATATAATTGTAGAGTGATATAATTGTAGTGTGATATAATTGTAGTGTGATATAATTGTAGTGTGATATAATTGTAGTGAGATATAATTGTAGTGTGATATAATTGTAGTGTGATATAATTGTGGCGTGATATAATTGTAGTGTGATATAATTGTAGTGAGATATAATTGTCGTGTGATATAATTGTAGTGTGATATAATTGTAGTGAGATATAATTGTAGTATGATATAATCGTAGTGTGATATAATTGAAGTGTGATATAATTGTAGTGATATAATTGTAGTGTGATGTAATTGTAGTGAGATATAATTGTAGTGTGATATAACTGTAGTGTGATATAATTGTAGTGAGATATAATTGTAGTGAGATATAATTGTAGTGTGATATAATTGTTGTGTGATATAATTGTAGTGTGATATAATTGTAGTGAGATATAATTGTAATGATATAATTGTAGTGTGTTATAATTGTAGTGTGATATAATTGTAGTGTGATATAATTGTAGTGAGATATAATTGTAGTGATATAATTGTAGTGAGATATAATTGTAGTGATATAATTGTAGTGTGATATAATTGCCGTGAGATATAATTGTAGTGAGATATAATTGTAGTGTGATATAATTGTAGTGAGATATAATTGTAGTGATATAATTGTAGTGTGATATAATTGTAGTGTGATATTATTGTAGTGTGATGTAATTGTAGTGTGATATAATTGCAGTGTGATATAATTGTAGTGAGATATAATTGTAGTTTGATATAATTGTAGTGAGATATAATTGTATTGAGATATAATTGTAGTGTGATATAATTGTAGTGTGATATAATTGTAGTGTGATATAATTGTAATGTGATATAATTGTAATGTGATATAATTGTAGTGAGATATAATTGTAGTGTGATATAATTGTAGTGTGATATAATTGTAGTGTGATATAATTGTAGTGTCATATAATTGTAGTGTGATATAATTGTAGTGAGATATAATTGTAGTGAGATATAATTGTAGTGTGATATAATTGTAGTGTGATATAATTGTAGTGTGATATAATTGTAGTGAGATAAAATTGTGGTGTGATGTAATTGTAGTGTGATATAATTGTAGAGTGATATAATTGTAGTGTGATATAATTGTAGTGTGATATAATTGTAGTGAGATATAATTGCAGTGAGATATAATTGTAGTGTGATATAATTGTAGTGATATAATTGTAGTGTGATATAATTGTCATGTGATATAATTGTAGTGAGATATAATTGTAGTGTGATATAATTGTCGTGTGATATAATTGTAATGTGATATAATTGTAGTGAGATATAATTGTAGTGTGATATAATTGTAGTGTGATATAATTGTAGTGTGATATAATTGTCATGTGATATAATTGTAGTGTGATATAATTGTAGTGTGATATAACTGTAGTGTGATATAATTGTAGTGTGATATAACTGTAGTGTGATATAATTGTAGTGTGATATAATTGTAGTGTGATATAATTGCAGTGTGATATAATTGTCATGTGATATAATTGTAGTGTGATATAATTGCAGTGTGATATAACTGTAGTGTGATATAATTGTAGTGTGATATAATTGTAGTGTGATATAATTGCAGTGTGATATAATTGTCATGTGATATAATTGTAGTGTGATATAATTGTAGTGTGATATAATTGTAGTGTGATATAATTGTAGTGAGATATAATTGTAGTGTGATATAATTGTAGTGTGATATAATTGTAGTGATATAATTGTAGTGTGATATAATTGTAGAGTGATATAATTGTAGTGTGATTTAATTGTAGTGTGATATAATTGTAGTGTGATATAATTGTAGTGGGATATAATTGTAGTGTGATATAATTGTAGTGTAATATAATTGTAGTGTGATATAATTGTAGTGTGATATAATTGTAGTGTGATATAATTGTAGTGTGATATAATTGTAGTGAGATATAATTGTAGTGCGATATAATTGTAGTGTGAGATGATTGTAGTGTGATATAGTTGTTGTGTAATGTAATTGTAGTGAGATATAATTGTAGTGTGATATAATTGTAGTGTGATATAATTGTAGTGAGATATAATTGTAGTGTGATATAATTGTAGTGTGATATAATTGTAGTGTGATATCATTGTCGTGTGATATAATTGTAGAGTGATATAATTGTAGTGTGATATAATTGTAGTGAGATATAATTGTAGTGTGATATAATTGTAGTGAGATATAATTGTAGTGTGATATAATTGTAGTGTGATATAATTGTAGTGTGATATAACAGTAGTGAGATATAATTGTAGTGTGATATAATTGTAGTGAGATATAATTGTAGTGTGATATAATTGTCGTGTGATATAATTGTAGTGAGATATAATTGTAGTGAGATATAATTGTAGTGTGATATAATTGTAGTGTGATACAATTGTAGTGAGATATAATTGTAGTGTGATATAATTGTAGTGTGAAATAATTGTAGTGAGATATAATTGTCGTGAGATATAATTGTAGTGATATAATTGTAGTGTGATATAATTGTAGTGAGATATAATTGTAGTGATATAATTGTAGTGATATAATTGTAGTGATATAATTGTAGTGTGATATAATTGTAGTGTGATATAATTGTAGAGTGATATAATTGTCGTGTGATACAATTGTAGTGAGATATAATTGTAGTGTGATATAATTGTAGTGTGATATAATTGTAGTGTGATATAATTGTAGTGATATAATTGAAGTGTGATATAATTGTAGTGAGATAAAATTGCAGTATGATATAATTGTAGTGTGATATAATTGTAGTGAGATATAATTGTAGTGATCTAATTGTAGTGAGATATAATGGTAGTGATATAATTGTAGTGTGTTATAATTGTAGTTTGATATAATTGTAGTGTGATATAATTGTAGTGAGATATAATTGTCGTGATATAATTGTAGTGAGATATAATTGTAGTGATATAATTGTAGTGTGATATAATTGTAGTGAGATATAATTGTAGTGAGATATAATTGTAGTGTGATATAATTGTAGTGAGATATAATTGAAGTGTGATATAATTGTAGTGTGATATAATTGTAGTGTGATATAATTGTAGTGAGATATAATTGTAGTGTGGTATAATTGGAGTGTGATATAATTGTAGTGAGATATAATTGTCGTGTGATATAACTGTAGTGTGATATAATTGTAGTGTGATATAATTGTAGTGTGATATAATTGTAGTGTGATATAATTGTAGTGAGATATAATTGGAGTGTGATGTAATTGTAGTGTGATATAATTGTAGTGTGATAAAATTGTAGTGTGATATAATTGTAGTGTGATACAATTGTTGTGTGATATAATTGTAGTGAGATATAATTGTTGTGAGATATAATTGTAGTGTGATATAATTGTAGTGATATAATTGTAGTGTGATATAATTGTCATGTGATATAATTGTAGTGAGATATAATTGTAGTGTGATATAATTGTAGTGAGATATAATTGTAGTGTGAGATAATTGTAGTGTGATATAATTGTAGTGTGATACAATTGTTGTGTGATATAATTGTAGTGAGATATAATTGTTGTGAGATATAATTGTAGTGTGATATAATTGTAGTGATATAATTGTAGTGTGATATAATTGTCATGTTATATAATTGTAGTGTGATATAATTGTAGTGTGATATAATTGTAGTGAGATATAATTGTAGTGTGAGATAATTGTAGTGTGATATAATTGTAGTGTGATATAATTGTAGTGAGATATAATTGTAGTGCGATATAATAGTAGAGTGATATAATTGTAGTGTGATATCATTGTAGTGTAATGTAATTGTAGTGAGATATAATTGCAGTGTGATATAATTGTAGTGTGATATAATTGTAGTGTGATATTATTGTAGTGTGATATAATTGTAGTGAGAAATAATTGTAGTGTAATGTAATTGTAGTGAGATATAATTGCAGTGTGATATAATAGTAGAGTTATACAATTGTGGTGTGATATCATTGTAGTGTAATGTAATTGTAGTGAGAAATAATTGTAGTGTGATATAATTGTAGTGTGATATAATTGTAGTGTGATATAATTGCAGTGTGATATAATTGTCATGTGATATAAATGTAGTGTAATATAATTGTAGTGTGATATAATTGTAGTGTGATATAATTGTAGTGTGATATAATTGTAGAGTGATATAATTGTAGTGTGATATATTTGTAGTGAGATATAATTGTAGTGTGATATAATTGTAGTGTGATATAATTGTAGTGTGATATAATTGTAGTGATATAATTGTAGTGAGATATAATTGTTGTGAGATAAAATTGCAGTATGATATAATTGTAGTGTGAAATAATTGTAGTGAGATATAATTGTAGTGATATAATTGTAGTGAGATATAATGGTAGTGATATAATTGTAGTGTGTTATAATTGTAGTTTGATATAATTGTAGTGTGATATAATTGTAGTGAGATATAATTGTAGTGATATAATTGTCGTGAGATATAATTGTAGTGATATAATTGTAGTGTGATATAATTGTAGTGAGATATAATTGTAGTGTGATATAATTGTAGTGAGATATAATTGTAGTGTGATATAATTGTAGTGTGATATAATTGTAGTGTGATATAATTGTAGTGAGATATAATTGTAGTGTGATATAATTGTAGTGTGATATAATTGTAGTGAGATATAATTGTAGTGTGATATAATTGTAGTGTGATATAATTGTAGTGTGATATAATTGTAGTGTGATATAATTGTAGTGAGATATAATTGTAGTGTGATGTAATTGTAGTGTGATATAATTGTAGTGTGATAACATTGTAGTGTGATATAATTGTAGTGCGATATAATTGTAGTGTGATATAATTGTAGTGAGATATAATTGTAGCGAGATATAATTGTAGTGTGATATAATTGTAGTGATATAATTGGAGTGTGATATAATTGTCATGTGATATAATTGTAGTGAGATATAATTGTAGTGTGATATAATTGTCATGTGATATAATTGTAGTGTGATATAATTGTAGTGTGATATAATTGTAGTGTGATATAATTGTAGTGAGATATAATTGTCGTGCGATATAACTGTAGAGTGATATAATTGTAGTGTGATATCATTGTAGTGTAATGTAATTGTAGTGAGATATAATTGTAGTGTGATATAATTGTAGTGTGATATAATTGTAGTGTGATATTATTGAAGTGTGATATAATTGTAGTGAGATATAATTGTAGTGTGATATAATTGTAGTGCGATATAATTGTAGTGTGATATAATTGTAGAGTGATATAATTGTGGTGTGATATAATTGTAGTGTGAAAAAATTGTAGTGAGATATAATTGTAGTGTGATATAATTGTAGTGTGATATAATTGTAGTGAGATATAATTGTAGTGTGATATAATTGTAGTGTGATATAATTGTAGTGAGAAATAATTGTAGTTTGATATAATTGTAGTGTGATATAATTGTAGTGTGATATAATTGTATTGAGATATAATTGTAGTGAGATATAATTGCAGTGTGATATAATTGTCATGTGATATAATTGTAGTGTGATATAATTGTAGTGTGATATAATTGTAGAGTGATATAATTGTAGTGTGATATAATTGTAGTGAGATATAATTGTAGTGTGATATAATTGTAGTGCGATATAATTGTAGTGATATAATTGTAGTGTGATATAATTGTAGTGAGATATAATTGTAGTGTGATATATTTGTAGTGTGATATAATTGTAGTGAGATATAATTGTAGTGATATAATTGTACTGAGATATAATGGTAGTGATACAATTGTCGTGTGTTATAATTGTAGTTTGATATAATTGTAGTGTGATATAATTGTAGTGAGATATAATTGTAGTGATATAACTGTAGTGAGATATAATTGTAGTGATATAATTGTAGTGTGATATAATTGTTGTGAGATATAATTGTAGTGAGATATAATTGTAGTGTGATATAATTGTAGTGTGATATAATTGTAGTGTGATATAATTGTAGTGTGATATAATTGTAGTGAGATATAATTGTAGTGTGATATAATTGTAGTGAGATATAATTGTTGTGTGATATAATTGTCGTGAGATATAATTGTAGTGATATAATTGTAGTGAGATATAATTGTAGTGATATAATTGTAGTGTGATATAATTGTAGTGAGATATAATTGTAGTGAGATATAATTGTAGTTTGATATAATTGTAGTGAGATATAATTGTCGTGTGATATAATTGTAGTGTGATATAATTGTAGTGTGATATAATTGAAGTGAGATATAATTGTTGTGAGATATAATTGTAATGTGATATCATTGTAGTGAGATATAATTGTTGTGTGGTATAATTGTAGTGTGATATAATTGTAGTGTGATATAATTGTAGTGCGATATAATTGTAGTGTGATATAATTGTAGTGTGATATAATTGTAGTGAGATATAATTGTAGTGTGATATAATTGTAGTGTGATATAATTGTAGTGTGATATAATTGTAGTGAGATGTAATTGCAGTGTGATATAATTGTAGTGTGATATAATTGTAGTGTGATATAATTGTAGTGTGATATAACTGTAGTGAGATATAATTGTAGTGTGATATAATTGTAGTGAGAAATAATTGTAGTGTGATATAATTGTAGTGTGATATAATTGTAGTGAGATATAATTGTAATGTGATATAATTGTAGAGAGATATAATTGTAGTGTGATGATATAATTGTAGTGAGATATAATTGTATTGTGATATAATTGTAGAGAGATATAATTGTAGTGTGATATAATTGTAGTGTGATATAATTGTAGTGAGATATAATTGTAGTGTGATATAATTGTAGTGTGATATAATTGTAGTGAGATATAATTGTCGTGAGATATAATTGTAGTGATACAATTGAAGTGATATAATTGTAGTGTGATATAATTGTAGTGAGATATAATTGTAGTGATATAATTGTAGTGATATAATTGTAGTGTGATATAATTGTAGTGAGATATAATTGTAGTGATATAATTGTAGTGTGATATAATTGTAGTGAGATATAATTGTAGTGAGATATAATTGTAGTGTGATATAACTGTAGTGTGATATAATTGTAGTGTGATATAATTGTAGTGAGATATAATTGTAGTGATACAATTGTAGTGTGATATAATTGTAGTGATATAATTGTAGTGTGATATAATTGCAGTGAGATATAATTGTAGTGATATAATTGTAGTGTGATATAATTGTAGTGTGATATAATTGTAGTGTGATATAATTGTAGTGTGATATAATTGTAGTGATATAATTGTAGAGTGATATAATTGTAGTGTGATATAATTGTAGTGCGATATAATTGTAGAGAGATATAATTGTCGTGTGATATAATTGTAGTGTGATATAATTGTAGCGTGATATAATTGTAACGCGATATAATTGTAGTGCGATATAATTGTAGTGAGATATAATTGTAGTGTGATATTATTGTAGTGTGATATAATTGTAGCGTGATATAATTGTAACGCGATATAATTGTAGTGAGATATAATTGTAGAGAGATATAATTGTAGTGTGATATAATTCTAGTGTGATATAATTGTAGTGTGATATAATTGTAGTGTGATATAATTGTAGTGTGATATAATTGTAGTGAGATATAATTGTAGTGAGATATAATTGTAGTGTGATATATTTGTCATGTGATATAATTGTAGTGTGATATAATTGTAGTGTGATATAATTGCAGTGTGATAAAATTTGGACCGTGATATAATTGTAGTGTGATACAATTGTAGTGTGATATAATTGTAGTGTGATATAATTGTAGTGTGATATAATTGTAGAGTGATATAATTGTAGTGTGATATAATTGTAGTGAGATATAATTGTAGTGTGATATAATTGTAGTGTGATATAATTGTAGTGATATAATTGTAGTGTGATATAATTGTAGTGAGATATAATTGTAGTGTGATATATTTGTAGTGTGATATAATTGTAGTGAGATATAATTGTAGTGATATAATTGTAGTGAGATATAATGGTAGTGATACAATTGTCGTGTGTTATAATTGTAGTTTGATATAATTGTAGTGTGATATAATTGTAGTGAGATATAATTGTGATGATATAATTGTAGTGAGATATAATTGTAGTGTGATATAATTGTAGTGTGATTTAATTGTAGTGTGATATAATTGTAGTGAGATATAATTGTTGTGAGATATAATTGTTGTGTGATATAATTGTCGTGTGATATAATTGTAGTGTGATATAATTGTAGTGTGATATAATTGTAGTGTGATATAATTGTAGTGAGATATAATTGTAGTGTGATATATTTGTAGTGTGATATAATTGTAGTGAGATATAATTGTAGTGATATAATTGTAGTGAGATATAATGGTAGTGATACAATTGTCGTGTGTTATAATTGTAGTTTGATATAATTGTAGTGTGATATAATTGTAGTGAGATATAATTGTAGTGATATAATTGTAGTGAGATATAATTGTAGTGATATAATTGTAGTGTGATATAATTGTAGTGAGATATAATTGTCGTGAGATATCATTGTAGTGTGATATAATTGTAGTGTGATATAATTGTAGTGTGATATAATTGTAGTGAGATATATTTGTAGTGTGATATAATTGTAGTGAGATATAATTGTTGTGTGATATAATTGTCGTGAGATATAATTGTAGTGATATAATTGTAGTGAGATATAATTGTAGTGATATATTTGTAGTGTGATATAATTGTAGTGAGATATAATTGTAGTGAGATATAATTGTAGTGTGATATAATTGTAGTGTGATATAATTGTAGTGTGATATAATTGTAGTGTGATATAATTGTAGTGAGAAATAATTGTAGTGAGATATAATTGTAATGTGATATAATTGTCATGTGATATAATTGTAGTGTGATATAATTGTAGTGTGATATAATTGCAGTGTGATATAATTGTAGTGAGATATAATTGTAGTGAGATATAATTGTAGTGTGATATAATTGTAGTGTGATATAATTGTCGTGTGATATAATTGTAGAGTGATATAATTGTAGTGTGATATAACTGTAGTGAGATATAATTGTAGTGTGATATAATTGTAGTGTGATATAATTGTAGTGTGATATAATTGTAGAGTGATATAATTGTAGTGTGATATAATTGTAGTGTGATATAATTGTAGTGTGATATAATTGTAGTGAGATATAATTGTAGTGTGATATAATTGTAGTGTGATATAATTGTGGCGTGATATAATTGTAGTGTGATATAATTGTAGTGAGATATAATTGTCGTGTGATATAATTGTAGTGTGATATAATTGTAGTGAGATATAATTGTAGTATGATATAATCGTAGTGTGATATAATTGAAGTGTGATATAATTGTAGTGATATAATTGTAGTGTGATGTAATTGTAGTGAGATATAATTGTAGTGTGATATAACTGTAGTGTGATATAATTGTAGTGAGATATAATTGTAGTGAGATATAATTGTAGTGTGATATAATTGTTGTGTGATATAATTGTAGTGTGATATAATTGTAGTGAGATATAATTGTAATGATATAATTGTAGTGTGTTATAATTGTAGTGTGATATAATTGTAGTGTGATATAATTGTAGTGAGATATAATTGTAGTGATATAATTGTAGTGAGATATAATTGTAGTGATATAATTGTAGTGTGATATAATTGCCGTGAGATATAATTGTAGTGAGATATAATTGTAGTGTGATATAATTGTAGTGAGATATAATTGTAGTGATATAATTGTAGTGTGATATAATTGTAGTGTGATATTATTGTAGTGTGATGTAATTGTAGTGTGATATAATTGCAGTGTGATATAATTGTAGTTTGATATAATTGTAGTGAGATATAATTGTATTGAGATATAATTGTAGTGTGATATAATGGTAGTGTGATATAATTGTAGTGTGATATAATTGTAGTGTGATATAATTGTAATGTGATATAATTGTAATGTGATATAATTGTAGTGAGATATAATTGTAGTGTGATATAATTGTAGTGTGATATAATTGTAGTGTGATATAATTGTAGTGTCATATAATTGTAGTGTGATATAATTGTAGTGAGATATAATTGTAGTGAGATATAATTGTAGTGTGATATAATTGTAGTGTGATATAATTGTAGTGTGATATAATTGTAGTGAGATAAAATTGTGGTGTGATGTAATTGTAGTGTGATATAATTGTAGAGTGATATAATTGTAGTGTGATATAATTGTAGTGTGATATAATTGTAGTGAGATATAATTGCAGTGAGATATAATTGTAGTGTGATATAATTGTAGTGATATAATTGTAGTGTGATATAATTGTCATGTGATATAATTGTAGTGAGATATAATTGTAGTGTGATATAATTGTCGTGTGATATAATTGTAATGTGATATAATTGTAGTGAGATATAATTGTAGTGTGATATAATTGTAGTGTGATATAATTGTAGTGTGATATAATTGTCATGTGATATAATTGTAGTGTGATATAATTGTAGTGTGATATAACTGTAGTGTGATATAATTGTAGTGTGATATAACTGTAGTGTGATATAATTGTAGTGTGATATAATTGTAGTGTGATATAATTGCAGTGTGATATAATTGTCATGTGATATAATTGTAGTGTGATATAATTGCAGTGTGATATAACTGTAGTGTGATATAATTGTAGTGTGATATAATTGTAGTGTGATATAATTGCAGTGTGATATAATTGTCATGTGATATAATTGTAGTGTGATTTAATTGTAGTGTGATATAATTGTAGTGTGATATAATTGTAGTGAGATATAATTGTAGTGTGATATAATTGTAGTGTGATATAATTGTAGTGATATAATTGTAGTGTGATATAATTGTAGAGTGATATAATTGTAGTGTGATTTAATTGTAGTGTGATATAATTGTAGTGTGATATAATTGTAGTGGGATATAATTGTAGTGTGATATAATTGTAGTGTAATATAATTGTAGTGTGATATAATTGTAGTGTGATATAATTGTAGTGTGATATAATTGTAGTGTGATATAATTGTAGTGAGATATAATTGTAGTGCGATATAATTGTAGTGTGAGATGATTGTAGTGTGATATAGTTGTTGTGTAATGTAATTGTAGTGAGATATAATTGTAGTGTGATATAATTGTAGTGTGATATAATTGTAGTGAGATATAATTGTAGTGTGATATAATTGTAGTGTGATATAATTGTAGTGTGATATCATTGTCGTGTGATATAATTGTAGAGTGATATAATTGTAGTGTGATATAATTGAAGTGAGATATAATTGTAGTGTGATATAATTGTAGTGAGATATAATTGTAGTGTGATATAATTGTAGTGTGATATAATTGTAGTGTGATATAACAGTAGTGAGATATAATTGTAGTGTGATATAATTGTAGTGAGATATAATTGTAGTGTGATATAATTGTCGTGTGATATAATTGTAGTGAGATATAATTGTAGTGAGATATAATTGTAGTGTGATATAATTGTAGTGTGATACAATTGTAGTGAGATATAATTGTCGTGTGATATAATTGTAGTGTGAAATAATTGTAGTGAGATATAATTGTCGTGAGATATAATTGTAGTGATATAATTGTAGTGTGATATAATTGTAGTGAGATATAATTGTAGTGATATAATTGTAGTGATATAATTGTAGTGATATAATTGTAGTGTGATATAATTGTAGTGTGATATAATTGTAGAGTGATATAATTGTCGTGTGATACAATTGTAGTGAGATATAATTGTAGTGTGATATAATTGTAGTGTGATATAATTGTAGTGTGATATAATTGTAGTGATATAATTGAAGTGTGATATAATTGTAGTGAGATAAAATTGCAGTATGATATAATTGTAGTGTGATATAATTGTAGTGAGATATAATTGTAGTGATCTAATTGTAGTGAGATATAATGGTAGTGATATAATTGTAGTGTGTTATAATTGTAGTTTGATATAATTGTAGTGTGATATAATTGTAGTGAGATATAATTGTCGTGATATAATTGTAGTGAGATATAATTGTAGTGATATAATTGTAGTGTGATATAATTGTAGTGAGATATAATTGTAGTGAGATATAATTGTAGTGTGATATAATTGTAGTGAGATATAATTGAAGTGTGATATAATTGTAGTGTGATATAATTGTAGTGTGATATAATTGTAGTGAGATATAATTGTAGTGTGGTATAATTGGAGTGTGATATAATTGTAGTGAGATATAATTGTCGTGTGATATAACTGTAGTGTGATATAATTGTAGTGTGATATAATTGTAGTGTGATATAATTGTAGTGTGATATAATTGTAGTGAGATATAATTGGAGTGTGATGTAATTGTAGTGTGATATAATTGTAGTGTGATAAAATTGTAGTGTGATATAATTGTAGTGTGATACAATTGTTGTGTGATATAATTGTAGTGAGATATAATTGTTGTGAGATATAATTGTAGTGTGATATAATTGTAGTGATATAATTGTAGTGTGATATAATTGTCATGTGATATAATTGTAGTGAGATATAATTGTAGTGTGATATAATTGTCATGTTATATAATTGTAGTGTGATATAATTGTAGTGTGATATAATTGTAGTGAGATATAATTGTAGTGTGAGATAATTGTAGTGTGATATAATTGTAGTGTGATATAATTGTAGTGAGATATAATTGTAGTGCGATATAATAGTAGAGTGATATAATTGTAGTGTGATATCATTGTAGTGTAATGTAATTGTAGTGAGATATAATTGCAGTGTGATATAATTGTAGTGTGATATAATTGTAGTGTGATATTATTGTAGTGTGATATAATTGTAGTGAGAAATAATTGTAGTGTAATGTAATTGTAGTGAGATATAATTGCAGTGTGATATAATAGTAGAGTTATACAATTGTGGTGTGATATCATTGTAGTGTAATGTAATTGTAGTGAGAAATAATTGTAGTGTGATATAATTGTAGTGTGATATAATTGTAGTGTGATATAATTGCAGTGTGATATAATTGTCATGTGATATAAATGTAGTGTAATACAATTGTAGTGTGATATAATTGTAGTGTGATATAATTGTAGTGTGATATAATTGTAGAGTGATATAATTGTAGTGTGATATATTTGTAGTGAGATATAATTGTAGTGTGATATAATTGTAGTGTGATATAATTGTAGTGTGATATAATTGTAGTGATATAATTGTAGTGTGATATAATTGTAGTGAGATAAAATTGCAGTATGATATCATTGTAGTGTGATATAATTGTAGTGAGATATAATTGTAGTGATATAATTGTAGTGAGATATAATGGTAGTGATATAATTGTAGTGTGTTATAATTGTAGTTTGATATAATTGTAGTGTGATATAATTGTAGTGAGATATAATTGTAGTGATATAATTGTCGTGAGATATAATTGTAGTGATATAATTGTAGTGTGATATAATTGTAGTGAGATATAATTGAGTGAGATATAATTGTAGTGTGATATAATTGTAGTGAGATATAATTGTAGTGTGATATAATTGTCGTGTGATATAATTGTAGTGTGATATAATTGTAGTGAGATATAATTGTAGTGTGATATAATTGTAGTGTGATATAATTGTAGTGAGATATAATTGTAGTGTGATATAATTGTAGTGTGATATAATTGTAGTGAGATATAATTGTAGTGTGATGTAATTGTAGTGTGATATAATTGTAGTGTGATAAAATTGTAGTGTGATATAATTGTAGTGCGATATAATTGTAGTGTGATATAATTGTAGTGAGATATAATTGTAGCGAGATATAATTGTAGTGTGATATAATTGTAGTGATATAATTGGAGTGTGATATAATTGTCATGTGATATAATTGTAGTGAGATATAATTGTAGTGTGATATAATTGTCATGTGATATAATTGTAGTGTGATATAATTGTAGTGTGATATAATTGTAGTGTGATATAATTGTAGTGAGATATAATTGTCGTGCGATATAACTGTAGAGTGATATAATTGTAGTGTGATATCATTGTAGTGTAATGTAATTGTAGTGAGATATAATTGTAGTGTGATATAATTGTAGTGTGATATAATTGTAGTGTGATATTATTGAAGTGTGATATAATTGTAGTGAGATATAATTGTAGTGTGATATAATTGTAGTGCGATATAATTGTAGTGTGATATAATTGTAGAGTGATATAATTGTGGTGTGATATAATTGTAGTGTGAAAAAATTGTAGTGAGATATAATTGTAGTGTGATATAATTGTAGTGTGATATAATTGTAGTGAGATATAATTGTAGTGTGATATAATTGTAGTGTGATATAATTGTAGTGAGAAATAATTGTAGTTTGATATAATTGTAGTGTGATATAATTGTAGTGTGATATAATTGTATTGAGATATAATTGTAGTGAGATATAATTGCAGTGTGATATAATTGTCATGTGATATAATTGTAGTGTGATATAATTGTAGTGTGATATAATTGTAGAGTGATATAATTGTAGTGTGATATAATTGTAGTGAGATATAATTGTAGTGTGATATAATTGTAGTGCGATATAATTGTAGTGATATAATTGTAGTGTGATATAATTGTAGTGAGATATAATTGTAGTGTGATATATTTGTAGTGTGATATAATTGTAGTGAGATATAATTGTAGTGATATAATTGTAGTGAGATATAATGGTAGTGATACAATTGTCGTGTGTTATAATTGTAGTTTGATATAATTGTAGTGTGATATAATTGTAGTGAGATATAATTGTAGTGATATAACTGTAGTGAGATATAATTGTAGTGATATAATTGTAGTGTGATATAATTGTTGTGAGATATAATTGTAGTGAGATATAATTGTAGTGTGATATAATTGTAGTGAGATATAATTGTAGTGTGATATAATTGTAGTGTGATATAATTGTAGTGTGATATAATTGTAGTGAGATATAATTGTAGTGTGATATAATTGTAGTGAGATATAATTGTTGTGTGATATAATTGTCGTGAGATATAATTGTAGTGATATAATTGTAGTGAGATATAATTGTAGTGATATAATTGTAGTGTGATATAATTGTAGTGAGATATAATTGTAGTGAGATATAATTGTAGTTTGATATAATTGTAGTGAGATATAATTGTCGTGTGATATAATTGTAGTGTGATATAATTGTAGTGTGATATAATTGAAGTGAGATATAATTGTTGTGAGATATAATTGTAATGTGATATCATTGTAGTGAGATATAATTGTTGTGTGGTATAATTGTAGTGTGATATAATTGTAGTGTGATATAATTGTAGTGCGATATAATTGTAGTGTGATATAATTGTAGTGTGATATAATTGTAGTGAGATATAATTGTAGTGTGATATAATTGTAGTGTGATATAATTGTAGTGTGATATAATTGTAGTGAGATATAATTGCAGTGTGATATAATTGTAGTGTGATATAATTGTAGTGTGATATAATTGTAGTGTGATATAACTGTAGTGAGATATAATTGTAGTGTGATATAATTGTAGTGAGAAATAATTGTAGTGTGATATAATTGTAGTGTGATATAATTGTAGTGAGATATGATTGTAATGTGATATAATTGTAGAGAGATATAATTGTAGTGTGATGATATAATTGTAGTGAGATATAATTGTATTGTGATATAATTGTAGAGAGATATAATTGTAGTGTGATATAATTGTAGTGTGATATAATTGTAGTGAGATATAATTGTAGTGTGATATAATTGTAGTGTGATATAATTGTAGTGAGATATAATTGTCGTGAGATATAATTGTAGTGATACAATTGAAGTGATATAATTGTAGTGTGATATAATTGTAGTGAGATATAATTGTAGTGATATAATTGTAGTGATATAATTGTAGTGTGATATAATTGTAGTGAGATATAATTGTAGTGATATAATTGTAGTGTGATATAATTGTAGTGAGATATAATTGTAGTGAGATATAATTGTAGTGTGATATAACTGTAGTGTGATATAATTGTAGTGTGATATAATTGTAGTGAGATATAATTGTAGTGATACAATTGTAGTGATATAATTGTAGTGTGATATAATTGTAGTGTGATATAATTGTAGTGATATAATTGTAGTGTGATATAATTGTAGTGTGATATAATTGTAGTGTGATATAATTGTAGTGTGATATAATTGTAGTGATATAATTGTAGAGTGATATAATTGTAGTGTGATATAATTGTAGTGCGATATAATTGTAGAGAGATATAATTGTCGTGTGATATAATTGTAGTGTGATATAATTGTAGCGTGATATAATTGTAACGCGATATAATTGTAGTGCGATATAATTGTAGTGAGATATAATTGTAGTGTGATATTATTGTAGTGTGATATAATTGTAGCGTGATATAATTGTAACGCGATATAATTGTAGTGAGATATAATTGTAGAGAGATATAATTGTAGTGTGATATAATTCTAGTGTGATATAATTGTAGTGTGATATAATTGTAGTGTGATATAATTGTAGTGTGATATAATTGTAGTGTGATATAATTGTAGTGAGATATAATTGTAGTGAGATATAATTGTAGTGTGATATATTTGTCATGTGATATAATTGAAGTGTGATACAATTGTAGTGTGATATAATTGCAGTGTGATAAAATTTGGACCGTGATATAATTGTAGTGTGATACAATTGTAGTGTGATATAATTGTAGTGTGATATAATTGTAGTGTGATATAATTGTAGAGTGATATAATTGTAGTGTGATATAATTGTAGTGAGATATAATTGTAGTGTGATATAATTGTAGTGTGATATAATTGTAGTGATATAATTGTAGTGTGATATAATTGTAGTGAGATATAATTGTAGTGTGATATATTTGTAGTGTGATATAATTGTAGTGAGATATAATTGTAATGATATAATTGTAGTGAGATATAATGGTAGTGATACAATTGTCGTGTGTTATAATTGTAGTTTGATATAATTGTAGTGTGATATAATTGTAGTGAGATATAATTGTGGTGATATAATTGTAGTGAGATATAATTGTAGTGTGATATAATTGTAGTGTGATTTAATTGTAGTGTGATATAATTGTAGTGAGATATAATTGTTGTGAGATATAATTGTTGTGTGATATAATTGTCGTGTGATATAATTGTAGTGTGATATAATTGTAGTGTGATATAATTGTAGTGTGATATAATTGTAGTGAGATATAATTGTAGTGTGATATATTTGTAGTGTGATATAATTGTAGTGAGATATAATTGTAGTGATATAACTGTAGTGAGATATAATGGTAGTGATACAATTGTCGTGTGTTATAATTGTAGTTTGATATAATTGTAGTGTGATATAATTGTAGTGAGATATAATTGTAGTGATATAATTGTAGTGAGATATAATTGTAGTGATATAATTGTAGTGTGATATAATTGTAGTGAGATATAATTGTCGTGAGATATCATTGTAGTGTGATATAATTGTAGTGTGATATAATTGTAGTGTGATATAATTGTAGTGAGATATAATTGTAGTGTGATATAATTGTAGTGAGATATAATTGTTGTGTGATATAATTGTCGTGAGATATAATTGTAGTGATATAATTGTAGTGAGATATAATTGTAGTGATATATTTGTAGTGTGATATAATTGTAGTGAGATATAATTGTAGTGAGATATAATTGTAGTGTGATATAATTGTAGTGTGATATAATTGTAGTGTGATATAATTGTTGTGAGATATAATTGTAAAGTGATATAATTGTAGTGAGATATAATTGTAGTGTGATATAATTGTAGTGTGATATAATTGTAGTGTGATATAATTGTAGTGAGATATAATTGCAGTGTGATATAATTGTAGCGTGATATAATTGTAGCGCGATATAATTGTAGTGTGATATAATTGTAGTGTGATATAATTGTAGTGTGATATAATTGTAGTGTGATATAATTGTTGTGTGATATAATTGTAGTGTGATATAATTGTAGTGCGATATAATTGTAGTGTGATATAATTGTAGTGCGATATAATTGTAGTGTGATATAATTGTAGTGCGATATAATTGTAGTGTGATATAATTGTAGTGTGATATAATTGTAGTGTGATATAATTGTAGTGTGATATAATTGTAGTGAGATATAATTGTAGTATGATATAATTGTAGTGAGATATAATTGTAGTGTGATATAATTGTAGTGTGATATAATTGTAGTGAGATATAATTGTAGTGTGATATAATTGTAGTGAGATATAATTGTCGTGAGATATAATTGTAGTGATACAATTGAAGTGATATAATTGTAGTGTGATATAATTGTAGTGAGATATAATTGTAGTGATATAATTGTAGTGATATAATTGTAGTGATATAATTGTAGTGTGATATAATTGTAGTGAGATATAATTGTAGTGATATAATTGTAGTGTGATATAATTGTAGTGAGATATAATTGTAGTGATATAATTGTAGTGAGATATAATTGTAGTGTGATATAACTGTAGTGTGATATAATTGTAGTGTGATATAATTGTAGTGAGATATAATTGTAGTGATACAATTGTAGTGTGATATAATTGTAGTGATATAATTGTAGTGTGATATAATTGTAGTGAGATATAATTGTAGTGATATAATTGTAGTGTGATATAATTGTAGTGTGATATAATTGTAGTGTGATATAATTGTAGTGAGATATAATTGTAGTGATATAATTGTCATGTGATATAATTGTAGTGTGATATAATTGTAGTGCGATATAATTGTAGTGAGATATAATTGTAGTGTGATATAATTGTAGTGTGATATAATTGTAGCGTGATATAATTGTGACGCGATATAATTGTAGTGCGATATAATTGTAGTGAGATATAATTGTAGTGTGATATTATTGTAGTGTGATATAATTGTAGCGTGATATAATTGTAACGCGATATAATTGTAGTGCGATATAATTGTAGTGTGATATAATTGTCGTGATATAATTGTAGTGTGATATAATTGTAGTGTGATATAATTGTAGTGAGATATAATTGTAGTATGATATAATTGTAGCGTGATATAATTGTAGTGTGATATAATTGTAGTGTGATATAATTGTAGTGAGATATAATTGTAGTGTGATATAATTGTAGTGAGATATAATTGTTGTGTGATATAATTGTCGTGAGATATAATTGTAGTGATATAATTGTAGTGAGATATAATTGTAGTGTGATATAATTGTAGTGAGATATAATTGTAGTGAGATATAATTGTAGTTTGATATAATTGTAGTGAGATATAATTGTCGTGTGATATAATTGTAGTGTGATATAATTGTAGTGTGATATAATTGAAGTGAGATATAATTGTTGTGAGATATAATTGTAATGTGATATCATTGTAGTGAGATATAATTGTTGTGTGGTATAATTGTAGTGTGATATAATTGTAGTGTGATATAATTGTAGTGCGATATAATTGTAGTGTGATATAATTGTAGTGTGATATAATTGTAGTGAGATATAATTGTAGTGTGATATAATTGTAGTGTGATATAATTGTAGTGTGATATAATTGTAGTGAGATATAATTGTAGTGTGATATAATTGTTGTGTGATATAATTGTAGTGTGATATAATTGTAGTGAGATATAATTGTAGTGCGATATAATTGTAGTGTGATGTAATTGTAGTGTGATATAATTGTAGTGTAATGTAATTGTAGTGAGATATAATTGTAGTGTGATATAATTGTAGTGTGATATAATTGTAGTGTGATATAATTGTTGTGTGATATAATTGTAGTGTGATATAATTGTCGTGCGATATAATTGTAGTGTGATATAATTGTAGTGTGATATAATTGTAGTGAGATATAATTGCAGTGTGATATAATTGTAGTGTGATATAATTGTAGTGTGATATAATTGTAGTGTGATATAATTGTAGTGTGATATAATTGTAGTGTGATATAATTGTAGTGAGAAATAATTGTAGTGTGATATAATTGTAGTGTGATATAATTGTAGTGAGATATACTTGTAATGTGATATAATTGTAGAGAGATATAATTGTAGTGTGATGATATAATTGTAGTGAGATATAATTGTAATGTGATATAATTGTAGAGAGATATAATTGTAGTGTGATATAATTGTAGTGTGATATAATTGTAGTGAGATATAATTGTAGTGTGATATAATTGTAGTGTGATATAATTGTAGTGAGATATAATTGTCGTGAGATATAATTGTAGTGATACAATTGAAGTGATATAATTGTAGTGTGATATAATTGTAGTGAGATATAATTGTAGTGATATAATTGTAGTGATATAATTGTAGTGTGATATAATTGTAGTGAGATATAATTGTAGTGATATAATTGTAGTGTGATATAATTGTAGTGAGATATAATTGTAGTGAGATATAATTGTAGTGTGATATAACTGTAGTGTGATATAATTGTAGTGTGATATAATTGTAGTGAGATATAATTGTAGTGATACAATTGTAGTGTGATATAATTGTAGTGATATAATTGTAGTGTGATATAATTGCAGTGAGATATAATTGTAGTGATATAATTGTAGTGTGATATAATTGTAGTGTGATATAATTGTAGTGTGATATAATTGTAGTGATATAATTGTAGAGTGATATAATTGTAGTGTGATATAATTGTAGTGCGATATAATTGTAGTGAGATATAATTGTCGTGTGATATAATTGTAGTGTGATATAATTGTAGCGTGATATAATTGTAACGCGATATAATTGTAGTGCGATATAATTGTAGTGAGATATAATTGTAGTGTGATATTATTGTAGTGTGATATAATTGTAGCGTGATATAATTGTAACGCGATATAATTGTAGTGAGATATAATTGTAGAGAGATATAATTGTAGTGTGATATAATTCTAGTGTGATATAATTGTAGTGTGATATAATTGTAGTGTGATATAATTGTAGTGTGATATAATTGTAGTGAGATATAATTGTAGTGAGATATAATTGTAGTGTGATATATTTGTCATGTGATATAATTGTAGTGTGATATAATTGTAGTGTGATATAATTGCAGTGTGATAAAATTTGGACTGTGATACAATTGTAGTGTGATACAATTGTAGTGTGATATAATTGTAGTGTGATATAATTGTAGTGTGATATAATTGTAGAGTGATATAATTGTAGTGTGATATAATTGTAGTGAGATATAATTGTAGTGTGATATAATTGTAGTGTGATATAATTGTAGTGATATAATTGTAGTGTGATATAATTGTAGTGAGATATAATTGTAGTGTGATATATTTGTAGTGTGATATAATTGAAGTGAGATATAATTGTAGTGATATAATTGTAGTGAGATATAATGGTAGTGATACAATTGTCGTGTGTTATAATTGTAGTTTGATATAATTGTAGTGTGATATAATTGTAGTGAGATATAATTGTGGTGATATAATTGTAGTGAGATATAATTGTAGTGTGATATAATTGTAGTGTGATTTAATTGTAGTGTGATATAATTGTAGTGAGATATAATTGTTGTGAGATATAATTGTTGTGTGATATAATTGTCGTGTGATATAATTGTAGTGTGATATAATTGTAGTGTGATATAATTGTAGTGTGATATAATTGTAGTGAGATATAATTGTAGTGTGATATATTTGTAGTGTGATATAATTGTAGTGAGATATAATTGTAGTGATATAATTGTAGTGAGATATAATGGTAGTGATACAATTGTCGTGTGTTATAATTGTAGTTTGATATAATTGTAGTGTGATATAATTGTAGTGAGATATAATTGTAGTGATATAATTGTAGTGAGATATAATTGTAGTGATATAATTGTAGTGTGATATAATTGTAGTGAGATATAATTGTCGTGAGATATAATTGTAGTGTGATATAATTGTAGTGTGATATAATTGTAGTGTGATATAATTGTAGTGAGATATAATTGTAGTGTGATATAATTGTAGTGAGATATAATTGTTGTGTGATATAATTGTCGTGAGATATAATTGTAGTGATATAATTGTAGTGAGATATAATTGTAGTGATATATTTGTAGTGTGATATAATTGTAGTGAGATATAATTGTCGTGAGATATAATTGTAGTGTGATATAATTGTAGTGTGATATAATTGTAGTGTGATATAATTGTTGTGAGATATAATTGTAAAGTGATATAATTGTAGTGAGATATAATTGTAGTGTGATATAATTGTAGTGTGATATAATTGTAGTGTGATATAATTGTAGTGAGATATAATTGCAGTGTGATATAATTGTAGCGTGATATAATTGTAGCGCGATATAATTGTAGTGTGATATAATTGTAGTGTGATATAATTGTAGTGTGATATAATTGTAGTGTGATATAATTGTTGTGTGATATAATTGTAGTGTGATATAATTGTAGTGCGATATAATTGTAGTGTGATATAATTGTAGTGCGATATAATTGTAGTGAGATATAATTGTAGTGTGATATAATTGTAGTGCGATATAATTGTAGTGTGATATAATTGTAGTGTGATATAATTGTAGTGTGATATAATTGTAGTGTGATATAATTGTAGTGAGATATAATTGTAGTATGATATAATTGTAGTGAGATATAATTGTAGTGTGATATAATTGTAGTGGGATATAATTGTAGTGAGATATAATTGTAGTGTGATATAATTGTAGTGTGATATAATTGTAGTGAGATATAATTGTCGTGAGATATAATTGTAGTGATACAATTGAAGTGATATAATTGTAGTGTGATATAATTGTAGTGAGATATAATTGTAGTGATATAATTGTAGTGATATAATTGTAGTGATATAATTGTAGTGTGATATAATTGTAGTGAGATATAATTGTAGTGATATAATTGTAGTGTGATATAATTGTAGTGAGATATAATTGTAGTGATATAATTGTAGTGAGATATAATTGTAGTGTGATATAACTGTAGTGTGATATAATTGTAGTGTGATATAATTGTAGTGAGATATAATTGTAGTGATACAATTGTAGTGTGATATAATTGTAGTGATATAATTGTAGTGTGATATAATTGTAGTGAGATATAATTGTAGTGATATAATTGTAGTGTGATATAATTGTAGTGTGATATAATTGTAGTGTGATATAATTGTAGTGAGATATAATTGTAGTGATATAATTGTCATGTGATATAATTGTAGTGTGATATAATTGTAGTGCGATATAATTGTAGTGAGATATAATTGTAGTGTGATATAATTGTAGTGTGATATAATTGTAGCGTGATATAATTGTGACGCGATATAATTGTAGTGCGATATAATTGTAGTGAGATATAATTGTAGTGTGATATTATTGTAGTGTGATATAATTGTAGCGTGATATAATTGTAACGCGATATAATTGTAGTGCGATATAATTGTAGTGTGATATAATTGTAGTGATATAATTGTAGTGTGATATAATTGTAGTGTGATATAATTGTAGTGAGATATAATTGTAGTGTGATATAATTGTAGTGTGATATAATTGTAGTGTAATATAATTGTAGTGAGATATAATTGTCGTGAGATATAATTGTAGTGTGATATAATTGTAGTGTGATATAATTGTCATGTGATATAATTGTAGTGTGATATAATTGTAGTGTGATATAATTGTTGTGAGATATAATTGTAGTGTGATATAATTGTAGTGTGATATAATTGTAGTGAGATATAATTGTATTGAGATATAATTGTAGTGTGATATAATTGTAGTGAGATATAATTGTAGTGAGATATAATTGTTGTGTGATATAATTGTAGTGTGATATAATTGTAGTGAGATATAATTGTAGTGAGATATAATTGTTGTGTGATATAATTGTAGTGTGATATAATTGTAGTGTGATATAATTGTAGTGAGGTATAATTGTTGTGAGATATAATTGTAGTGTTATATAATTGTAGTGTGATATAATTGTAGTGTGATATAATTGTAGTGTGATATAATTGCAGTGTGATATAATTGTAGTGTGATATAATTGTTGTGAGATATAATTGTAGTGATATAATTGTAGTGACATATAATTGTAGTGAGATATAATTGTAGTGTGATATAATTGTAGTGAGATATAATTGTAGTGTGATATAATTGTAGTGTGATATAATTGCAGTGTGATATAATTGCAGTGTGATATAATTGTAGTGTGATATAATTGTAGTGATATAATTGTAGTGTGATATAATTGTAGTCTGATATAATTGTAGTCTGATATAATTGTAGTGTGATATAATTGTAGTGTGATATAATTGTAGTGTGATTTAATTGTAGTGAGATATAATTGTCGTGTGATATAATTGTAGTGTGATATAATTGTAGTAATATAATTGCAGTGTGATATAATTGCAGTGTGATATAATTGTAGTGTGATATAATTGTAGTGATATAATTGTAGTGTGATATAATTGTAGTCTGATATAATTGTAGTCTGATATAATTGTAGTGTGATATAATTGTAGTGTGATATAATTGTAGTAATATAATTGTAGTGTGATATAATTGTAGTGTGATATAATTGTAGTGAGATATAATTGTAGTGTGATATAATTGTAGTGAGATATAATTGTAGTGTGATATAATTGTAGTGTGATATAATTGTAGTGTGATATAATTGTAGTAATATAATTGTAGTGTGATATAATTGTCGTGTGAAATAATTGTACTGTGATATAATTGTAGTGTGATATAATTGTAGTGTGATATAATTGTAGTGTGATATAATTGTAGTGTGATATAATTCTAGTGTGATATAATTGTAGTGATATAATTGTAGTGTGATATAATTGTAGTGTGATATAATTGTAGTGAGATATAATTGTCGTGTGATATAATTGTCGTGATATAATTGTAGTGTGATATAATTGTAGTTTGATATAACTGTAGTGAGATATAATTGTAGTGTGATATAATTGTAGTGTGATATAATTGTAGTCCTAGAAATTCGGTAGGCTTAGCGCCGCATTTGAGCCGCTAGAGGGCCTAGCGCCGGAGTTATGGCCAGTTGAGAAATTCCCTGGGGCCCTAAATCGGCGTTGCACCGGTAGCGCTGCGCCGGCACCGATGACGTCATCGGTGTGCGAAGCGTCCCGGTTGCCGTGGTAACCCGGCCCCAAGCCGAAATTCAGTTGCGCCCGCCTCGCCCGTGGCAGGCGCAACTAAGACTCTGGCAACAGAGTCTTCCCCCAGTGTGCGCCGGCGCATTAAGGTGGAGCGGCGGCCGGCCGCGTTCCCGGCGGCCGCCTGCCCGCACCTCCCTTCCCGGACTCCTGCATTCCCCCCCTGCGGCACTGATCAGTGTCTGATGCGAGCCCGGCACTTCCCCGAGGTGCCGGGCTCAGATGTCGGGTCAATCCGCCGGACTGTTTTCGGCTGCAGGCAGCTCCTCCTTAACAGGAGGAGGAGGCCTGCAGTTCCCCCGCCTGCCGCACCGCATCGGGTTCCGCAGCGGGGGATTAGCGCCGGGAAACCCAAGTTCACGCCCGTTTTGAGGCGCTAAAGGAGGGTTTTAGCGCCCGCCGCCGTCTGGGCCCGGCGCACCCGAATTTTCGTTGCGTGCTGCCGCATTACT
This sequence comes from Somniosus microcephalus, assembly GCF_052327205.1. NCBI lineage: Eukaryota > Metazoa > Chordata > Chondrichthyes > Squaliformes > Somniosidae > Somniosus > Somniosus microcephalus. The sequence goes on along the minus strand of NC_140989.1, from coordinate 375,451,069 downwards.
GCTGGCGCAAACTTTCTGGCGCTACAGCCCTGGCAAGACCAAAACCCAATTTCTAGGCCGTAGTGTGATATAATTGTAGTGTGATATAATTGTAGTGTGATATAATTGTAGTGCGATATAATTGTAGTGTGATATATTTGTAGTGTGATATAATTGTAGTGAGATATAATTGTAGTGTGATATAATTGTAGTGTGATATAGTTGTAGTGTGATATAATTGTAGTGTGATATATTTGTAGTGTGATATAATTGTAGTGTGATATAATTGTAGTGATATAATTGTAGTGTGATATAATTGTAGTGTGATATAATTGTAGTGTGATATAATTGTAATGTGATATAATTGATGGACAGACTGCGGGAAAGGGCAGCAATTAATGAGTTGGTTACAGGGACTGTGCGATGAGCTAAAACACTGTTAACATTGAGCTCTCGACACTGAACAAAATATTAACATCACTGCTACCATCAGGGGCTTGTCTTAAATACACAAGTTCGTCGGAGAAGTTGTTTCAAATGAGCAAAGGATCAGGAGTTAGGCCGCAGCCTCTACTCCCAGTGCTAGGTGAAATATGGCCGACTGCACTCAGTGGAGCAGTGTGTCATTGTTTGTTGCTGTGGATGCAGGAATACATGTTGCAGTATTGTTAAACTCTCCGCCAGCACTATTAGATTCTTGGGGGAGAAATTGGGTTGTTAGCGCCACCGATTATCGCCTAAAGAGGCCGAAAAGTGGGGCGATAGCCAATTTCTGTGCAGTCGCAGGGAGCCTGGCGCCTCGCCCCATATTGACCATGCATTTAGCGCTGGCGCAAAATCTTAGCGCGCGCTCGCGGGCGCAGGCTGATCATGACGCCATTCCATGGTGCAATGCCTTTTTAGCGCCCCGGACCGGAAATTGGGTGGCGCCCGCCTCTGTTGCGCCTGGCGCTAATAGTGACAGCTCACTGGAACGTTCCCCAGGCACTCTCGGAGTAGGGGGGTGCTGTTTAAAGGGGACACCACTGTTCTGAAAACGTCAGCCCTTTTGTGAATGCAACTTGTTGGCTGGTTTGATACAGTTGAGCAGCTGCAGTGCTAGAGCCTTATTGCCATTCAACCAGCAGTGCCAGAGGACCTTTAGCCCTGTGAACATTACCTAGCTGCTGGTAAGAGCTTACAACCTTTACCTTGATCACTCTTATTATGGGGGCTGCTCTGGAAGGGAACATCCTGCTGCTAGAACATCTTGAGAGGGCACAGAGACGGAGGGAGAGAGGGCCAGGAGTGGCCAGATGGAGGAGGGCCAACAGACGTCGCCACACCAGACCTTACGCAGCGAGGGTTTTCAGACAGCAGTTCTCCTACCACAACATGTCGGAGGAGCAGTGTGTCAGAAGGCTGCGATTCCATAAGGAGGTGGTGACTGAGCTGTGCCAGCTGCTTCAGGATGATCTTCTGCCGCGCATACGGTGCAGGACATCTCTGTCGGTGCCTGTAAAGGTTACTGTAGCCCTCAATTTCTTTGCCAGCGGCTCCTTTCAGGCCGCGACTGAGGACATAGCTAACATTTCCCAGTTTGCGGTGCATTGCTGCATCCGCCAAGTTACAGATGCCCTATATAACAGGAGGCGACAATTTATTTCATTCCCTTTGACACCGGAGAAGCAGCAGGAGCGCGCAGAAGGCTTCGCGGCAATAGCTGGCTTCCCCATGGTGCAGGGCGCCATTGACTGTACGCACGTGGCTTTGCGGGCGCCTGTGAACAATCCCGAGGATTACCGCAACCGCAAGGGGTTCCACTCCCTTAATGTACAGCTGGTGTGTGACCACCGGCTGCTGATCCTCGTGGTCAATGCACAATTCCCTGGCAGCAGCCACGACGCTTTTGTTGTGTCCATGTATAATAAGACACAGACTGCAGGAGAACGGTACAACAGCTGTTTACTAAACATGGCTCACACTGGAACTGATCTGTACAGATTGCTACTCAGTGCTATATACAGGTTTGGTCACTGCCGGTACTACTGTATACATGAGCTGTAAAAGATAGTTCCCCCCTTAAAGGTATATACATTACAATTCCTCCCCTTTTAGATTAACAGTACCATAACACTCATTTAACAATTAAATATCAAACTAATTACAATTAACACTTTTAACATGCAACATTAGCTGAAAATAGTCTATTTATATATTCAATCTTTGCGGAGGCTTCCTGATCCTTTCTGGATAGCGCCTTTCCCCAGTGTCTTGCTCTTGGTGCGGAGGCGATTCTGGCCCCCTGTCGTCGGTTGGTTCATCAGCTTCCGATGCTACTGTTTCTGGGGTAGATGCGATCTGTTCATCACCAGGTACGTATGGGCGAGACATGGGGTTGACTTGTTCCTGTGACTCTAGGATCTGGTCAGCATGGCATCTCACGATGCTCTCCCCAATGTCCACTGTGTACATTAGTGGGCCCTGCCGTGTGCATATCGTTCCTGGCTGCCATTTTTCTGTTCGGTAGTCACGGGCCAAGACTGGTTGCCCTACATTGAAGCTCCTTGTTGGCTTCTCATGGATGTGCTGGAATTGCTTACTCTCAACATCTCTTCGTACGTTTGGTCTGAGCAAATCCAGGCGAGATCTTAACCTTCGGTTAAAGAACATCATGGCTGGGGCCTGGTTGGTGACTGCATGTGTCGCATTCCGGTAGGCGAACAGGAAATTGTCCACCTTGTGCTGCAGCGGAATGTTGTCATTGTACATAGCCTTTATTGCCTTCTTAAAGGTTTGTACGAACCTCTCAGCCAATCCATTTGTGGCTGGATGATACGGGGCAGATGTGTAATGCCTTACCCCATTCTTTTTCAAGAACCTCCGGAACTCTTCGGACACAAACTGTGGTCCGTTGTCGGAGCAAATCTGTTCTGGCAAGCCATTCCTGGCAAAAATGGTCCGTAGGACTGCAATAGTTTTCTCCGTGGTGGTGGAGGACATTTTGATGACATCAGGCCATATCGAGTGCGCATCCACGGCTATTAAAAACATTGAGTCCATGAATGGACCAGCAAAATCAATATGCACCCGTTGCCATGGAAATGAAGGCCACTCCCATGGGTGTAGAGGGGCCTGTGGTGGTGCATTTTGGACTTTCTGGCATCCTGAGCAGATCTTGGTCAGGTCCTCGATTTGTTTATCGATTCCCGGCCACCACACATAAGCCCTGGCTAGGCTTTTAATTTTTACCCCTCCCAGATGACCCTCATGAAGCTCATTGAGCACTCTATCCCTTAACTTGGGTGGAATTACCACTTGGGATCCACACATCAAGGTCCCCCGGCACACTGACAGCTGTTCTCTCCTTGTCGAGAATGCTGGCAACAGTGAGTCGCCATGTGCTGGCCATCCCTTCACCGTCAAATCATATACCCGAGACAGTGTCGGGTCATTTCGGGTTTCCTTTTCGATACAAGTGTTAGTTACCGGTAGGTATTCAACTATAGTCGAATGGAATATTTCGACAGGATCCACTGCTGGTGCTTCCTCCGCAGTAGGCAGTGGCAGGCGTGATAGCCCATCAGCATTTCCATGCTGTTTCGTGCCCTTATATTCAATCTCATAGTGGTGCGCCCCTAGAAAAAGTGACCATCTTTGTAGTCGTTGCGCAGTCATCACTGGAACGCCCTTCTTCGGATTAAAAATGGAGACAAGAGGCTGGTGATCAGTCAGCAAGGTGAATTTCTGCCCGTGCAGATAGTGATTGAACTTTTTCACTCCCCACACTAGGCTGAGGGCCTCCCTGTCAATCTGGGTGTAGTTACGCTCGGCTGAGGTTACTGATCGTGACGCAAAGGCTATTGGCCTCTCTGAGCCTTCCGAGAATTTGTGCGACAGCACCGCTCCAATGCCGTAGGGTGACGCATCACATGCCAACTGAATTGGTAATGCTGGGTTGTAATGGGCCAATATCTCTTTCGATGTGATTAGTGTTTTGCTCTTCTGGAAAGCTTGCCTACATTCGTCACTCCACTTCCATGGCACCCCAGTTTGCAGTAGGGTGTTCAGTGGGTGTAGTATTGTAGACAAATTTGGCAAGAACTTATGGTAGTAGTTTACCAGCCCGAGGAACGACCTCAGTTGTGACACAATTTCCGGTGCTGGAGCCTTGACTACTGCCTCAATCTTCTCTGGGGACTTATGTAACCCCTGTTTATCGATAACGTGGCCACAATACGAGATCTGTTTTCTAACAAACTCGCATTTGGGGCGGTTAGCTCGGAGCCCATATTCCTGCAATCTAGTGAGCACCTGCTCCAGGTTGGCAAGGTGATCACTGTCATTTTCGCCCGTGACCAGGATGTCGTCCAAATAACACTGGGTCCCTGGGATCCCTTGCAGGACTTGTTCCATTGCCCTCTGCCAAATAGCCGGAGCTGATGCTACCCCGAATACCAGCCGGTTGTATTGGTAGAGACCTTTATGGGTGTTGATTGTGAGGTATTTTTTTGATGCTTCTTCTACCTCCATTTGCAGATACGCCTGGGCCAGATCAATCTTAGTGAAGCGTTTCCCTCCAGATAGCGAGGCGAAAATATCTTCAATCCGCGGAAGTGGATATTGTACGGTGTGAAGGACCGGGTTCACTGTTACCTTAAAGTCCCCACAGATGCGAACCTTCCTTGGTTCCCCAGGCGTGCTGCTCAACGACTTTTTCATCACAGGGACGATGGGTGTAGCCCACTCGCTCCAGTCTACCTTGGACAGTACACCTGAGCGTTCCAGACTCTCCAGCTCTGCTTCGTCGGCTGGGCGGATCGCATAAGGTACCGGTCTGGCCTTAAAAAATTTTGGGCTTGCGTTTTCTTCAATTTTAATCGTCACTGTCATGCCTTTTAGTGTTCCGAGTCCTTGCTGGAACACTTCTTTCGCGTCAGTTAGGATCTTTGACAGTCGCCCAGGTGTGACGTCGTCATCCTTTTCGTCAGCCACAGTCAATGCCTGTATGGAATGCCAATCCAGTTTTATTTTCCGGATCCATTCACGTCCCAGTAATGGTGGTCCTCCATCTTGCAATACATAAAGGTCTAGTTTTGGTGTTTCCTTACCGTTATATATAACGGTCACTCTTATTTTTCCTTTGGGGTATACTTTTTGCCCCGTGTACGTCTTCAAAATAATTTTTGTGTCTCTCAAGGGTATGTGTGAGAATAGCCGCTCATAGTCCCGTCGGTTTATGACTGTTAGGGCTGATCCTGTGTCCAATTCCATCTTTACCTGGACTCCTGCTATCTTGAGAGTGACCCAAATGGTTCGGTGATCCTCCATTGTGATTACATTATGTAGTTTCAGACAACTCAGTTCCCTGCTTTCGGAGTTGTTATCACTCTTTTGTTCGTCTGAACTATTCTCCGTCATCTTATGTACCTTCTTGTACTTCCCTTTGGTCGGTTTCTTATTGCTGGTTTTCTTTCCCGACCTGCAGACTCGTGCTATGTGTCCTACTTTTCCACACTGTCTGCACACTTTGTCTTTGAACCAGCAATCATTCTGGTCGTGTGTTGTTCTGCCGCAGCGATAGCACTTCTCTGTTCCATATGACATTTCGTTTGTGCCATATTCTTGCGGTCTCTGTTGTATCTCTGCAGCGCCCCGTGCTGCTGCTTCATATGATACCGCAATGCTGAAAGCCTTTTCCAGCGTAAGGTCCTTTTCAGATAAAAGCCATTTCTGGGTTCCTTCACTTTGAAGCCCACACACAAACTTGTCCCTTAAGGTATCTGCCAGTCCCGCTCCAAACTGGCAGTGTTTCGATAGTTTGCGCAGTTCTGTTAAATAATCAGCATTGCTTTCATTCTTATGCTGGTTCCGTTTGTGAAACTTGAATCTTTCTGCTATCAGCAGCGGTGTGGGGTTTAAATGTTCCTGTAGTATCGTTACTGTGTCTTCAAAACTCTTTTCCATTGGCTTCGTTGGGGTTGCTAGATTTCGTAATAAACCATACGTCTTTGCACCCATTAAATTTAACAATACCGCCGCTTTCTTGTCATCTGACACCTCATTTGCCTTGCAGTACACCTCTATTCATTCAACATATGTAGTCCAATCTTCGACTTCATTGTCAAATGCGGTGATACTGCCACTCTTCGGCATTTTGGGTGTGGTTTAAAATGGCATCTCCCAATGACTTAAAATGGCGCCTCCCGTGCTTTCCTTCCTCCCCCGCTGCTGCCAATGCCGCTCTCGGCAGTCCTCGTGGCAATGGCGGCGCCTCGCGGGTTTCTGTGCGTCTCTCTCTCCCTCTCTCCGACGCTGCTCAGCCCCTGAACACCGGCTGCGCCCTGTGTGCTCTGCCCTCTCTCTCTCCCCCCCGTCGGCGCTGCTCGGCCCTTTGCTGTGCCGCTCGGCCGGGCTCTAGCCCGCCGCTGTCCAGGAAGGGTCTGCGCACTACCTGTTGCCAGCCCGTTTCGCTGGACCACCTCGACTGGAAAGCCAAGCCTGGCTCTCGACAGCCTCCCCCGCAATTCTCGAGTCTCTGCTGGATGACTGGGTGGTTGCCCGTGGTCGACGCCCGAGTCTCTGGCCTTGACCGCCAATCCACTGATCTCCAGGAACGAATCCCCGGGAGGTGATGCAGAGTTGCAGGTAGGTTCGAACTTGCCTTGTCGCCAATGTTGTGTCTGTCAATAGTAAGACACAAGACTGCAGTAGAACGGTACAACAGGTGTTTACTCAATGTGGCTCACTCTGGAACTGATCTGTACAGATTACTACTCAGTGCTATATACAGGTGTGGTCACTGCCGGTACTGCAGTATACATGAGCTGTAAAAGATGGTTCCCCCCTTAAAGGTATATACATTACAGCTTTCATCCTGCGTCAGACCACAGTGGCAGACCTTTTCGAGACCCCGGCTCACCCACGAGGCTGGCTTCTCGGAGACACGGGCTATCCTCTGTGCCCATGGCTTATGACCCCGCTACGTTCGCCCAGCACCCAGGCAGAGGAGAACTACAACTCCAGCCATCAGGCGACGCGGAACACTGTGGAGCACACAATCGGCGTGCTGAAGTAGCGGTTCCGATGTCTCGACGATTCAGGGGGCGCCCTGCAGTATTCGCCGGAGCGAGTCGCCCACATCGTCGTTGTCTGTTGCATGCTCCACAACCTCGCCAGCCGAGCTTGAAGGACCAGCAGAGGAGGAGGAGGAGGCGGAGTCGGAGGCGGCGGAGGAGGAGGAGGCGGAGAGGAGGCGGAGGAGGAGGAGGAGGAAGATGGGAGGGTTCCCGAAACTGGAAGGGCCGTTCGTCAGAGGCTCATAACGACTCCTTTCTAGGCCCCACTGACGGATTGCTTGGTGTGTTTGGGAGAGGACCGTCCGGTTCACCCAAAGCTTATGAAGGACAGATTAAGTGTAAATAGTTTAGATATACAGTGTAAATAAAAATCTTTCTTTATTTTCAAAAAGTCGAGCCTTCCAACTTCATAAAGCAATTGCAGCAGAAAGCAAAACTAACGAAATAACACTTAAGTAACGGCTTAACACATAACTAAGGATTTAACACAAAAGTAACGGCAAAACACATAACTAAGGATTTAACACATCAGCAAGGAAATACAACTTTAATGTCTGCCAAACCCGCGACAGTAACCAACACATCCCCATCATTCACAAGAGCTGTAGAGGGCCCTGAAATGTTCAACCTCGCCGTCTCCAAAGCTCCCTCTACTTTTGACCCCTTGATGGGCTTCGACTTCTCTCTCTGGAACGCCCCCTTCCCTCCCTGCAGCTCCTCCTTAATTGGACCCCAGTGGCTGCATCAAGGCTGGGGGAGGCCTGCTGAGTGGACGAAAGCGCAGAAGCCCCTGAGGGACGGGCTGGACGACCTCTGGGCTTGGAGGGCCCGGGTGCTGACTGCTCCAACTGCTCATGGGCGGATGCAGTCTGTCCTGCAGGTGGTGGCAGCTGCAGTGGTGACGTGCCAGTGGTGGCATCAGGAATGCTGACATCCTGAGAGCGGACACCTGCTCCGTGGGCGTGCGACACACTGGCACTCTGACGGGGCAGCAGCGCAGCATGCGCCCCAATCGGCTGGCCCACAGATTGATGCCCTGCTGTGGTACTGCAAGGGCCCCGGGTAATCCTACCTGATCCTTCAACGGTGGCAGCAGTCAGTGCTCGCGTGGCCTCAATCTGTGCCTGCATGAGGCCAGCGAGTGACTGCGTGGCAGGTGCCAGTGCTTCGGTGAAGCCCTGGACAGTCCTTCCCAGTGCTTCGGTGAAGCCCTGGACACTCCTTTCCTGTGCATCGGTGAAGCCCTGGAAAGTCCTTCCCAGTGCTTCGGTGATGCCCTGGACAGTCCTTTCCAGTGCTTCGGAGAAGCCCTGGACAGTCCTTTCCTGTGCTTCAGAGAAGCCCTGGACGCTCCTTTCCTGTGCATCGGTGAAGCCCTGGACAGTCCTTTCCTGTGCTTCAGAGAAGCCCTGGACACTCCTTTCCTGTGCATCGGTGAAGCCCTGGACAGTCCTTTCCTGTGCATCGGAGAAGGCCTGCGCACTCCTTTCCTGTGCTGCACCGAAGTTCTGGAGACTCCCTGCCAGTGTGTCAGTGGCTTCAGGCAGCCTTGCCACTGCAGCGATCAGCTCATTGTACCTGAGCCGAGCCTGGGCGCTCATTTCAGCTAGGGACCGAACCTCCTCTGCGCTCTGTGCAGCAGTCATGGTGGCCTGACTCGGCCTCCGGGGAGACGGCCCCTGTGCTTCCCTTCCCCCCCTGCGTTGGTGCAGCCCGCTGGTTCCTGGAGCTGGTTCCTCATCAGTGGCACCCCCCCCTCCCCGCTCCCCTCCAGGGAAGAACTATCCCCACTCTGCAGCTGGCGTGCCTCCCCTGAGGCTGGCATGGAAGGTCTGGCTTCCTCCAGCTGGTCGCCTCCGGACTCAGTGGGACTGGCAGCTTGAGGGCCCGGCTCCCGATCTGGTGATGCAGCATCTGAAAGCAGGGAGGTTGAAGAGTGGCTTTAGCGAGAGGAGAGGGTGGCAGCAAGGGATGCAAGATTGGTGCAATGCTATGACATGGGTCCACAGTGAAAAAGCATGCCAGTGGGGGGTCACAAGAGGAAGGACACAGATCAAAAAGGTCATAACCTTACCATCGCCGTGCACAATGAGGTCGGCTGCTCCAGTGGTGCCAGGACCAGTCAGGCGGCCGCCAACAATCTGGTGCACTCGCTCCTCCAGGTCCATCAGGTTCTGGAGGTTTGGAGGTCCTCCACCGGTCCGGAGCTGTTCTCGCTGGTTCCTTGCCAGCTTGGACTGCAGGAGAAAGGACAGGAAATGATGAGACATCATGGCCTCATCTGTCATGTCATGCCCCCCTTGGTGGAATAGCCCTGACATCATGGCCTCATCTGTCATGTCATGCCCCCCTTGGTGGAATAGCCCTGACATCATGGTGTCAGCTGTATGTGCAAGTGTGTTCCCAGAAAGGGCCATGGGTGCGTGCTGACAGAGGGCCACTGGGGCATGGCGCACCCATTGGCCATAAAGTCAGGTGCAGATGAAGGCATGAGGAGGACTGCAAAACATCACTCACCCTGACGACCTGAGTGAGGTCGTTAAATTTCTTGCGGCACTGCAATGGAGTCCTGACCACCAGGCTGCTGGACTTCACCCTCTGAGTGATGGCCCTCCATGCTCTGCAGTAATCCTGCTGACTAGGCCTCCTGCCATTGTCCGCGTACAGGAACGCTCGACGGCGCACCACTCCGCCTACCAATGCATCCAATGCATCCTTCGTGAAGCGCTCTGCTCTTTGCCTTGCCCTCTCCATCCTCAGAAAGTTTTTCGCGCCAAACAAAACACAGCGCCGAAATTCAGTTCTGCAGGGTGCAGAGTGTGGCTGCTGATCCTTCTGGACCCAGCCCTTTAAGAGCTGGCCGGCTCCTGACTCTCTCGTGATCATCGATGATTGACTGCACCTGCGCTGCACCCAGCCGCCCCGATATTGAGTTGCGCCGCCATGTTAGCGCCCTAAGTCTACTGTGCAACGCCTGATTTAGCGCTGCGATCATCTTAGGGGCGCTACAACCCAATATCGTGCTAGGTGGCACAAAATTGCACCTGGCGCAAAACTTTGCGCAGCGCCAAGTCCAACGCCCCAAGCGGGGCTATACCCAATTTCGAGGCCTTAGAATCTAATCAAGTTCACTTTGAGACAAGTTCCGCTCCTCATCTGTTGTTGTATTTGGTGAATGTTGCAGGTAATTGTCTGCTTCTGTACCGAGTCAGTACTGAGGGAGTGCTGCACTGTCAGAGGGGCAGAACTGAGGGAGAGCCGCACTGTCGGAGGGGCAGAACTGAGGGAGTGCTGCACTGTCGGAGGGGCAGAACTGAGGGAGCACTGCACTGTCGGAGGGGCAGAACTGAGGGAGTGCTGCACTGTCGGAGGGGCAGAACTGAGGGAGTGCTGCACTGTCGGAGGGGCAGAACTGAGGGAGCACTGCACTGTCAGAGGGGCAGTACTGAGGGAGCACTGCACTGTCGGAGGGGCAGAACTGAGGGAGCACTGCACTGTTGGAGGGGCAGAACTGAGGGAGAGCCGCACTGTCGGAGGGGCAGAACTGAGGGAGTGCTGCACTGTCTAAGGGGTTGAAGCTCCATGTTGGCCTCCTTCTGAGGTCCCACCATCATAGATACACCTCTGACAGTGCAGCGCTCCCTCACTACTGACCCTCTGACAGTGCAGCGCTCCCTCACTACTGCCCCTCCGACAGTGCAGCACTCCCTCAGTACTGTCCCTCCGACAGTGCAGCACTCCCTCAGTACTGGCCCTCCGACAGTGCAGCGCTCCCTCATTACTACTCCTCCGACAGTGCAGCACTCCCTCAGTACTGCCCCTCCGACAGTGCAGCACTCCCTTAGTACTGACCCTCCGACAGTGCAGCGCTCCCTCAGTACTGCCCCTCCAACAGTGCAGCACTCCCTCATTACTACTCCTCCGACAGTGCAGCGCTCCCTCAGTACTGCCACTCCGACAGTGCAGCGTTCCTTCAGTACTGCCACTCCAGCAGTGCAGCATTCCCTCGGCATGGCCCCTCCAACAATGCAGCACTCCCACAGTACTGCCCCTCTCAAATTGCAGCACTGCCTTAGTACTGCCCCTCCGACACTGCAGCGCTCCCTCAGTACTGCCCCTCCGGCAGTGCAGCACTCCCTCAGTACTGCCCCTCTGACAGTGCAGCGCTCCCTCAGTACTGCCCCTCCGACGCTGCAGCACTTCCTCAGTACTGCCCCTTTGACAGTGCGGCGCTCCCTCAGTACTGCCCCTCCGACAGTGCAGTGCTCCCTCAGTACTGCCCCTCTGACAGTGCAGCGCTCCCTCAGTACTGCCCCTCTGACAGTGCAGCGCTCCCTCAGTACTGCCCCTCCGACGCTGCAGCACTTCCTCAGTACTGCCCCTTTGACAGTGCGGCGCTCCCTCAGTACTGCCCCTTCGACCGTGCAGTGCTCCCTCAGTACTGTCCCTCCGACAGTGCAGCACTCCCTCAGTACTGCCCCTCCGACACTGCAGCACACCCTCAGTACTATGCTGGGAGTGTCGGTCTGAATTATGTTCTCAAATCTCTAGAGTGGGACCTGAACCCATGACCTTTTGACTCACAGACAGGAGTGCTAACCAGTGAGCTACGGCTGACTCGTGTATTTAACACAATCACCAATCTCACAGACCGGTGGCATTCCGGAGCCACGTCACGATTCAAAAATTGACGCTGGCAAGAGGAAGCAGCTGATTGGGTGAGTATTGCCAGGTGAGTATTTATACTAATCTATAGTTTGACTGTTAAGTTTAATAGGGTATAAGGTTTAGAAGGTCTAAATTTTGTTGTTTATAGTTTCTAAGGTATCTGTTGTGTAGCGGGGAGTGCTAGTTAACAAGGGCCCTTGAGTAATTAATATCATTTAATTGTAGTGTAATTAGTGGTCTTTGATTTCATTTAATTTAATTTAAGTTAATTAAAGTGTAAGTCATGGCAGCACAGCTCGGCCCCATGGCATGCTCCTCCTGCGCTATGTGGGAAATCAGGGACACTTCCTGTGTCCCTGACAACCATGTGTGCGGGAAGTGTATCCAGATGCAGCTACTGGGAGACCGCATTGTGGCGCTGGAGCTGCAAATGGATATACACTAGAGCATTCACGATGCTGAGGAGATCGTGGATAGCACGTTTAGTGAGTTGGTCACACTGCAGGTAATGGCTGCACAGGCAGGAAGGGAATGGGTGACCATCAGGCAGAGTAGTAGGCGCAGGCAGGTAGTGTTCCCTGTGGCCATCCCCCTCTGAAACAGATGTACCGCTTTGGATATTGTTCAGGAGGATGGCTTATCGGGGGAAGGCAGCAGCAGCCAACTTCCTGGCACCAGGGGTGGTTCTGCTGCACAGGACGGGAGGAAAAAGAGGGGTAGAGCTATAGTGATAGGGGATTCTATTGTAAGGGGAATAGATAGGCGTTTCTGCGGCCACAAACGAGACTTCAGGATGGTGTGTTGCCTCCCTGGTGCAAGGGTGAAGGATGTCTTGGAGCAACTGCAGGGCATTCTGGAGGGGGAGGGTGAACAGCCAGTTGTTGTGGTGCATATAGGTACCAACGATATAGGTAAAAACCGGGATGAGGTCCTAAAAGCTGAATATAGGGAGTTAGGAGGTAAATTTAAAAATAGGACTTCAAAGGTAGTAATCTCAGGATTGCTACCAGTGCCACATGCTAGTTAGAGTAGAAATAGCAGGATATTTCAGATGAATATGTGGCTAGAGGAATGGTGCATGGGGGAGGGATTCAAATTCCTGGGACATTGGAACCAGTTCTGGGGGAGGTGGGACCAGTACAAACTGGATGGTTTGCACCTGGACGGGACTGGGACCAATGTCCTAGGGGGAGTGTTTGCTAGTGCAGTTGGGGAGAGCTCAAACTAAAATGGCAGGGGTCTGGGAACCTGTGCAAGGAGACAGAGAAAAGGGAAATAAGGATAGAAGCAAAAGATAGGAAGGAGAAAACAAAAGTGGAAGGCAGAGAAATCAAGGATGTAAATCAAAGAGGGCCACAGTTAAAAATAATTCTAAAAGGACTAAGATTGTTAAAAAAACAAGCCTGAAGACTTTGGCCTAGAAATTCAGTTGGGCGCGCCAGCCGTTAGCGCCTTAGGAGGAGTAGATCTCGAGCGCTAGGCGCTTAGCGCCCGGGCGCAGCGCGATCTGCGCCTCGGCCCAACTTCAGTAGACATTTAGCGCTGGCGCAAAGTCTTAGCGCGCGCCCTGCTGCGCGCGCAGATCATGACGTCATTTCGTCGTGCAACGCCCTTTGTGCGCCCGGAACCGGAACTTCACTCACGCCGCCCCATTGTGCACCGGGCGGCCCTAATGACTGTGAAGTGGAACGGTACACAGCCGAGGCGGGCCGCGGGGAGCGCAAATTAAAGGGCACTTACCCTGCACTATAAAGGCCAGCCATTTTGCAGCATTCACTCTTGTGCAACGGATTTTTGGAGAGAGACCAAGGAGGAGAGCTTACTGCTTTGGCCCAACACTAGGACAGGTATTTCTGGCTCAGGCCAGAGCTTAGCAATTATCTTTGCCTTCATTGAGATCTCAGCGTTTGCCAGCATATAATGGGGGCTGCATTGGTTGCCAATGCTGAGTTTCAGCCTTATGCCGGAAGGGCTTACAGACGCCGTGAGAGAGTGGCAGCCCTGGCTAGACGCAGAGGGGGCAACAGGCGTCGCCAAGTGAGGCCTTACCCACCCAGGGTATACCGCCAGCAGTCCTCCTATCTGACCATGTCTGCCGCGCAGTGTGTTAGGAGGCTGCGATTCAGAAGGGAGGTGGTTGCAGACATCTGCCAGCTGCTTCACAGAGATCTGCAGCCACAGCTGATGCGCAGGACGTCTCTGTCGGTGGCAGTGAAGGTGACGGTGGCTCTCAACTTCTATGCCACCGGCTCCTTCCAATCCGCTGCTGGGGACATCGCTAACATCTCCCAGTTCGCCGTGCATTGCTGCATCTGCCAGGTGACCAATGCCCTTTTCAGAAGGAGACATCAATTCATCTCCTTCCCCATGACCCTGGACAAGCAGCAGCAGCGTGCAGTGGGATTTGCAAGAATAGCGGGCTTCCCCATGGTGCAGGGCGCCATTGACTGCACGCATGTGGCTTTGCGGGCACCTCTGGAGCATGCCGAGGATTACCGCAACCGGAAGGGCTACCATTCCCTCAACGTACAGCTGGTGTGTGACCACAGGCAGCGCATCCTAGCTGTCAATGCCCGCTTTCCAAGCAGCAGCCACGATGCCTTTATCCTGCGACAGACAACTGTGGCTGACATGTTCCAGGCACAGCCTCACCCAAGAGGATGGCTTATCGGGGACAAAGGCTATCCTTTGTGTACCTGGCTCATGACCCCGCTCCGCGCGCCCACGACCCCTGCTGAAGAGGCATACAACGAGAGCCATCAAGCGACTAGGAACATCATAGAACAAACAATCGGCGTCCTCAAGCAACGGTTCCGCTGTCTGGATCGCTCCGGGGGAGCCCTCCAGTATTCGCAGGAGCGAGTCTCCCAATTCGTCGTCGTTTGCTGCATGCTGCACAACCTGGCTATCCGCAGGACTCAGGCACTGCCACCTCACGTTGGACCACCACCTCAGGAGGAGGAGCAGGAGGAGGAGGAGGACGAGGAGTACCAGCCCAGGAGGGAGGCAGAAGGTCCAAGGGCCGCCCGTCGGCGGCTTATTGAACGTCACTTCTAGGCCCCCTGTCAGGGAATGGCTTGTGCCAATGAAAGAACATGATTGCAGCCGCTCCGCAAGCCCTCAGCCGGTTAAGGCAACAAACACTTCAAAGATCAAACATGGACAATGTGAATAAATAAAATGGTTTATTGTACAAACTCAGGGCCCTTCCCACATGAAAACCAAAAACAGACGAAACCCCCAAAAAACACTCACACACATTACTCGCTCCCACAACCTGGAGAGGATTAACAAAACAGTGCAACAAAAATGGCCGTCATCCTCGGCCTTCGTAAAAAACAAACATCACATCCTCGGCCTTCAAAAAACAAACATCAAATTCTCGGCCTCAAAAAACAAACACAAATGGCCACACATTCTACTTTTTGGCCCGCGAAGGCGATGCCTTGGGCATCTTTGTGTGGCCCCTGCCCGCCCTGCTGCTCCTCCTCAAAGTGAGGCCATTGGCTGCTGCAAGGCTGGGGGGGGCAGGCTCCTGAGGGGCACATGTCGTGACGGCAGATGCCCTTGGGGGTCGGCCTAGACGACTTCTGGCCGTCGAGGGGCCGGCTGGTGAATGCTGCAGCTGTGGCTGGCCAGCATCAGTCACTGCAGCAGCTCCTGGCAGCTCCACTGGGGGAGTGGCAGTGGCGGCTGGAGGAATGGGGGCAAGCTGGCGGATGGCAGGCGCTCGCTGGTCGCCTGAGACACTGGCACTCGCCCGGGCCAGCACTGCAGCATGCGCACCAATCTGCCGAGGGACAGACCGCTGTGCTGCTGCAGCGCGCCGGGTGCCCTGGCGATGCCTGGCTGACACAGCGAGTGTGGCAGCAGTGAGTGCCCGTGTTGACCTGTTCAGTGACCGCATCAGAGCAGCCAGTGACTGCACGGCACCACTGATCACCTGGCCAGTCGCTGCCAGAGCTGCCCCGAATTCCACCCGACTCGCTGCCTGATCTGCCCGGAATTCCGCCCGACTGGTGGCCTCTGAGGGCCTGAACTCGGACACACTCCGAGACAGGGACTCGATGTCCTCAGGCAACCGTGCCACTACCCCCATGAGCTCCGTGTGCCGGCGCTCCGAGTCCGCGGACAAGTCCTCGATGCGGCGCATCTCCTCGGCGTTGGCCGTCTCCGGACTGGAGGCCGGACTCTCCCTCTGGGGAGAAGGCCGCCGAGCTGGCCGACCCTTCCTGCGTTGCTGGACGCCGCTGGGCCCAGCAATTGGACTCCCCTCCGACCCTTCCCCCCTCTGGGGAGAAGGCCGCTGAGCTTCCATCCCCCTCACGCGTTTCTGCAGGCCGCTGGTCCCAGGAGCTACCCTCCCCTCCGACACTTCCCCCACGCTCCCCTCCAGGGAAGACGTGTCCCCTACATTGGCATGGGTTGCCACGGCTGAGGGTTCCCCTGATGGGCCGCCTTCCTCTTGCTCCTCCTCCTCCTCCTCTTCTGAGGGGCTGTCACTGGCAACTTCAGGGACCTCCTCCTCACCATCTGAAAGCAGGAAGGCACAAGAGTAGCTTTAGAGTGAGGAGAGGGCGTCAGCGAGGGATGCATGAGTGGTGGCATTCAGCGCATTGGTCGGACAGTGGCAAAGGATGTAGATCTGATGCGCAAGTGGGACGAGAGAGGTCCAAAAGGTAATGTCCTTACCATTGGTGCCCAGAACAGGGTCGGCATCTCCAGATGCAACGGGGCCAATCACCCGGGCACCCGTGATGTGCTCCACGCGATGTTGCAGCTCGGTGAGCGGCTGGATCTGGGGGCCGCCTCCCCCAGTCGCATTACGGCTCCTCTTATTATTGGCCAGCTTGGCCTGCAAGAGAAAGGACGGCCTCTAAGTACAGTGTGTAGCCCAGATCTTGTGTGTACTGCCTCCCATGGTGGAATAGCCTGGCCAGTGTGTAGCCCTGATCTTGTGTGCACTGCCTCCCATGGTCGAATAGCCTGGCCAGTGTGTTAAGTGCACAATGTGCAATTGATGTTCATGAGTGTCCCATAGCTGCTGCATGAGGGCTGGCCATTAGGGCTTTCAGGTCCCTTTGCCCATAATGTGAGGTGCACATGCAAGGATGAGGAGGACACTGGAAAGGGTACTCACCTGACAATCCTGGCGAGGTCATTGAGCTTTTTGCGGCATTGGACACCGCTCCTGGGGACCTCGCTGTTGGATGTCACCTTGGTGCCGACATGCCTCCAGGCTCTCCGGTAGACGCGGGCCGGCGGCTTCCTGCCATTGTCCGGAAACAAAATATGGCATCTCTTCTCCACAGCACCAACCAGCACCCTCAGATCAAGCTCTGAGAAGCGCTGCGCTCGTTCACGGGCCTTCTCCATGGTTTCAGGCGCTATTTGGGTCCAGCAGCAGTGTTCAGGCCTAGCTGGAGGGCTCCACTATCCAGGGCGTGGCAGCAGACCAAGTCAACCCTTCCCCCTTAACAGCTGGCCGGCGCCAGGGTGTCTGCTGTCAATCAAGAAATGGCCGCACCTGCGCTGCGCCCGGCCTCGGCGCTATCGCTCAGCACCTCTGGCTTAGCGCCTAAAGAGAGGCGTGCATCGCCAGTTTTAGGGCTCGAGCAAACTCTTAGGGCGAAGCTAATGAATATCGGGGAAGTGGCCTCGAATTTGCGCCGGGCGCAAACTTTAGCGGCCGCCCGACTTTACCGCCCCAAAAGTGACTATAATGAATTTCTAGGCCTTTGTGTCTAAATGTGAGGAGCATTTGTAATAAGGTGGATGAATTAGCTGTGCAAATAGATGTAAACAGATACGATGTAATTGGGATTATGGAGACATGGCTCCAGGGTGACCAAGGCTGGGTAATCAACATCCAGGGCTATTCAATCTTCATGAAAGACAGACAAAAAGGAAAAGGAGGTGGGGTAGTGTTGCTGGTTAAAGAGGAGATTAACACAATAGTAAGGAAGGATATTAGCTCGGATTATGTGGAATCTATATGGGTAGAGATGCGAAATACCAAGGGACAGAAAACATTAGTGGGAGTTGTATATAGACCCCCAAACAGTAGTGGTGAGATTGGGGATGGCATTAAACAGGAAATTAGAGACTCGTGCAATAAGTGCACAGCAGTTATCATGGGTGAGTTTGATCTGCATATAGATTGGGCTAACCAAATTAGTAACAATACTGTGGAGGAAGAATTCCTAGAGTGTACATGGGATGGTTTCCTGAACCAATATGTCGAGGAACCAACTAGAGATCAGGACATCTTAGACTGGGTATTATGTAATGAGAAAGGATTAATTAGCAATCTTGTTGTGCGAGGCCCCTTGGGGAAGAGCGATCATAATAGGATGGAATTCTTCATTAAAATGGAAAGTGACGTAGTTGACTCAGAGACCAGGGTCCTGAATTTAAATAATGGAAACTACGATGGTATGATGCGCAAGTTGGCTAGGATGGATTGGGGAACGTTACTTAAAGGGTTGACGGTGAATAGGCAATGGCAAACATTTAAAGTTCACATGGATGTACCACAGAATTTGTTCATCCCTGTTTGACATAAAGATAAAACAGGAAAGGAGACTCAACATTAGCTAACAAGGGAAATTAGGGATAGCATAAGATCCAAGGAGAGGACATAAAAATTGGCCAGAAAAAGCAGCAAACCTGAGGATTGGCAGCAGTTTGGGATTCAGCAAAGGAGGACAAAGGGATTAATTAAGAGGGGGAAGGTAGATTATGAGAGTAAGCTTTCAGTGAACATAAAAACTAAATGTAAAAGCTTCTATATATATGTGAAGGGAAAAAGATTAGCGAAGTCAAGCGTAGGTCCCTTGCAGTCAGAATTAGGGGAATTTATAATGGGGAACAAAGAAATGGCGAACCAATTAAATACATACTTTGGTTCTGTCTTCACAAAGGAGGACACAAATAACCTCCCAAAGAGGTCAGGGAACATAGGCTCTAATGAGAGGGAGGAACTGAATGAAATCAGTATTTGTAGGGAAATGGTGTTAGGGAAATTGGCGGGATTGAAGGCCGATAAATCCCCAGGTCCTGATGATTTACATCCCAGGCTACTTAAGGAAGTGGCCCTAGAAATAGTAGATGCATTGCTGGTCATCTTCCAACATTCTATAGACTCTGGAACATTTCACATGGATTGGAGGGTAGCTAATGTAATCCCCTATTTAAAAAAGGTGGTAGAGAGAAAATGAGGAACTATAGACTGACATCGGTAGTGGGGAAAATGCTAGAGTCCATTATAAAAGATGTAATAGCAGAGCACTTGGAAAACAGTGACAGGATCGGACAAAGTCAACATGGATTTACAAAAGGTAAATCATGCTTGACTAATCTACTGGAATTTTTTGAGGATTTAACTGGTAGAATTGATAACGGAGAACCAGTGGATATGGTGTAATTGGAATTTCAGAAGTCTTTTGACAATACCCGCATAAGAGACTAGCATGCAAAGTTAAAGCACATGGGATTGGGGGTAAGGTGCTGACTTGGATAGAGAACTGGTTGGCCGACAGGAAGGAGAGAGTTGGAATAAACGGGTCTTTTTCCGAGTGGCAGGCAGTGACTAGTGGGGTACCGCAGGGATCGGTCCTTGAACCCCAGCTATTCACAATATATATTAATGATTTAGACGAGGGAACTAGATGTAATATCTCCAAGTTTGCAGACGACACAAAGCTGGGTGGGCGAGTGTGCTGTGAGGAGGATGCCGAGAAACTCCAGTATGATTTGGACAGGTTGGGTGATTGGGCAGATGCATGGCAGATGCAGTAGAATGTGGATAAATGCGAGGTTATCCACTTTGGTGGCAAAAACAGGAAGACAGATTATTATCTGAACATCAATAGATTGGGAAAAGGGGAGGTGCAACGAGACCTGGGTGTCCTTGTGCACCAGTCACTGAAGGTAAGCATGCAGGTGCAGCAGGCGGTTAAGAAGGCAAATAGTATGTTGGCCTTCGTAGCGAGAGGGTTCGAATAATGGAGCAGGGATGTCTTGCTGCAGTTGTACAGGGCCTTGGTGAGACCACACCTTGAGTATTGTGTGCAGTTTTGGTCACCTTATCTGAGGACGGATGTTTTGCCATGGAGGGAGTGCAGTGAAGATTCACTAGACTGATGGCTGGGATGGCAGGGATGACGTATTGTGAAGGAATAAGCCATATTCAGAAAAATACACCATTCTATGAAAGAATTCTAGCCTTATCAAAACATGACATGCTAGGTCTGGAAATCTGGCAGCCTCAACAATCTAAAGCTGTTAACAGCATACAGGCTATTGAGATAAGATAAGTTGTTGACACTGAATCAATAGCCTTATTGAAACAGGAGATTGGAGGTTCCTGAAGTCTGCAGCTTTGGAAAGAACACAATGGTACACCCTGTTAAGGTGTCCTACATTACACTTCAGAAAGAAACACAGAAAATTAAGAAACATATGCCTTCGTAAAAATGACATCAAATGAAACACAGGAGACACGATTCTGTGTTGCAACCAGCTGAGGTAAATAAGAATTGCATAGAACACCATAGTTGAGGTGTTTTAATTTAAACATCATAAAAAGACACAAACAGAAGACCTTGGTAAAAATGACATGAAGTAGATGCACCTGCTGGTTACACTGTTGTTCCTTTCCTTTAGGGAGAGATAGTCTAGACCTTTAGACCCAATTAAGCTTCAAATACCTAGGGTAGAGACATAATTCTTAATGCTACCAGCTGATCTAACTGTAAGAATAGCAGGGGTCAGCAGAAAAATGACTCAAGATAATTAGCTTACATCAGCAGAAAACTTCAAAGAAAATACCACTGCAAAAGGGTATAAAAATTGAACTTTCAAATGGAATGATAGACTCATTTGAAGGGGCAAAGCGATTCTCGGCTTCAGAGGTTGGCTCTGTAAGTCTACACCTCTTTGTACCTCGGGTATCAAAGGTATTTGATTTTGGTGGATATCCTGGAATAAAGACTAAGAACTGTAAAAATGTAGCAAAGTTAAGATTTGAGTGTAAGGATCTCTGATAATAAAATTGTAAGCTTTCTGTTTTTGGAACTGTTAATGTTGCGATTGAAACACCTACTGCAATTACATGTCGGTTCTTTAATAAATCTATCTATTTTTAGAATTGTCTCAAATAATACTTCTGTATCAAACTCGCGAACTCAATCTCTGTACACTCTTTGGTGAGGTGTTCCAGAATTCTGGGGGAGTTTTCCGGACCCTCATAATATCTGGAACATTACAGTCTAGCTAAACTTATTAAAAGTGCTATCTGGAGGACGGTAACATCTTCAGGTTGTTCCTTTCCTTTAGGGAGAGATAGTCTGAACCTTTAGACCCAATTAAGCATCTTTAGGACACGGCTACCTCAAACTTGAAAGTGAACGTCTGGGGAATACACCTGATGTGGGGTAGCCCTAAAGGGGCAAGGACTAGTAATAATCCTTTCAGTATGAAGAGAGATTGAGTCGATTAGGCTTATACTCACTAGAGTTTAGAAGAATGAGAGAGGGTCTCATTGAAACTTATAAAATTCTAACAGGACTAAACAGACTAGATGCAGGAAGGATGTTCCCGATGGCGGCTGAGTCCAGAACCAGGGGTCACAGTCTAAGGGTAAGGGGTAAGCCATTTAGGACTGAGATGAAGAGGAATTTCTTCACCCAGAGAGTGGTGAACCTGTGGAATTCTCTACCACAGAAGGCAGTAGAGGTCAAATCATTCAATATATTCAAGAAGGAGTTAGATATAGTTCTTAAGGCTAAAGGGATCAAGGGATATGGGGAGAAAGCAGGGACAGGGTACTGAATTTGGATGATCAGCCATGATCGCATTGAATGGCGGAGCAGGCTCGAGGGGCCGAATGGCCGACTCCTGCTCCTATCTTCTATGTTTCTATGTTTCTATGTTTCTATGTCATGGACAGACACATCTGTGACTGGAGTTCTGCAGATTGATGGTAACCTGGTTACTCTCCATCAAACTTATTACAGTGTGTCTGTGTGAGTGTTAAATCCAATATCCCAGCACAGTCCCCATTCCCCTATGGGTCACAGCCCAGTATCCCAGCACAGTCCCCCATTCCCTTGTGGACACACACACACACACACTCACACTCACTCACACTCTCACACACACACTCACACACACACTCTCACACACTCTCACACTCACTCACACACACACACACTCTCTCAAACACTCACTCACACTCTCACACACACACTCTCACACACTCTCACACTCACTCACACACACACACACTCTCTCACACACTCACTCACACTCTCACACACACACTCACACACACACTCAAACTCACACACACTCTCACACTCACTCACACACACACACACACACACTCTCACACACACACACACACACACACTCACACACACTCACTCTCACACACTCTCACACTCACTCACACACACACACACTCTCTCACACACTCACTCACACTCTCACACACACACTCACACACACACTCACACTCACACACACTCTCACACTCACTCACACACACACACACACTCTCTCACACACACACACACACACACACACACACACACTCACACTCACACACTCACTCACACACACTCACACACACTCTCCCTCACACTCACACACACTCATACACTCACTCACACACTCTCACACTCACTCACACACACACACACTCTCTCACACACACACACACTCTCTCACACACACTCACACTCACACACACACACTCTCTCACACACACTCACACACACACACTCTCTCACACACACACACACTCACACACACACACTCTCTCACACACACACACTCTCACACTCACACTCACACACACACTCACACACACACACACTCACACACACACACACACACACTCTCCCTCACACTCTCACACCCGTGTGTGTGGGTCTCAGGCCCATGCTGCCGCCCTTGTGCCCACACACAGGACTCTGCCCCTCACCCATTCCCCTGGAACACTGAGGGGATCCAGCCTGAGGAAGGTGATTTGCAGGGAGACTGCGAGCAGTGGCGGTGAGTGAGGGGCTGCTCATTGATTCCAGGCTCCAGTTAGAGATCACTGTCTGTCTCCCAGCCACCTGCCCACAGGCAGTGTGTGCAAAGCTTTCACAAGCCAGCATTGAGCCTGAATTAAAGGGCTGCACGGCTCCAATCTGCCGAGTGATGAGCTTCCCCTGTTGGTTCATTCAGTGTGGATGCTGCTGTGGATCCGGGGGCTGTACGTGTCGAGCTATCGAGAGAAGGGAACCTTCGCCCGTCTCCAGTGAACACACGACTCTCAGAAACCAACCCGACTCAAACTGGGAGCTTTAAAGTGGAGCTGGGTCGGTGCAATCAGTCCCTGAAATAATCCGGGCAGGAAATAACCTTCAGAAAGAGCCGGTGAGTGAGAGAGAAATCGGGGCTCCGGGCAGGTGGATCTCGACTATTGCAGCCCAAGATCATCAATTTATTACAGAGTGTGGACAGGGTACAGCCCACATCAACAACAACCTGCATTTATATAGCGCCTGTAACCCGTGAAACCTCCCAAGGTGCTTCACAGGAGCGGAAATCAGACAAACTGACACCGAGACACATGAGGAGATATTAGGACAGGTGATCAAAGGCTGGGTCAAAGAGGGAGGTTTTAAGGAGCATCTTAAAGGAGGAGAGAGAGGCGGAGAGGTTTAGGGAGGGAATTCCAGAGCTTAGGGCCCAGGCAGCTGAAGGCACGGCCGCCAATGGTGGAGCGAAGGGAGTGGGGGATGGACAAGAGGCCGGAATTTGAGGAGCGCAGAGATCTCGGAGGGTTGTGGGCAATGTTCCCATAAACTCCATGGGTCCCGTGCAGTGCTCCAGGGGTCCCGCGCAGTGTTCCAGGGGTCTCGCGCAGTGCTCCAGGGGTCCGTGCAGCGCTCCAGGGGTCCCGCGTAGTACTCCAGGGGTCCCGTCCAGGGGTCCAGTGCAGCGATCCAGGGGTCCCGCACAGTGTTCCAGGGGTCCAGTGCAGCGTTCCAGGGGTCCCGCGCAGCGCTCCAGGGGTCCCGCGCAACGCTCCAGGTGACCCGCGAAGCGCTCCAGGGGACCCGCGCAGTGCTCCAGGGGTCCCGTGCAGAGCTCCAGGGGTCCCGCGCAGTGGTCCAGGGGTCCCGTGCAGTGCTCCAGGGGTCCCGTGCAGCGTTCCAGGGGTCCCGCGAAGCGCTCCAGGGGACCTGCGCAGTGCTCCAGGGGTCCCGTGCAGTGCTCCAGGGGTCCAGTGCAGCGTTCCAGGGGTCCCGCGAAGCGCTCCAGGGGACCCGCGCAGTGCTCCAGGGGTCCCGTGCAGTGCTCCAGGGGTCCCGCGCAGTGGTCCAGGGGTCCCGTGCAGTGCTCCAGGGGTCCCGTGCAGCGTTCCAGGGGTCCCGCGAAGCGCTCCAGGGGACCCGCGCAGTGCTCCAGGGGTCCCGTGCAGTGCTCCAGGGGTCCAGTGCAGCGTTCCAGGGGTCCCGCGAAGCGCTCCAGGGGACCCGCGCAGTGCTCCAGGGGTCCCGTGCAGTGCTCCAGGGGTCCCGCGCAGTGGTCCAGGGGTCCCGCGCAGCGCTCCAGGGGTCCCGCGCAGCGCTCCAGGGGTCCTGCGCAGTGCTCCAGGGGTCCCACGCAATGCTCCAGGTGTCCCACGCAGCGCTCCAGGGGTCCCGTGCTGTGTTCCAGGTGTCCCGCGCAGTGCTCCAGTGGTCCTGTGCAGTGCTCCAGGGATCCCGCGTAGTTCTCCAGGTGTCCTGTGCAGTGCTCCAGGGGTCCCGCGCAGTGCTCCAGGGGTCCCGTGCAGAGCTCCAGTGACCCGCGCAGTGCTCCAGGGGTCCCACGCAGTTCTCCAGGGGTCCCGTGCAGTGCTCCAGGGGTTCCGCGCAATGCTCCAGGGGTCCCGCGCAGTGCTCCAGGGGTCCCGTGCTGTGCTCCAGGGGTCCCGTGCAGAGCTCCAGGGGTCCCGTGCAGAGCTCCAGTGACCCGCGCAGTGCTCCAGGGGTCCCGCGCAGTGCTCCAGGGGTCCCGTGCAGTGCTCCAGGGGCCCCGTGCAGTGCTCCAGGGGTCCCGCGCAGTGCTCCAGGGGTCCCGTGCTGTTCTCCAGGGGTCCCGCGCTGTGCTCCAGGGGTCCCGTGCAGAGCTCCAGTGACTCGCGCAGTGCTCCAGTGGTCCCGCGCAGTGCTCCAGGGGTCCCGCGCAGTGCTCCAGGGGTCCCGCACAATGCTCCAGGGGTCTCGCGCAGTGCTCCAGGGGTCCCGTGCAGTGCTCCAGGGGTCCCGTGCAATGCACCAGGTGTCCCGCGCAGTGCTCCAGGGGTCCCGTGCTGTGCTCCAGGGGTCCCTCGCAGTGCTCCAGGGGTCCCGTGCAGAGCTCCAGTGACCTGAGCAGTGCACCAGGGGTCCCGTGCAGTGCTCCAGGGGTCCCTCGCAGTGCTCCAGGGGTCCCGCGCAGTGCTCCAGGGGTCCCGCGCAGCGCTCCAGGGGCCCCGTGCAGTGCTCCAGGGTTCCCGCGCAGTGCTCCAGGGGTCCCGCGCAGTGCTCCAGGGGTCCCGTGCAGTGGTCCAGGGTTCCCGCGCAGTGCTCCAGGTGTCCCGCGCAGTGCTCCAGGGGTCCCGTGCAGTGCTCCAGGGGTCCCGCGCAGTGCTCCAGGGGTCCCGCGCAGTGCTCCAGGTGTCCCGCGCAGTGCTCCAGGGGTCCCGTGCAGAGCTCCAGTGACCCGCGCAGTGCTCCAGGGGTCCCGCGCAGTGCTCCAGGGGTCCCGTGCAGTGCTCCAGGGGCCCCGTGCAGTGCTCCAGGGGTCCCGCGCAGTGCTCCAGGGGTCCCGTGCTGTTCTCCAGGGGTCCCGCGCTGTGCTCCAGGGGTCCCGTGCAGAGCTCCAGTGACTCGCGCAGTGCTCCAGTGGTCCCGTGCAGAGCTCCAGGGGTCCCGCGCAGTGGTCCAGGGGTCCCGTGCAGTGCTCCAGGGGTCCCGTGCAGCGTTCCAGGGGTCCCGCGAAGCGCTCCAGGGGACCTGCGCAGTGCTCCAGGGGTCCCGTGCAGTGCTCCAGGGGTCCAGTGCAGCGTTCCAGGGGTCCCGCGAAGCGCTCCAGGGGACCCGCGCAGTGCTCCAGGGGTCCCGTGCAGTGCTCCAGGGGTCCCGCGCAGTGGTCCAGGGGTCCCGTGCAGTGCTCCAGGGGTCCCGTGCAGCGTTCCAGGGGTCCCGCGAAGCGCTCCAGGGGACCCGTGCAGTGCTCCAGGGGTCCTGTGCAGTGCTCCAGGGGTCCAGTGCAGCGTTCCAGGGGTCCCGCGAAGCGCTCCAGGGGACCCGCGCAGTGCTCCAGGGGTCCCGTGCAGTGCTCCAGGGGTCCCGCGCAGTGGTCCAGGGGTCCCGCGCAGCGCTCCAGGGGTCCCGCGCAGCGCTCCAGGGGTCCTGCGCAGTGCTCCAGGGGTCCCACGCAATGCTCCAGGTGTCCCACGCAGCGCTCCAGGGGTCCCGTGCTGTGTTCCAGGTGTCCCGCGCAGTGCTCCAGTGGTCCTGTGCAGTGCTCCAGGGATCCCGCGTAGTTCTCCAGGTGTCCTGTGCAGTGCTCCAGGGGTCCCGCGCAGTGCTCCAGGGGTCCCGTGCAGAGCTCCAGTGACCCGCGCAGTGCTCCAGGGGTCCCACGCAGTTCTCCAGGGGTCCCGTGCAGTGCTCCAGGGGTTCCGCGCAATGCTCCAGGGGTCCCGCGCAGTGCTCCAGGGGTCCCGTGCTGTGCTCCAGGGGTCCCGTGCAGAGCTCCAGGGGTCCCGTGCAGAGCTCCAGTGACCCGCGCAGTGCTCCAGGGGTCCCGCGCAGTGCTCCAGGGGTCCCGTGCAGTGCTCCAGGGGCCCCGTGCAGTGCTCCAGGGGTCCCGCGCAGTGCTCCAGGGGTCCCGTGCTGTTCTCCAGGGGTCCCGCGCTGTGCTCCAGGGGTCCCGTGCAGAGCTCCAGTGACTCGCGCAGTGCTCCAGTGGTCCCGCGCAGTGCTCCAGGGGTCCCGCGCAGTGCTCCAGGGGTCCCGCACAATGCTCCAGGGGTCTCGCGCAGTGCTCCAGGGGTCCCGTGCAGTGCTCCAGGGGTCCCGTGCAATGCACCAGGTGTCCCGCGCAGTGCTCCAGGGGTCCCGTGCTGTGCTCCAGGGGTCCCTCGCAGTGCTCCAGGGGTCCCGTGCAGAGCTCCAGTGACCTGAGCAGTGCACCAGGGGTCCCGTGCAGTGCTCCAGGGGTCCCTCGCAGTGCTCCAGGGGTCCCGCGCAGTGCTCCAGGGGTCCCGCGCAGCGCTCCAGGGGCCCCGTGCAGTGCTCCAGGGTTCCCGCGCAGTGCTCCAGGGGTCCCGCGCAGTGCTCCAGGGGTCCCGTGCAGTGGTCCAGGGTTCCCGCGCAGTGCTCCAGGTGTCCCGCGCAGTGCTCCAGGGGTCCCGTGCAGTGCTCCAGGGGTCCCGCGCAGTGCTCCAGGGGTCCCGCGCAGTGCTCCAGGTGTCCCGCGCAGTGCTCCAGGGGTCCCGTGCAGTGCTCCAGGGGTCCCGTGCTGTGCTCCAGGGGTCCCGTGCAGTGCTCCAGGGGTCCCACCCAGTGCTCCAGGGGTCCCGTGCAGTGCTCCAGGGGTCCCGCGCAGTGCCCCAGGGGTCCCGCGCAGTGCCCCAGGGGTCCCGTGCAGTGCTCCAGGGGTCCCGTACAGTGGTCTTTTCAATAGATAAACCGCGCATACGCTGTATTCTGAATAGGCCGTGCGGCCCGAGAGACAATGAGATGGAACATTGGTTGTGGGGCTGGAGGAGGTTACAGAGATAGGGAGGGGCGAGGCCCTGGAGGGATTTGAACACAAGGATGAGAATTTTAAAATCGAGGCGTTGCAGAGATCCTGGTTTTATTTCAGTGAGAGCAGAGTGTGGAATTTCGAAGCTCTGTTTATATTTGGATCGATTTCTTTGTCCTCAGATATCTTTTAAATCTAATCTCAGGCTCAGTTTACAGAACTCTTTCTAAATACCAATAAATCCCCAGTCATTGCTTGTGTTGTTCTGGGGTTTATCAAACGGACACGTTAATTGTTGTCGATTGTTTCTGGGGAGAACAGTGTGGAGCAGAGTTTGGGAGAGAATTCCTTTCCCCGTTTCTCACCGCACGGCCGAGGGTTTGATGGAGTCGATGGTCCAGCCAGCGATCCGAAGCAGCTCGATCTGGGTGTGTGGCGACGCGCTGATCCGGATTAACGGGCTGAGGATTTGCTGCTGCAACAATTGAGATGCCTGAAGGACAGAAGTTTATTCCGCGAGTCTCTGCGATCGGGGCTCTGGGCGTCTTGGTTACTGAGGCTCCGGACCGCCAAATCTGCGGAGGGCCCAGATTAGGAGGCGGGGGGAGATTCAGAAGGTTCAAGGACCCGGCACAGCGATATTATGGGATGGGCAATGGGCTGGACAGGGGCAGAGGGATATTATGGGATGGGCAATGGGCTGGACAGGGGCAGAGGGATATTATGGGATGGGCAATGGGCTGGACAGGGGCAGAGGGATATTATGGGATGGGCAATGGGCTGGACAGGGGCAGAGGGATATTATGGGATGGGCAATGGGCTGGACAGGGGCAGAGGGATATTATGGGATGGGCAATGGGCTGGACAGGGGCACAGGGGTATTATGGGATGGGCAATGGGCTGGACAGGGGCAGAGGGATATTATGGGATGGCCAATGGGCTGGACAGGGGCAGAGGGATATTATGGGATGGCCAATGGGCTGGACAGGGGCAGAGGGATATTATGGGATGGGCAATGGGCTGGACAGGGGCACAGGGATATTATGGGATGGGCAATGGGCTGGACAGAGGCACAGGGGTATTATGGGATGGCCAATGGGCTGGACAGGGGCAGAGGGGTATTATGGGATGGCCAATGGGCTGGACAGGGGCAGAGGGATATTATGGGATGGGCAATGGGCTGGACAGGAGCACAGGGATATTATGGGATGGCCAATGGGCTGGACAGGGGCAGAGGGATATTATGGGATGGGCAATGGGCTGGACAGGGGCACAGGGATATTATGGGATGGGCAATGGGATGGACAGGGGCAGAGGGATATTATGGGACGGGCAATGGGCTGGACAGGGGCACAGGGGTATTATGGGATGGCCAATGGGCTGGACAGGGGCAGAGGGATATTATGGGATGGGCAATGGGCTGGGCAGGGGCAGGGGGATATTATGGGATGGGCAATGGGCTGGACAGGGGCAGAGGGATATTATGGGATTGGCAATGGGCTGGACAGGGGCAGAGGGATATTATGGGATGGGCAATGGGCTGGACAGGGGCAGAGGGATATTATGGGATGGCCAATGGGCTGGACAGGGGCAGAGGGATATTATGGGATGGGCAATGGGCTGGACAGGGGCAGAGGGATATTATGGGATGGGCAATGGGCTGGACAGGGACAGAGGGATATTATGGGATGGGCAATGGGCTGGACAGGGGCAGAGGAATATTATGGGATGGGCAATGGGCTGGACAGGGACAGAGGGATATTATGGGATGGGCAATGGGCTGGACAGGGGCAGAGGGATATTATGGGATGGGCAATGGGCTGGACAGGGGCACAGGGATATTATGGGATGGGCAATGGGCTGGACAGGGGCACAGGGATATTATGGGATGGGCAATGGGCTGGACAGGGGCACAGGGATATTATGGGATGGGCAATGGGCTGGACAGGGGCAGAGGGATATTATGGGATGGGCAATGGGCTGGACAGGGGCAGAGGGATATTATGGGATGGGCAATGGGCTGGACAGGGGCAGAGGGATATTATGGGATGGGCAATGGGCTGGACAGGGGCAGAGGGATATTATGGGATGGGCAATGGGCTGGACAGGGTCACAGCGATATTATGGGATGGGGAATGGGCTGGACAGGGGCAGAGGGATATTATGGGATGGGCAATGGGCTGGACAGGGGCAGAGGGATATTATGGGATGGGCAATGGGCTTGTCAGGGGCACAGGGATATTATGGGATGGGCAATGGGCTGGACAGGGGCAGAGGGATATTATGGGATGGGCAATGGGCTGGACAGGGGCAGAGGGATATTATGGGATGGGCAATGGGCTGGACAGGGGCAGAGGGATATTATGGGATGGGCAATGGGCTGGACAGGGGCAGAGGGATATTATGGGATGGGCAATGGGCTGGCCAGTGGACAGAGGGATATTATGGGATGGGGAATGGGCTGGACAGGGGCACAGGGATATTATGGGATGGGCAATGGGCTGGACAGGGGCACAGGGATATTATGGGATGGGCAATGGGCTGGACAGGGGCAGAGGGATATTATGGGATGGCCAATGGGCTGGACAGGGACAGAGGGATATTATGGGATGGGCAATGGGCTGGACAGAGGCACAGGGATATTATGGGATGGGCAATGGGCTGGACAGGGGCAGAGGGATATTATGGGATGGGGAATGGGCTGGACAGGGGCAGAGGGATATTATGGGATGGGCAATGGGCTGGACAGGGGCAGAGGGATATTATGGGATGGGGAATGGGCTGGACAGGGACAGAGGGATATTATGGGATGGGCAATGGGCTGGGCAGGGACAGAGGGATATTATGGGATGGGCAATGGGCTGGACAGTGGCACAGGGATATTATGGGATGGGCAATGGGCTGGACAGGGGCAGAGGGATATTATGGGATGGCCAATGGGCTGGACAGGGGCACAGGGATATTATGGGATGGGCAATGGGCTGGACAGGGGCACGGGGTATTATGGGATGGGCAATGGGCTGGACAGGGGCAGAGGGATATTATGGGATGGGCAATGGGCTGGACAGGGGCAGAGGGATATTATGGGATGGCCAATGGGCTGGACAGCGGCACAGGGATATTATGGGATGGGCAATGGGCTGGACAGGGGCACGGGGTATTATGGGATGGGCAATGGGCTGGACAGGGGCAGAGGGATATTATGGGATGGGCAATAGGCTGGACAGGGGCAGAGGGATCTGGACAGGGGCAGAGGGATATTATGGGATGGGCAATGGGCTGGACAGGGGCACAGCGATATTATGGGATGGCCAATGGGCTGGACAGGGGCACAGGGATATTATGGGATGGGCAATGGGCTGGACAGGGGCAGAGGGATATTATGGGATGGGCAATAGCTGGACAGGGGCAGAGGGATATTATGGGATGGGCAATGGGCTGGCCAGTGGACAGAGGGATATTATGGGATGGGCAATGGGCTGGCCAGTGGACAGAGGGATATTATGGGATGGGCAATGGGCTGGACAGGGGCAGAGGGATATTATGGGATGGGCAATGGGCTGGACAGGGGCAGAGGGATATTATGGGATGGCCAATGGGCTGGAGAGGGGCAGAGGGATATTATGGGATGGGCAATGGACTGGACAGGGGCACAGCGATATTATGGGATGTCCAATGGGCTGGACAGGGGCACAGGGATATTATGGGATGGGCAATGGGCTGGACAGGGGCACGCGGTATTATGGGATGGGCAATGGGCTGGACAGGGGCAGAGGGATATTATGGGATGGGCAATAGGCTGGACAGGGGCAGAGGGATATTATGGGATGGGCAATGGGCTGGCCAGTGGACAGAGGGATATTATGGGATGGGCAATGGGCTGGCCAGTGGACAGAGGGATATTATGGCATGGGCAATAGGCTGGACAGGGGCAGAGGGATATTATGGGATGGGCAATGGGCTGGACAGGGGCAGAGGGATATTATGGGATGGGCAATGGGCTAGACAGGGGCAGAGGGATATTATGGGATGGGCAATGGGCTGGACAGGGGCAGAGGGATATTATGGGATGGGGAATGGGCTGGACAGGGGCAGAGGGATATCATGGGATGGCCAATGGGCTGGACAGGGGCAGAGGGATATTATGGGATGGGCAATGGGCTGGACAGGGGCAGGGGGATATTATGGGATGGGCAGTGGGCTGGACCGTGGACAGAGGGAATTCAATGTCAGTCAGTGTGAGGTGATATATTTTGGTTAAATTAACACCAGCAGTGGTTATACTGGGAATGGGAGTGGGCTCGGGGCTGGGGGGAGCAGAGGGATTTGGGGGCAGGGTCACAGGTCATTAAAGGCAGCACCTCAGGGTGATAAGGCTGTGAAATAAGTTACTGGAATTCGAGGTTTTATCTCGAGTTATAGAATATAAAAGCCCTGAGGAAATGATGAGTTTATGTCAAACCTCAATAATCTCTCAGTTGGAGCACTGTGTGCAGTATTGGGCTCCACACTATAGGGAGGATATTGAGGCTTTAGAGAGGCAACAGCACAGATTCACTCGGATGCTGCCTGGTTTGAGGGAAAACAAATATGGAGAAAGACTTGAAAAAATGGGTCTCTGTTTCTCTATCCCTGTCTCTCTGTTTCTCTGTATCTCTCTCTCTCTGTTTCTCTCTCTCTGGGGATGAATGATTTAATACTAAGGTTAATCCCCCGTCACTATTTGAAGTTAAACAGTGACTTTTTTATTAATTTCATGTGATGTGGGTGTCGCTGGCTGGGCCAGCATTTATTGCTCATCCCTATTTGCCTTGAGCCGCCAGTTCAGAGGGCAGTTAAGAGGCAACCACATTGCTGTGGGTCTGGAGTCACATATCGGCCAGACTGGGTAAGGACGGCAGATTTCCTTATCGGCTCATTAGTCCAGGCCTCTGGATTACTAGTCCAGGAACATAACCACTATGTTACCGCACCCCATACATGATTCACCAGGCTGATACCAGGAATGGCGGGAATGACCTATGAGGAGAGACTATGTAGTTTAGGGATGTACACACTGGAGTTTAGAAGATTGAGAGGGGACCTCATAGAAGTGTATAAAATTCTGACAGGTCTAGACAGACTGGATGCAGAAGGAATGTTTCCCTTGGCGGGTGAGAACAGAACTAGAGGACATAATTTGAGGATAAGGGCTAAACCATTTAGGACAGAGATGAGGGGGAATTTCTTCACTCAGAGAGTGGTGAACCTGTGGAACTCATTGCCACAGAGGGCAGTGTACGCCAGCTCATTAAATATATTTAAGAGGGAATTAGATATATTTCTACGGGCAAAAGGGGTTAAGGGTTACGGAGAGAAGGCGGGGACGGGATACTGAATTAAAAGATCAGCCATGATCTCATCGAATGGCGGAGCAGGCACGAAGGGCCGAATGGCCTACTCCTGCTCCTATCTTCTATGTATCTATGTATTACAGGACAAGGAGACACAGGTCCAGACTGGGAAAAGGCAGGTTCAGGGCTGGTGTCAGGAGACACTTCACACCGAGAGTGACCGATATGTGAAATGGGCCCGGGGCAGGGGAGTGGGATTGAAACCTCTGGGCCATTCACAAGGGTCAGTGGGAGGCTGTCATGGGAGGGGCTGGGGGATTTGTAGGATTTCTTGGAAAGGTGGGGCTGGATGGGCTGAACGGCCTCCCTCTGCATCTCACACAGAATCACACAGAAACCCCACAGTGCAGATAGAGGCCATTTCGGCCCATCGAGCCTGCACCGACACATATCCCACCCGATCCCCGTAACCCCTACACCAACACATATCCCACCCTATTTCCGTACCCCCACATATTTTAATCCCCCTAACACTAAGGGTTAATTTATCATAGCCAATCAACCTATCCCGCACATCTTTGGACTGTGGGAGGAAACCAGAGCACCCGGAGAAAACCCATGCAAACACGGGGAGAATGTGCAAACTCC
This sequence comes from Somniosus microcephalus, assembly GCF_052327205.1. NCBI lineage: Eukaryota > Metazoa > Chordata > Chondrichthyes > Squaliformes > Somniosidae > Somniosus > Somniosus microcephalus. Next base: position 375,417,600 of record NC_140989.1, on the reverse strand, counting down.
ACACAGACAGTCACCCGAGATCGGATTCGAACCCGGGTCCCTGGCGCTGTGAGGCAACAGTGCTAACCACTATGCCACCGGACTTGCCTTCATTTCTCGAGTTAAATGCTGCAGGCACGAGGGGTCCAAGAAGCCCTCACCCCAAGGTTTATGTGTTTAATCCTTCCATAGAATTTCACAGCACAGGAGGAGGCCATTCGGCCCATCGTGCCCGTGCCGGCTCTTGGAAAGAGCTGTCCAATCAGTCCCACTCCCTGCTCTTTCCCCAGAGCCCTGTGCAGATGGGACATTAGTCAGCTGTCCCGGGAAGATTGGGAACAGCAACAGGACAGATCCCTGAAGCAGTGCAGACATCTGACCCCCGCCCCGGACTCTCCCCTCCCCTCCCCATATTATTAACACTGTAATTACCGCATTTCATGTGGGTTTTATATATAAATAACCGCAGAACACTTTTCACAACCCAAAACCGTGCTGAATATCCGATTGATGTTGATTGGGGCAGACGAGTGTTGAAGGAATTGGAGAGTGTAACTGGGCGGGCTTTAGGACCGCGCGGAATGCTGAGCTGGGGCCAGGTTCCCAGTCTGAGCTCCTGGATCCAGATTTCATTTTTCTCTCTGAGAGTCTCCGGCTCCGGGCCGCCTCCCGCCCGCTTCTTCCCCGCTCTCTCTTTTCCTCTTTCACTTTCTCTCTCTCTCTTCCAATCAATTTTTCTCTTTCTGTTTCTCATTCCCTTTCCTCACTTCTGTCTCTTTCTCCTTTCTCTTTTTCTCTCTTCCTCTCTCCCTCTCCTTCTCTCGCTCGCTCTCACGTTCCCTCTCTTCCCTTCTTTCTCTCCCTTTCCCTCAATCTTTCTCTCTCCCTCCGTCCCCCCTCTCTCTCTCTCCCTCCTCCCCCCTCTCTCACTCTCTCCTCCTTCCCCCCCTCTCTCACTCTCTCTCCCTCCCTCCCCCCTCTCACTCTCTCTCCCTCCCTCCCCCTCTCACTCTCCTCCCTCCCTCCCCCCGCTCTCACTCTCTCTCCCTCCTTCCCCCCCTCTCTAACTCTCTCTCCCTCCCTCCCCCCTCTCACTCTCTCTCCCTCCCTCCCCCCTCTCTCACTCTCTCTCCCTCCCTCCCCCCCTCTCTCACTCTCTCTCCCTCCCTCCCCCCCTCTCACTCTCTCTCCCTCCCTCCCCCCCTCTCTCACTCTCTCTCCCTCCCTCCCCCTCTCTCACTCTCTCCCTCCCTCCCCTCTCACTCTCTCTCCCTCCTCCCCTCTCTCACTCTCTCTCCCTCCCTCCCCCCTCTCACTCTCTCTCCCTCCCTCACTCTCTCTCCTCCTCCCCCTCTCTCACTCTCTCCCCCCTCTCTCACTCTCTCTCCCCCCTCTCACTCTCTCTCCCTCCTCTCACTCTCTCTCCCTCCCTCCCCCCCTCTCTCACTCTCCCTCCCTCCCCCCTCTCTCACTCTCTCTCCCTCCCTCCCCCCCTCTCTCACTCTCTCTCCCTCCCTCCCCCCCTCTCTCACTCTCTCTCCCTCCCTCCCCCCTCTCCCTCTCACTCTCTCTCCCCCTCTCTCACTCTCTCTCCCTCCCTCCCCCCCTCTCTAACTCTCTCTCCCTCCCTCCCGCCCTCTCTCACTCTCTCTCCCTCCCTCCCCCCTCTCTCACTCTCTCTCCCTCCCTCCCCCCCTCTCTCACTCTCTCTCCCTCCCTCCCCCCTCTCTCACTCCCTCCCTCCCTCCCCCCCTCTCTCACTCCCTCCCCCCCTCTCTCACCCTCCCTCCCCCCCTCTCTCACTCTCTCTCCCTCCCTCCCCCCCTCTCTCACTCTCCCTCCCCCCCTCTCTCACTCTCCCTCCCCCCCTCTCTCACTCCCCCCCTCTCTCTCTCCCCTCCCCCCCTCTCTCACTCTCCCTCCCCCCTCTCTCACTCTCTCCCTCCCTCCCCCCCTCTCTCACTCTCTCTCCCTCCCTCCCCCCTCTCTCACTCTCTCTCCCTCCCCCCCTCTCTCACTCTCTCTCCCTCCCTCCCCCCCTCTCTCACTCTCTCTCCCTCCCTCCCCCCCTCTCTCACTCTCCTCCCTCCCTCCCCCCTCTCTCACTCTCTCTCCTCCCTCCCCCCCTCTCTCTCCCTCCCCCCCTCTTCACTCTCTCCCTCCTCCCCCCCTCTCTCACTCTCTCCCTCCCTCCCCCCCTCTCTCACTCTCTCTCCCTCCTCCCCCCTCTCTCACTCTCTCCCTCCCTCCCCCTCTCTCACTCTCTCCCTCCCCCCCTCTCTCACTCTCTCCCTCCCCCCCCTCACTCTCTCTCCCTCCCTCCCCCCCTCTCTCACTCTCCCCTCCCCCCCTCTCTCACTCTCTCTCCCTCCCTCCCCCCTCTCACTCTCTCTCCCTCCCTCCCCCCCTCTCTCACTCTCTCTCCCTCCCCCCTCTCTCACTCTCTCTCCTCCGTCCCCCCTCTCTCTCTCTCTCCCTCCCTCCCCCCCTCTCTCACTCTCTCTCCCTCCCTCCCCCCCTCTCTCACTCTCTCCCTCCCTCCCCCCCTCTCACTCTCCTCCCCTCCCTCCCCCCTCCTCACTCTCTCTCCCTCCCTCCCCCCCCTCTCTCCCTCCCTCCCCCCTCTCTCTCTCTCTCCCTCCCTCCCCCTCTCTCACTCTCTCTCCCTCCCTCCCCCCTCTCTCCCTCCCTCCCTCTCTCTCCCTCCCTCCCCCCTCTCTCTCCCTCCCTCCCCCCTCTCTCTCCCTCCTCCCCCTCTCTCTCCCTCCCTCCCTCCTCTCTCCCTCCCCCCTCTCCCTCCCTCCCCCCTCTCCCCTCCCTCTCTCACCTCTCTCCTCCCTCTCACTCCCTCCCCCCCTCTCTCACTCTCTCCCTCCCTCCCCCCCTCTCTCACTCTCTCTCCCTCTCTCCCCCCTCTCTCACTCTCTCTCCCTCCCTCCCCCCTCTCACTCTCTCTCCCTCCTCCCCCCTCTCTCACTCTCTCTCCCTCCCTCCCCCCTCTCTCACTCTCTCTCCCTCCCTCCCTCTCTCACTCTCTCTCCCTCCCTCCCCCCCTCTCTCACTCTCTCCTCCCTCCCCCCCTCTCTCACTCTCTCTCCCTCCCTCCCCCTCTCTCACTCTCTCTCCCTCCCTCCCAATTCACAATTCAAATCCCTCCCTCCCCCTCTCTCTCACTCTCTCTCCCTCCCTCCCCCTCTCTCACTCTCTCTCCCTCCCTCACTCTCTCTCCCTCCCTCCCCCTCTCTCACTCTCTCCCCCCCTCTCTCACTCTCTCTCCCCCCCTCTCACTCTCTCTCCCTCCCTCTCACTCTCTCTCCCTCCCTCCCCCCTCTCTCACTCTCCCTCCCTCCCCCCCTCTCTCACTCTCTCTCCCTCCCTCCCTCTCTCACTCTCTCTCCCTCCCTCCCCCCCTCTCTCACTCTCTCTCCCTCCCACCCCCCCTCTCTCACTCTCTCTCCCTCCCTCCCCCCTCTCTCTCTCACTCTCTCTCCCCCTCTCTCACTCTCTCTCCCTCCCTCCCCCCCTCTCTAACTCTCTCCTCCCTCCCCCCTCTCTCACTCTCTCTCCCTCCCTCCCCCCCTCTCTCACTCTCTCTCCCTCCCTCCCCCCCTCTCTCACTCTCTCTCCTCCCTCCCCCTCTCTCACTCCCTCCCTCCCTCCCCCCTCTCTCACTCCCTCCCCCCCTCTCTCACCCTCCCTCCCCCCCTCTCTCACTCTCTCCCTCCTCCCCCCCTCTCTCACTCTCCCTCCCCCCCTCTCACTCTCCCTCCCCCCCTCTCTCACTCCCCCCTCTCTCTCTCCCCTCCCCCCTCTCTCACTCTCCCTCCCCCCCTCTCTCACTCTCCCTCCCCCCCTCTCTCACTCTCCCTCCCCCCTCTCTCACTCTCTCTCCCCCCTCTCTCACTCTCTCTCCCCCCTCTCTCACTCTCTCTCCCTCCCCCCTCTCTCACTCTCTCCCTCCCCCCTCTCTTACTCCCTCCCCCCTCTCTCACTCCCTCCCCCCCTCTCTCACTCCCTCCCCCCCTCTCTCACTCTTCCCTCCCCCCTCTCTCACTCCTCCCTCCCCCCCTCTCTCACTCCCTCCTCCCCCTCTCTCACTCCTCCCTCCCCCCTCTCTCACTCCCTCCTCCCCCCTCTCTCACTCCCTCCCTCCCCCCCTCTCTCACTCCTCCCTCCCCCCCTCTCTCACTCCCTCCCTCCCCCCCTCTCACTCCTCCCTCCCCCCCTCTCTCACTCCCTCCCCCCTCTCTCACTCCTCCCCCCCCTCTCACTCCCTCCCCCCTCTCTCACTCCCTCCCCCCCGCTCTCTCACTCCTCCCCCCCTCTCACTCCTCCCCCCCCTCTCTCACTCCCTCCCCCCCTCTCTCACTCCCTCCCCCCCCTCTCTCACTCCCTCCCCCCCTCTCACTCCCTCCCCCCCTCTCTCACTCCCTCCCCCCCTCTCTCACTCCCTCCCCCCTCTCTCACTCCCTCCCCCCCTCTCACTCACTCCCTCCCCCCCTCTCTCACTCCCTCCCCCCCTCTCTCACTCCCTCCCCCCTCCCTCTCTCACTCCCTCCCCCCCTCTCACTCTCTCCCCCCCTCTCTCACTCTCTCCCCCCCTCTCTCACTCTCCCCCCTCTCACTCTCCCCCCTCACTCTCCCCCCCTCTCTCACTCTCTCCCCCCCCTCTCTCACTCTCTCCCCCCCTCTCACTCTCTCCCCCCCCTCTCTCACTCTCTCCCCCCCCTCTCTCTCTCTCCCCCCTCTCTCACTCTCCCCCCCTCACTCTCTCCCCCCCTCTCTCACTCTCCCCCCCTCTCTCACTCTCTCCCCCCTCTCTCCCCCTCACTCCCCCCCCCTCTCACTCCTCCCCCCCTCTCACTCTCTCCCCCCCCTCTCTCACTCTCTCCCCCCTCTCTCACTCTCCCCCCCTCTCTCACTCTCTCCCCCCCTCTCACTCTCTCCCCCCTCTCTCACTCTCCCCCCCTCTCTCACTCTCTCCCCCCTCTCTCACTCTCTCCCCCCCTCTCTCACTCTCTCCCCCCTCTCTCACTCTCTCCCCCCCCTCTCTCACTCTCTCCCCCCTCTCTCACTCTCTCCACCCCCCTCTCTCACTCTCTCCCCCCTCTCACTCTCTCCCCCCATCTCTCACTCTCCCCCCCCTCTCTCACTCTCTCCCCCCTCTCTCACTCTCTCCCCCCCTCTCTCACCCCCCCACTCTCTCCCCCCCCTCTCTCACTCTCCCCCCCCCTCTCTCACTCTCTCCCTCCCCCCTCTCTCACTCTCTCCCCCCCCTCTCTCACTCTCCCCCCCTCTCTCACTCTCTCCCCACCCCTCTCTCACTCTCTCCCCCCCCTCTCACTCTCTCCCCCCCTCTCTCACTCTCTCCCCCCTCTCTCACTCTCTCCCCCCCCTCTCACTCTCTCCCCCCCCTCTCTCACTCCCCCCCCCTCACTCCCCCCCCCTTCTCACTCCCCCCCTCTCTCACTCCCCCCCCTCTCACTCCCCCCCTCTCTCACTCCCCCCCTCTCTCATTCTCCCCCCCCCTCTCTCACCCCCCCCTCTCTCACTCCCCCCCTCTCTCACTCCCCCCCTCTCTCACTCCCCCCCTCTCACTCCCCCCCCTCTCTCACTCCCCCCCTCTCTCACTCCCCCCCCTCTCACTCCCCCCCCTCTCTCACTCCCCCCCCTCTCACTCTCCCCCCTCTCACTCTCCCCCCCCTCTCTCACTCCCCCCCTCTCTCACTCCCCCCCCCTCTCACTCCCCCCCCTCTCTCACTCCCCCCCTCTCTCACTCCCCCCCTCTCTCACTCCCCCCCTCTCTCACTCCCCCCCTCTCACTCCCCCCCTCTCTCACTCCCCCCCTCTCTCACTCCCCCCCCTCTCTCACTCCCCCCCCCTCTCACTCCCCCCCCTCTCACTCCCCCCCCTCTCTCACTACCC
>NC_140989.1:375374001-375411196 GCF_052327205.1 Somniosus microcephalus | reverse complement strand
TGATGGTGATGGGATGTCGAGATCAGGGCAGTCATTTCATTCATTTACATTCACTGCGATTGTGGAGAAAATCGATGGTTTGTTGCCGACACCCACAGCAGGACAGACAGAGGGCCGGCAGGAGGGAGAATCACTTCATTCATTCTCCGCATCTGGGCGTCCCTGGCAAGGCCGGCATTTATTGCCCATCCCTAGTTGTCCTCGAGAAGGTGGTGGTGAGCCGCCTTCTTGAACCGCTGCAGTCCGTGTGGTGAAGGTGCTCCCACAGTGCTGTTAGGGAGGGAGTTCCAGGATTTTGACCCAGCGACGATGAAGGAACGGCCGATATATTTCCAAGTCAGGACATGTGAGTCTCAGAGGGGAATTGGAGGTGGTGGTGTCCCCATGCGCCTGCTGCCCTGGTCCTTCTAGGTGGTGGAGGTGGTGGGTTTGGGAGGGGCTGGGGAAGAATCCTTGGCGAGTTGCTCCAGGGCCTCCTGTGGATGGTCCCACACTGCAGACACGGTGCGCCGGGGGGAGGAGGGAGTGGGTTTGGCACTAATTAGGTGTTGTAGTAGTGCTGAGGGAGTGCTGCACTGTCGGAGGGGCAGTACTGAGGGAGCGCTGCACTGTCGGAGGGGGCAGTACTGAGGGAGTGCTGCACTGTCGGAGGGGCAGTACCGAGGGAGCGCTGCACTGTCGGAGGGGCAGTACTGAGGGAGCGCTGCACTGTCGGAGGGGGCAGTACTGAGGCAGTGCTGCACTGTCGGAGGGGCAGTACTGAGGCAGTGCTGCACTGTCGGAGGGGCAGTACTGAGGGAGCGCTGCACTGTCGGAGGGGCAGTACTGAGGGGAGTGCTGCACTGTCGGAGGGGCAGTACTGAGGGAGTGCTGCACTGTCGGAGGGGCAGTACTGAGGGGGCGCTGCACTGTCGGAGGGGCAGTACTGAGGGAGTGCTGCACTTTCGGAGGGGCAGTACTGAGGGAGTGCTATACTTTCGGAGGGGCAGTACTGAGGGACCACTGGGCTGTCAAAGGGGCAGTACTGAGGGAGTGCTGCACTGTCGGAGGGGCAGTATTGATGGAGTGCTGCACTGTCGGAGGTGAAGTACTGAGGGAGTGCTGCACTGTCGGAGGGGAAGTACTGAGGGAATGCTGCACTGTCGGAGGGGCAGTACTGAAGGACCGCTGGGCTGTCAGAGGGGCAGTACTGAGGGAGTGCTGCACTGTCGGAGGGGCAGTAATGAGGGAGTGCTGCACTATCAGAGGGGCAGTACTGAGGGAGTGCTGCACTGTCAGGGGCAGTACTGAGGGAGTGCTGCACTGTCGGCGGGGCAGTACTGAGGGAGTGCTGCATTGTCGGAGTGGCAGTACTGAGGGAGTGCTGCACTGTCGGAGGGGCAGTACTGAGGGAGTGCTGCACCATCAGAGGGGGCAGTACTGAGGGAACACTGCACTGTCGGAGGAGCAGTACTGAGGGACGGCGCACTATTGGAGGTGCAGTACTGATGGAGTGCTGCAATGTCGGAGGGGCAGTACTGAGGGAGTGCTGCACTGTCGGAGGGGTAGTACTGAGGGATTGCTGCACCTTTGGAGGGGCAGTACTGAGGGACCGCTGTGCTGTCGGATGGGCATTACTGAGGGAGCACTGCACTGTCGGAGGGGCAGTACTGAGGGAGCGCTGCACTGTCGGAGGGGCCGTACTGAGGGAGCGCTGCACTGTCAGAGGGGCAGTACTGAGGGAGCGCTGCACTGTCAGAGGGGCGGTACAGAGGGTGTGCTGCACTGTCGGAGGGGAAGTACTGAGGGAGCGCTGGGCTGTCGGAGGGGCAGTACTGAAGGAGTGCTGCACAGTCGGTGGGGCAGAACTGAGGGAGAGCTGCTCTGTCAGAGGGGCAGTTCTGAGGTAATGCTGCACTGTCGGAGGGGCCGATCTGAGGGAGTGCTGCACTGTCGGAGGGGCAGTACTGAGGGAGTGCTGCACCATCAGAGGGGCAGTACTGAGGGAACACTGTACTGTCGGAGGGGCAGTACTGAGGGACGGCGCACTGTTGGAGGTGCATTACTGAGGGAGTGCTGCAATGTCGGAGGGGCAGTACTGAGGGAGTGCTGCACTGTCGGAGGGGTAGTACTGAGGGATTGCTGCACTTTTGGAGGGGCAGTACTGAGGGACCGCTGTGCTGTCGGAATGGGCAGTACTGAGGGAGCGCTGCACTGTCAGAGGGGCAGTACTGAGGGAGCGCTGCACTGTCGGCGGGGCAGTACTGAGGGAGTGCTGCACTGTTGGAGGGGCAGTACTGAGGGAGCGCTGGGCTGTCGGAGGGGCAGTCCTGAGGGAGTGCTTCACTGTCGGAGGGGCAGTACTGAGGAAGTGCTGCACTGTCGGAGGGGTAGTACTGAGTGAGTGCTGCACTGTCGGAGGGGCAGTAATGAGGGAGTGCTGCACTGTCGGAGGGGTAGTACTGAGGGAGTGCTGCACTGTCGGAGGGGCAGTACTGAGGGAGCGCTGCACTGTCGGAGGGGCAGTACTGAGGGAGTGCTGCACTGTCGGAGGGGCAGTACTGAGGGAGTGTTGCACGGTCGGAGGAGCTGTACTGAGGGATTGCTGCACTGTCGGAGGGGCAGTACTGTGGGAGTGCTGCACTGTCGGAGGGATAGTACTGAGGGATTGCTGCACCTTTGGAGGGGCAGTACTGAGGGACCGCTGTGCTGTCGGATGGGCATTACTGAGGGAGCACTGCACTGTCGGAGAGGCAGTACTGAGGGAGCGCTGCACTGTCGGAGGGGCAGTACTGAGGGAGCGCTGCACTGCCAGAGGAGCAGTACTGAGGGAGTGCTGCACTGTCGGAGGGGAAGTACTGAGGGAGCGCTGGGCTGTCGGAGGGGCAGTACTGAGGGAGTGCTTCACTGTCGGAGGGGCAGTACTGAGGGAGTGCTGCACTGTCGGAGGGGCAGTAATGAGGGAGTGCTGCACTGTCAGAGGGGCAGTACTGAGGGAGCGCTGCACTGTCAGAAGGGCAGTACTGAAGGAGTGCTGCACAGTCGGTGGGGCAGTACTGAGTGGGTGCTGCTCTGTCAGAGGGGCAGTTCTGAGGTAATGCTGCACTGTCGCAGGGGCAGATCTGAGGGAGTGCTGCACTGTCTGAGGGGCAGTACTGAGGGAGTGCTGCACCGTCAGAGTGGCAGTACTGAGGGAACACTTCACTGTCGGAGGGGCAGTACTGACGGACGGCGCACTGTTGGAGGTGCAGTACTGAGGGAGTGCTGCAATGTCGGAGGGGCAGTACTGAGGGAGTGCTGTGCTGTCGGATGCACATTACTGCGGGAGCACTGCACTGTCGGAGGGGCAGTACTGAGGGAGCGCTGCACTGTCGGAGGGGCAGTACTGAGGGAACACTGCACTGTCAGAGGGGCAGTACTGAGGGAGCGCTGCACTGTGGGAGGGGCAGTACTGAGGGAGTGCTGCACTGTCGGAGGGGCAGTACTGAGGGAGTGCTGCACTGTTGGAGGGGCAGTACTGAGGGAGCGCTGCACTGTCGGAGGGGCAGTACTGAGGGAGCGCTGCACTGTCGGCGGGGCAGAGGCAGTACTGAGCGAGTGCTGCACTGTCGGAGGGGCAGTCCTGAGTAAGTGCTGCACTGTCGGAGGGGTAGTACTGAGTGAGTGCTGCACTGTCGGAGGGGCAGTACTGAGGAAGGGCTGCACTGTCAGAGGATGTATAGAATCCCATGGCAGTATTTCGATGAAGAGCAGGGCAGTTCTCCCCGTGTCTGAGCCAATGTGTAACCCTCAACTAACGTCACTAAATATCTCAGGGTGGTGAAAGGCGCTATAGATATGCAAGTCCTTTCTTTCCTTACTGTCTGCGGCCCAGAGCTGGGCTGGGTTCGCACCTGGTTCTCGCTCAGAGTGAAACGACTGCGTTTCTTCCCTGGAGACGGACAATAAATGAGGGCAGATTTCAGATTCCTCTCTGTCCCCGAGTCTCAGCCTCAGCTGATGTTTCCCGTCGTGTTTCTCAATTCATCCAGTTTTTATTTTGATAGATCGGGCTGTTGAGGGTCTAATTAGATCGAGCTTTGCTCATTTATCTCCGCCTGTTTACAGATTGTAGCGCTGTAAATCCTGTGAATTGAGCAGAGCTGGGAGTTGGGGGATTGTGACTAATATCACACGGTGTGATTCCAGCCCCAGTGCTGTACCTGCCCTGGGAGTGTTTGATGGGACAGTGTAGAGAGAGCTTTACTCTGTATCTAACCCGTGCTGTACCTGCCCTGGGAGTGTTTGATGAGACAGTGTAGAGGGAGCTTTACTCTGTATCTAACCCGTGCTGTACCTGCCCTGGGAGTGTTTGATGGGACAGTGTAGAGGGAGCTTTACTCTGTATCTAACCCGTGCTGTACCTGCCCTGGGAGTGTTTGATGGGACAGTGTAGAGGGAGCTTTACTCTGTATCTAACCCGTGCTGTACCTGCCCTGGGAGTGTTTGAGGGGACAGTGTAGAGGGAGCTTTACTCTGTATCTAACCCGTGCTGTACCTGCCCTGGGAGTGTTTGATGGGACAGTGTAGAGGGAGCTTTACTCTGTATCTAACCTGTGTTGTACCTGCCCTGGGAGTGTTTGATGGGACAGTGTAGAGGGAGCTTTACTCTGTATCTAACCCCTGCTGTACCTGCCCTGGGAGTGTTTGATGGGACAGTGTAGAGAGAGCTTTACTCTGTATCTAACCCGTGCTGTACCTGCCCTGGGAGTGTTTGATGGGACAGTGTAGAGGGAGCTTTACTCTGTATCTAACCCGTGCTGTACCTGCCCTGGGAGTGTTTGATGGGACAGTGTAGAGGGAGCTTTACTCTGTATCTAACCCGTGCTGTACCTGCCCTGGGAGTGTTTGATGGGACAGTGTAGAGGGAGCTTTACTCTATCCAACCCGTGCTCTATCTGCCCTGGGAATGTTTGATGGGACAGTGTAGAGGGAGCTTTACTCTGTATCTAACCCGTGATGTACCTGCCCTGGGAGTGTTTGATGGGACAGTGTAGAGGGAGCTTTACTCTGTATCTAACCCATGCTGTACCTGTCCTGGGAGTGTTTGATGGGACAGTGTAGATGGAGCTTTACTCTGTATCTAACCCATGCTATACCTGCCCTGGGAGTGTGTGATGGGACAGCGTAGAGAAAGTTTTAATCTGTATCTAACCCGTGCTGTACCTGTCCTGGGAGTGTTTGATTGGACAGTGTAGATGGAGCTTTACTCTGTATCTAACCCATGCTGTACCTGCCCCGGGAGTGTTTGATGGGACAGTGTAGAGGGAGCTTTACTCTGTATCCAACTAGTGCTGTACCTGCCCTGGGAATGTTTGATGGGACAGTGTAGAGGGAGCTTTACTCTGTATCTAACCCATACTATACTTGCCCTGGGAGTGTTTAATGGGACAGTGTAGATGGAGCTTTACTCTGTATCTAACCCATGCTATACCTGCCCTGGGAGTGTGTGATGGGACAGTGTAGAGGGAGCTTTACTCTGTATCCAACCCGTGCTGTACCTGCCCTGGGAATGTTTGATGGGACAGTGTAGAGGGAGCTTTACTCTGTATCTAACCCGTGCTGTACCTGCCCTGGGAGTGTTTGATGGGACAGTGTAGAGGGAGATTTACGCTGTATCTAACCCGTGCTGTACCTGCTCTGTGAGTGTTTGATGGGACAGTGTAGAGGGAGCTTTACTCTGTATCTAACCCGTGCTGTACCTGCCCTGGGAGTGTTTAATGGGACAGTGTAGATGGAGCTTTACTCTGTATCTAATCCATTCTATACCTGCCCTGGGAGTGTGTGATAGGACAGTGTAGAAGCAGCTTTACTCTGTATCTAACCCATGCTCTACCTGCCCTGGGTGTGTTTGATGGGACAGTTTAGAGGGAACTTTACTCTGTATCTAACAAGTGCTGTACCTGCCCTGGGAGTGTGTGATGGGACAGTGTCGTGGGAGCATTTCTCTGTATCTATCCCGTGCTATTCCTGCCCTGGGAGTGTTTGATGGGACAGTTTAGAGGGTGCTTTACTCTGTATCTAACCCGTGCTGTACCTGCCCTTCGAGTGTTTGATGGGACAGTGCAGAGGGAGCTTTACTCTGTGTCTAACCCGTGCTGTACCTGCCCTTGCAGTGTTTGATGGGACAGTGTAGAGGGAGATTTACTCTGTATCTAACCCGTGCTGTACCTGCCCTTGTAGTGTTTGATGGGACAGTGTAGAGGGAGCTTTACAATTCAATTCAATTCAATTCAAATGCTTTATTGGCATGAAAGTTTACAGGGAACCATATTGCCAAAGCTTACATAACAAAAAGTACAGTTTTCCAACATTCTGCAGGTGTCAAACAATTTTGACCTTCGTTGGCTACATACAATATTCATTTAAACAATATTAATTTAAACAGTCATTGAACATCGTTGGGTACATTCAGTATTAATTTTAAACAGTCCTCAGGCTGTGACATGTTGTCTAACCTGTGCTGTACCTGCCCTGGGAGTGTTTGATGGGACAGTGTAGAGGGAGCTTTACTCTGTATCTAACCCGTGCTGTACCTGCCCTGGGAGTGTTTGATGGGACAGTGTAGAGGGAGCTTTACTCTGTATCTAACCCGTGCTGTTCCTGCCCTGGGAGTGTTTGATGGGACAGTGTAGAGGGAGCTTTACTCTGTATCTAACCCGTGCTGTTCCTGCCCTGGGAGTGTGTGATGCCGACACTGGGTGATGAAATGGGGAAGTTTCCTGTCCCAGCACCAACATCCTTCACCTTCAGGAGCACAAAAGAGATGAAAAAAGCTCCAATCTCTCGTGTGATAAAAATGCAATGTGACTTTATTCAGAGACCCAGACCATAAATAATTCAATCCTACAGCAGCAAATATTCATTGCGTGAGAGCTCGACCTGTGACTGGAGTTCTGCAGATTGACAGTAACCTGGTTACTCTCGATCACTGACTCTGCAGATTGACGGTAACCTGGTTACTCTCGATCACTGACTCTGCGGATTGACGGTAACCTGGTTACTCTCGATCACTGACTCTGCAGATTGACGGTAACCTGGTTACTCTCGATCACTGACTCTGCAGATTGACGGTAACCTGGTTACTCTCGATCACCGACTCTGGGGATTGACTGTAACCTGTTTACTCTCGATCACCGACTCTGCGGATTGACGGTAACCTGGTTACTCTCGATCACTGACTCTGCGGATTGACGGTAACCTGGTTACTCTCGATCACCGACTCTGCGGATTGACGGTAACCTGGTTACTCTCGATCACTGACTCTGGTGATTGACGGTAACCTGGTTACTCTCGATCACTGACTCTGCGGATTGACGGTAACCTGGTTACTCTCGATCACTGACTCTGCGGATTGACGGTAACCTGGTTACTCTCGATCACTGACTCTGCGGATCGACGGTAACCTGGTTACTCTCGATCACTGACTCTGCAGATTGACGGTAACCTGGTTACTCTCGATCACTGACTCTGCGGATTGACGGTAACCTGGTTACTCTCGATCACTGACTCTGCGGATTGACGGTAACCTGGTTACTCTCGATCACTGACTGCAGATTGACGGTAACCTGGTTACTCTCGATCACTGACTCTGCGGATTGATGGTAACCTGGTTACTCTCGATCACTGACTGCAGATTGACGGTAACCTGGTTACTCTCGATCACTGACTGCAGATTGACGGTAACCTGGTTACTCTCGATCACTGACTCTGCGGATTGACGGTAACCTGGTTACTCTCGGTCACTGACTCTGCAGATTGACGGTAACCTGGTTACTCTCGATCACTGACTGCAGATTGACGGTAACCTGGTTACTCTCGATCACTGACTCTGCGGATTGACGGTAACCTGGTTACTCTCGATCACCGACTCTGCGGATTGACGGTAACCTGGTTACTCTCGATCACTGACTCTGCAGATTGACGGTAACCTGGTTACTCTCGATCACCGACTCTGCAGATTGACGGTAACCTGGTTACTCTCGATCACTGACTCTGCAGATTGACGGTAACCTGGTTACTCTCGATCACTGACTGCGGATTGACGGTAACCTGGTTACTCTCGGTCACTGACTCTGCGGATTGATGGTAACCTGGTTACTCTCGGTCACTGACTCTGCAGATTGACGGTAACCTGGTTACTCTCGATCACCGACTCTGCTGATTGACGGTAACCTGGTTACTCTCGATCACCGACTCTGCGGATTGACGGTAACCTGGTTACTCTCGATCACCGACTCTGCCGATTGACGGTAACCTGGTTACTCTCGATCACTGACTCTGCAGATTGACGGTAACCTGGTTACTCTCGATCACTGACTCTGCGGATTGACGGTAACCTGGTTACTCTCGATCACTGACTCTGCAGATTGACGGTAACCTGGTTACTCTCGATCACTGACTCTGCGGATTGACGGTAACCTGGTTACTCTCGATCACCGACTCTGCGGATTGACGGTAACCTGGTTACTCTCGATCACTGACTCTGCGGATTGACGGTAACCTGGTTACTCTCGATCACTGACTCTGCGGATCGACGGTAACCTGGTTACTCTCGATCACTGACTCTGCAGATTGACGGTAACCTGGTTACTCTCGATCACTGACTCTGCGGATTGACGGTAACCTGGTTACTCTCGATCACTGACTCTGCGGATTGACGGTAACCTGGTTACTCTCGATCACTGACTCTGCGGATCGACGGTAACCTGGTTACTCTCGATCACTGACTCTGCAGATTGACGGTAACCTGGTTACTCTCGATCACTGACTCTGCGGATTGACGGTAACCTGGTTACTCTCGATCACTGACTCTGCGGATTGACGGTAACCTGGTTACTCTCGATCACTGACTGCAGATTGACGGTAACCTGGTTACTCTCGATCACTGACTGCAGATTGACGGTAACCTGGTTACTCTCGATCACTGACTCTGCGGATTGACGGTAACCTGGTTACTCTCGGTCACTGACTCTGCAGATTGACGGTAACCTGGTTACTCTCGGTCACTGACTCTGCAGATTGACGGTAACCTGGTTACTCTCGATCACTGACTGCAGATTGACGGTAACCTGGTTACTCTCGATCACTGACTCTGCGGATTGACGGTAACCTGGTTACTCTCGATCACCGACTCTGCGGATTGACGGTAACCTGGTTACTCTCGATCACTGACTCTGCAGATTGACGGTAACCTGGTTACTCTCGATCACCGACTCTGCAGATTGACGGTAACCTGGTTACTCTCGATCACTGACTCTGCGGATTGACGGTAACCTGGTTACTCTCGATCACTGACTCTGCGGATTGACGGTAACCTGGTTACTCTCGGTCACTGACTCTGCGGATTGACGGTAACCTGGTTACTCTCGGTCACAGACTCTGCAGATTGACGGTAACCTGGTTACTCTCGATCACCGACTCTGCTGATTGACGGTAACCTGGTTACTCTCGATCACCGACTCTGCGGATTGACGGTAACCTGGTTACTCTCGATCACTGACTCTGCGGATTGACGGTAACCTGGTTACTCTCGATCACCGACTCTGCGGATTGACGGTAACCTGGTTACTCTCGATCACTGACTCTGCAGATTGACGGTAACCTGGTTACTCTCGATCACCGACTCTGCGGATTGACGGTAACCTGGTTACTCTCGATCACTGACTCTGCGGATTGACGGTAACCAGGTTACTCTCGATCACCGACTCTGCAGATTGTCGGTAACCTGGTTACTCTCGATCACCGACTCTGCGGATTGACGGTAACCTGGTTACTCTCGATCACTGACTCTGCAGATTGACGGTAACCTGGCTACTCTCGATCACCGACTCTGCGGATTGACGGTAACCTGGTTACTCTCGATCACTGACTGCAGATTGACGGTAACCTGGTTACTCTCGATCACTGACTGCAGATTGACGGTAACCTGGTTACTCTCGATCACTGACTCTGCGGATTGACGGTAACCTGGTTACTCTCGATCACTGACTCTGCGGATTGACGGTAACCTGGTTACTCTCGATCACCGACTCTGCGGATTGACGGTAACCTGGTTACTCTCGATCACTGACTCTGCAGATTGACGGTAACCTGGTTACTCTCGATCACTGACTGCAGATTGACGGTAACCTGGTTACTCTCGATCACTGACTCTGCGGATTGACGGTAACCTGGTTACTCTCGATCACTGACTCTGCAGATTGACGGTAACCTGGTTACTCTCGATCACAGACTGCAGATTGACGGTAACCTGGTTACTCTCGATCACAGACTGCAGATTGATGGTAAACTGGTTACTCTCGGTCACTGACTCTGCAGATTGACGGTAACCTGGTTACTCTCGATCACTGACTGCAGATTGACGGTAACCTGGTTACTCTCGATCACTGACTCTGCGGATTGACGGTAATCTGGTTACTCTCGATCACAGACTCTGCGGATTGACGGTAACCTGGTTACTCTCGATCACTGACTCTGCGGATTGACGGTAACCTGGTTACTCTCGATCACTGACTCTGCGGATTGATGGTAACCTGGTTACTCTAGATCACTGACTCTGCAGATTGACGGTAACCTGGTTACTCTCGATCACTGACTCTGCGGATTGATGGTAACCTGGTTACTCTCGATCACTGACTGGTGATTGACGGTAACCT
The DNA here is from genome assembly GCF_052327205.1 of Somniosus microcephalus. NCBI lineage: Eukaryota > Metazoa > Chordata > Chondrichthyes > Squaliformes > Somniosidae > Somniosus > Somniosus microcephalus. The sequence goes on along the minus strand of NC_140989.1, from coordinate 375,400,520 downwards.
GGTTACTCTCGATCACCGACTCTGCGGATTGACGGTAACCTGGTTACTCTCGATCACTGACTCTGCGGATCGACGGTAACCTGGTTACTCTCGATCACTGACTCTGCGGATTGACGGTAACCTGGTTACTCTCGATCACTGAATCTGCGGATTGATGGTAACCTGGTTACTTTCGATCACTGACTCTGCGGATTGACGGTAACCTGGTTACTCTCGATCACCGACTCTGCGGATTGACGGTAACCTGGTTACTCTCGATCACTGACTCTGCGGATTGACGGTAACCTGGTTACTCTCGATCACCGACTCTGCAGATTGACGGTAACCTGGTTGCTCTCGATCACTGACTGCAGATTGACGGTAACCTGGTTACTCTCGATCACCGACTCTGCGGATTGACGGTAACCTGGTTACTCTCGATCACTGACTCTGCGGATTGACGGTAACCTGGTTACTCTCGATCACTGACTCTGCAGATTGACGGTAACCTGGTTACTCTCGATCACTGACTCTGCGGATCGACGGTAACCTGGTTACTCTCGATCACCGACTCTGCGGATTGACGGTAACCTGGTTACTCTCGATCACTGACTCTGGTGATTGAAGGTAACCTGGTTACTCTCGATCACTGACTCTGCGGATTGACGGTAACCTGGTTACTCTCGATCACCGACTCTGCGGATTGACGGTAACCTGGTTACTCTCGATCACTGACTCTGCAGATTGACGGTAAACTGGTTACTCTCGATCACTGACTCTGCAGATTGACGGTAACCTGGTTACTCTCGATCACCGACTCTGCGGATTGACGGTAACCTGGTTACTCTCGATCACTGACTCTGCAGATTGACGGTAACCTGGTTACTCTCGATCACTGACTCTGCAGATTGATGGTAACCTGGTTACTCTCGATCACTGACTGCAGATTGACGGTAACCTGGTTACTCTCGATCACTGACTGCAGATAGAAACATAGAAACATAGAGATAGGAACAGGAGTAGGCCATTCGGCCCTTCGAGCCTGCTCCGCCATTCAATGAGATCATGGCTGATCTTCGTCTGAGATCTTAGCTGATCTTACCAGTTCAGTACCCCGTCCCCGCCTTTTCTCCGTAACCCTTAATCCCCTTAGCCTTCAGAAATATATCCAATTCTCTCTTGAAAATATTTATTGAATTAGCCTTCACAGCCCTCTGTGGCAGGGAATTCCACAGGCTCACCACTCTTTGAGTGAAGAAATTCTTCCTCATCTCTGTTTTAAATGATTTGCCCGCTATTTTTAGACTGTGGCCCCTGGTTCTGTGCTCCCCTGCCATTGGAAACATTCTCTCTGAATTCAGCCTGTCCAGGCCTGCCATAATTTTATATGTTTCGATGAGATCCCCTCTCAATCTTCTAAACTCCAGTAAGTACAAGCCCAAACTATTCAATCTCTCCTCGTAGGTCATTCCCGCCATTCCAGGTATCAGCCTGGTGAATCGCCGCTGCACTCTTTCCATGGCAAGAACATCCTTCCGCAGATGGGGCGACCAAAACTGTACACAATACTCCAGATGCGGTCTCACCAGCACCTTGTACAGCTGTAGTAAGGTATCCCTATTCCTATACTCGAACCCCCTTGATATGAAGGCCAACATACCATTTGCCGCCTTAATCGCCTGTTGCACCTGCATGCTCTCCTTCAGTGACTGGTGCACAAGAACACCCAGGTCCCTCTGCACTTCCCCATCTCCCAATCTATTGCCATTTAGATAATAATCTACCCTCCTGTTTTTACCCCCAAAGTGGATAACCTCGCATTTATCCACATTATAGTGCATCTGCCACGTATCCGCCCATTCCCCCAACCTGTCCAAATCGCACTGTAGCCTCCTGACATCCTCATCAGAGCCCACCCCTCCTCCTAGTTTAGTGTCGTCAGCGAATTTGGAAATATTGCATCCAATTCCCTGATCCAGATCATTTATATATATTGTGAACAGCTGGGGTCCCAGGACAGATCCTTGCGGCACCCCGCTGGTCACTGCCTGCCACTCCGAAAACGAGCCGTTTATTCCAACTCTCTGTTTTCTATCCGCCAGCCAGTTCTCTATCCACGTTAATACTTTGCCCCCAATCCCATGAGCCTTAATTTTGCATGATAATCTTTTGTGTGGAACCTTATCGAAGGCTTTCTGGAAGTCAAGGTACACCACATCCACTGGCTCTCCCCCATCTATTTTACCAGTTACTTCCTCAAAAAATTCCAGCAGATTAGTCAAACACGATTTACCCTTTGTAAATCCATGTTGACTCTGTCCGATCCTTTCCCCATTTGTCAAGTGCTCCGCTATTTTATCCTTAATAATGGACTCTAGCATTTTGCCCACAACCGATGTAAGGCTTACTGGTCTATAATTCCCTGCTTTCTCTCTACCCCCCTTTTTAAATATTGGGGTAACATTAGCTACCCTCCAATCCACGGGTACTGTTCCCGAGTCAATGGAGTTCCGGAAGATGATCCTTAGAGCATCTGCTATCTCCAGGGCCACCTCCTTAAGTACCCTAGGATGTAGTTTATCAGGCCCCGGGGATTTGTCGGCCTTCAGTCCCCTCAACTTACCCAACACCATATCCCTAGAGATACTAATTTCTGTCAGCTCCTCCCTCTCATTAGTCCCTATGTTTGCCGATATTCCTGGGAGGTTATTTGTGTCCTCCTTTGTGAATACAGAACCAAAGTATGAGTTTAATTGGTCTGCCATTTCCTTATTCTCCATTATATATTCTCCCGAATCGGACTGCAAGGGACCGACTTGGGATTTTACCAGTCTTTTCCTCCTGATATACCGATAAAAGCTTTTGCAGTCTGTCTTTATGTTTGCTGCAAGTTTACTTTCGTATTCTATTTTCCCCTTCCTGATTAATCCCTTTGTCCTCTTTTGCTGTATCCTGTACTGCCCCCAATCTTCCGGTCTGGTGCTTTTTTTTGCCAGTTGATATGCCCTTTTTTTTGATTTTATGCTGTCCCTAATTTCCCTCGTTATCCACGGTTGAGCCACCTTTTTAGGTTTATTTTTATGCCAAACCGGTATAAACATGTTCTGGAATTCTTCCATTCTATCTTTGAATGCTTGCCATTGTCTATCCACTGTCAATCCCCCCAGAAACACCACCCAATCAATCTTACCCAATTCCCGTCTCATACCCTCGTAATTCCCTTTATTTAAGTTCTGGACCTTAGTCTCTGATTCAATTTCCTCACTCTCCATCTCGACTGAGAGCTCATAGATACATAGATACATAGAAGATAGGAGCAGGAGTAGGCCATTCGGCCCTTCGTGCCTGCTCCGCCATTCGATGAGATCATGGCTGATCCTTTAATTCAGTATCCCGTCCCCGCCTTCTCTCCGTAACCCTTAACCCCTTTTGCCCGTAGAAATATATCTAATTCCCTCTTAAATATATTTAATGAGCTGGCGTACACTGCCCTCTGTGGCAATGAGTTCCACAGGTTCACCACTCTCTGAGTGAAGAAATTCCCCCTCATCTCTGTCCTAAATGGTTTAGCCCTTATCCTTAAATTATGTCCTCTAGTTCTGTTCTCACCCGCCAAGGGAAACATTCCTTCTGCATCCAGTCTGTCTAGACCTGTCAGAATTTTATACACTTCTATGAGGTCCCCTCTCAATCTTCTAAACTCCAGTGTGTACATCCCTAAACTACATAGTCTCTCCTCATAGGTCATTCCCGCCATTCCTGGTATCAGCCTGGTGAATCGCCGCTGCACCCCCTCCATGGCAAGAACATCCTTCCTCAGATGAGGCGACCAAAACTGTACACAGTACTCGAGGTGTGGTCTCACCAGTGCCCTGTACAGCTGCAGCAAGGTATCCCTGTTCCTGTATTCTAACCCTTTTGCTATGAAGGCCAGCATACCGTTTGCCTTCTTGACCGCCTGTTGCACCTGCATGCTCGCCTTCAGTGACTGGTGTACAAGAACACCCAGGTCTCTCTGTACTTCCCCCTCTCCCAATCTATTGCCATTTAAATAATAATTTGCCCTCCCGTTCCTGCACCCAAGGTGGATAACTTCGCACTTGTCCACATTATAGTGCATCTGCCATTTATCCGCCCAATCGCCCAGTCTGTCCAAATCGCTCTGGAGCTTCCTGGTCTCTTCCTCTGAGCCCACCCCCCCTCCTAGTTTAGTGTCGTCTGCAAATTTGGAAATGCTGCATCCGACTCCCTGATCCAGGTCATTAATGTAAATTGTGAACAGCTGGGGGCCCAGGACAGATCCCTGTGGTACCCCACTTGTTACTGCCTGCCATTCAGAAAATGAGCCGTTTATTCCAACTCTCTGTTTTCTATCTGACAGCCAGTTCCCTATCCATGCCAAAACTTTCCCCTTTATCCCATGAGCCTCAATTTTCCATGCTAATCTTTTATGTGGGACCTTATCGAAGGCCTTTTGGAAGTCCAGGTACACCACATCTACTGGCTCTCCCCCATCTATTCTACCAGTTACTCCCTCAAAAAATTCCAATAGATTAGTCAAGCACGATTTACCCTTTGTAAATCCATGTTGACTCTGTCCTATCCTGTCCCCATTTGCTAAGTGCTCCGCTATTTCATCCTTAATGATGGACTCCAGCATTTTGCCCACAACTGATGTAAGGCTTACAGGTCTGTAATTACCTGCTTTTTCCCTACCCCCCTTTTTGAATAGTGGGGTAACGTTAGCTACCCTCCAATCCATCGGCACTGTTCCCGAGTCTAATGAATTCTGAAAAATCATCCTTAGTGCATCCGCTATCTCTAGGGCCACCTCCTTCAGTACCCTAGGATGCATGTTATCAGGCCCTGGGGATTTGTCCACCTTCAATCCCTTTAGCTTCCTTAACACCATATCCTTAGAGATATTGATTTGCGTCAGTTCCTCCTTTGCCAATGTCCCTATTTTTCCCGATATCCCAGGGAGGTTTTTTGTGTCTTCCTTCGTAAAGACTGACCCAAAGTATGCATTTAGTTGATCTGCCATTTCCTTATTTCCCATTATATATTCCCCCGTATCTGACTGCAATGGACCAACTTTGGTTTTCACCAGTCTTTTCCTTTTGATATATTTATAAAAGCTTTTGGAGTTAGTTTTTATATTTTCCGCCAGCTTGTTTTCGTAAGCTATTTTGCCCCTCTTGATCATGCCCTTTGCCCTCCTTTGCTCTATCTTAAACTGTTCCCAATCTTCCGCTCTGGCGCTTTTTTTGGCTATTTTATACGCCCTATCTTTGGATTTTATGCTGTCTCTAATTTCCCCTGTTATCCACGGTTGAGTCACCTTTTTAGATTTCCTTTTATGCCAGATTGGTATAAACAATTTTTGCAATTTTGTCATTCTATCTTTAAATGTTTGCCATTGTTTATCTACCTCCAGTCCTCCCAGGAACGTTGTCCAATCAGACCTACTCAGTTCCCGTCTCATGGCATCATAATTCCCCTTGTTTAAATTCAGGACCTTAGTCTCTGAGTCAATTTCTTCGCTCTCCATTTCGAGTGAGAAATCGATCATGTTATGATCGCTCTGACCCAAGGGTCCCCGTACAACAAGATTACTGATTAGTCCCTTCTCATTGCACAGTACCCAGTCCAATATAGCCTGTTCCCGAGTTGGTTCCTCGACATATTGATCCAGATAACCATCCCTTAAACACTCAAGGAATTCCTCCTCCTCATTATTTTTACTGATTAGGCTAGTCCAATCTATATGTAAGTTAAAGTCACCTATGATGACAGCTGTGCTCTTATTGCACGCTTCTCTAATTTCCCTCGTGATGCCCTCCCTAACCTCTATTTTACTATTTGGAGGCCTATATACCACTCCTATTAATGTTTTTCGCCCCTCGCTATTTCTTAGCTCCACCCATATAGATTCTGTATTAACTGAGTTAATATCCTTCTTTTCAATTGCATTTATCCCCTCTTTTACTAGCAATGCTACCCCTCCTCCCTTTCTTTTTTGTCGATCCTTCCTAAATACTGAATACCCCTGTATGTTAAGCTCCCAGCCCTGCTCACCCTGCAACCATGTTTCCGTAATCCCAATTAGATCATAATTATTAACCTCTATTTCCACAGCTAATTCATCTACCTTGTTCCTGATGCTTCTCGCATTAAGGTATAAAACCCTCAGGCTTTTTTTATGCTCACATTTTTTATGAATTAGTTTGGCCCTTTGTTTTTTGTTCCTCACCCTTTTACCATTTATTTCTGTCTGCCTTTCACTTTCCTCTATTTCACTACATAGGTTTCTAGCCCCCTGCCATACTAGTTTAAATGCTCCCGAACTGCTTTATCAAAAATTACCCCGAGAACATCAGTCCCATCTCTGCACAGGTGTAGACCGTCCCTTTTGTATAGGTCACACCTACCACAAAACTGGTTCCAATGCCTCAAAAATTTAAAACCCTCCCTCTTACACCACTGCTCAAGCCACGTATTTAGCCTAACTATCCTGTTCTCTGTACTCTTACTAGCACGTGGCACTGGTAGTAATCCAGAGATTACTACCTTCGAGGTCATATTATGATCGCTCTGACCCAAGGGGCCTCGTACAAGAAGATTGTTGATAAGTCCCTTCTCATTGCACAATACCCAGTCTAAAATGGCCTGATCTCGAGTCGGCTCCTCGACATATTGGTCCAGATAACCGTCCCGAAAACATTCCAGGAATTCCTCCTCCTCAGAATTTTTACTAATTTGGGTAGTCCAATCAATATGTAAATTAAAGTCACCCATGATGACAGCTGTGCTCTTATCGCACGCTTCTCTAATTTCCCTTTTTATGCCTTCCCTCACCTCCATATTACTATTTGGAGGCCTATATATCACACCCACTAACGTTTTCCTCCCCTTGCTATTTCTCATTTCTACCCATACAGATTCCGTTTCATCCGAGTTAATATCCTTCCTTTCCATTGCATTAATCCCCTCCTTTACCAGCAATGCTACCCCACCTCCCCTACCTTTTTGCCGATCCTTCCTAAATATTGTATATCCCTGGATGTTAAGTTCCCAGCCTTGCCCACCCTGCAGCCACGTTTCTGTAATCCCAATCAAATCATACTTGTTTACCTCTATTTCCACAACTAATTCATCCACCTTGTTCCTAATGCTTCTAGCATTAAGATACAAAGCCTTCAGGCTTGCTTTTTTCACACTCTCATTATGAATTAGTTTGGCCCTTTGTGTTTCTCTCCTTTGCTTATTGCTTCTCACCTTTCTACCATCTATTTCTGACTTCATATGACTTCCCTCTTTTCCACTATCTAGGTTCCCATCCCCCTGCCAAATTAGTTTAAATCCTCCCGAACCGCCCTAGAAAATATTACCCCGAGGACATCGGCTCCCTCACAGTTCAGGTGTAGACCGTCCCCTTGGTACAGGTCACTCCTCCCCAAGAACTGGTTCCAATGCCTCAAGAATTTAAATCCCTCTCCCTTGCACCACTGCTCAAGCCACGTATTTAGCTTATCTATCTTACTCTCTCTAAACTTATTAGCTCGTGGGACTGGTAGCAATCCAGAGATTACTACCTTTGAGGTCCTACTTTTCAATTTAGCTCCTAACTCCCTAAATTCAGCTTGTAGGACCTCCTCCCTCTTTTTACCTACATCGTTGGTACCTACATGTACCACGACAACTGGCTGATCCCCCTCCCCCTTCAGAATGCTCTGCACCCGCTCCGAGACATCCTTGACCCTTGCACCAGGGAGGCAACATACCATCTTGGAGTCTCGGTCTCGGCCACAGAAACTCCTATCTATCCCCCTTACAATTGAATCCCCTATCACTATAGCCCTATCCCTCTTTTTCCCGCCCTTCTGTGCAGCAGAGCCAGTCATGGTGCCCTGAACCTGGCTGCTGGTGCCTTCCCCTGATAAGTCATCTCCCCCAACAGTACCCAAAACGGTAAACCTGTTTTGGAGGGAGATGACCGCAGGTGACTCCTGCACTACCTTCCTGCCTTTACCCTGCCTTTTGGTCACCCATTTACTGTCTGAGCTAGCCTTTACCTGCGGTGTGACCAACTCACTGAATGTGCTATCCACAACATCCTCAGCATCGCGTATGCTCCAGAGTGAGTCCATTCGCAGCTCCAGCGCCGCCATGCGGTCTGCTAGGAGCTGCAGCTGGACACACTTCCTGCACACATAGTTGTCAGGGACAGTGTCCCTGATTTCCCACATGGCACAGGAGAAGCATGACACGGGTCCGAGCTGCCCTTCCATGACTTAACCCTTACAATACCCTTTTATTTACTACGATTTAGCTTAATTATTGAATTCTACTTAGAATAAGTTTGTGAAAGTACTCACCAACCAGTCACCTACCTGTTTTCTGGTGTTGTATTTTCACTGCCGCCTCCTGTCCTGGAACCTTCTCCACCTAGGTTAGGCTCCTGAAATAAAATAAATTGAACCTACCTTTTCAACTTCCCCTAACCCCTAAAAGGTTAGAGGAGGTGGAAGGGTGGGAGACACTACACTGTAGTGTTTCGGGTTTAGCAACAGCTCCACCTATCTAAGAGTTACTGGCTTCCTGCTCTCCCGACTGCACCAGCTGTGAAAGAAAAAGCCCGCGAAAGGTGAGCTTTTAAACTCACCAGTTACTGGCCTCCTGCTCTCCCGACTGCCCCAGCAGTTACTGGCCTCCTGGTTGTGGTAAACCACTTTATCGTTACACTATAGTTATCACTGTTGTATTGTTATCACCGTTGTATCACGATACGAGGTCGCCTCTTGTCGCGCTGTTATACCTGGGCTGACCACCTCCGACTCCGCCCATGGCTCCACCTACCTGCCCAGGTATAAAGGTAGTCGACTGGCTGGTATTCCTCCTTGTTGGACCCGATCACCCACGAGGGTGGGCTCTGTTATTTAGTCAATAAAAACCTTTAGTTACGTTCCTAACTCGTCGCCTTTTATTGGACGAATTGATAGGTATATCAATTTTATTGACTAAATTTTAAAGATGTCTACTACTGGCCAGCCAGAAGCCCTCCCAGAAGCACAGCCACACCAGCCGGCTTGGCTGCAAGCCCTCAAACCACCGTACCTGGATCTAAACCCACAGGCAGCAAACGCAGCCCTCAACTTCAAACACTGGCTGGACTGCTTCGAATCCTACCTGGAAGAATCCGGCGCCCCGCAGAGATCCAAACTAAGACTTCTGAACGCCCAAGCGAGCCCGAGAGTATACGCACTCATACAGGACACGACTACGTACGAGGCCGCTATCAACCTACTGAAACAGCAGTACCGCAGCCCGGTAAATTACATGTACACCAGGCACCTCCTAAGATCCCGCCCGCAACAGCCAGGAGAGTCTGTAGCTGAATTTTTACGGGCGCTAAGAGCACTCGGCAGGAACTGTGACTTTAAAGCGGTGACGGCTGTTGAAAATACGGAAGATAATATCCGCGATGCCTTTGTGAAAGGCCTACGGTCCGACTACTCACGGCAAAGACTGCTTGAAGCTAAAGACCTCGACCTGGACAAAGCTGAAGCCCTCGCTCTCTCCCTGGAGGTGGCCCATCAGGACCAGGAGGCGTTTTCCAGGTACTGCTCGCGACCCTGGGACTCGGGCCCGACCCCTACCGCAATACCCTTCGCAGCGCCGCCCCCGGGACCTACCTCAGCGTCGGCGTCCCGGACCCGACCGGGCCCGCCACCCCCGGTACCGGCTCCGACATCGGGCACCCGCGATCGGGCCGCCGGCTGCTTCTTTTGCGGCCAGGAGAAGCACCCGAGGTCGCGCTGCCCAGCCAGGAACTCTACCTGCACAACCTGCAGGAAGAAAGGCCATTTCTCTAAGGCCTGCAGGAGCGGATCTTCAGAGGCCAGCAGTGCCTCATGTGAACTGTGGGGGCGGCCATCTTCTTTCACGGCAACTGAGGCCAGTATCCCCACACGTGAGTCATGGGGGCGGCCATCTTTGATCAAGGCAACCGACCCCAATAGTGCCTCATGTGAGTTATGGGGGCAGCCATCTTCTCCGCCATTTTGTCCTACCTCGTGGGAGACGCCATTTTACCCACCACGCCCGACTGCCACCGGGCCCCCGGACCCGACGACCGCCTCGCCCGCAGACGACAACGACTCGCTTACCTACACGCTAGCCTCCGTCACTCTGGATCAAGCCCGCCCACACCACCTGTCCAAGTCGATGATGGACATCAAAGTAAACGGCCACGCCACGACCTGCCTGTTCGACAGCGGAAGCACGGAGAGCTTCATCCACCCAGACACGGTGAGCCACTACTCCCTCCCTGTCCTGCCAACGCGCAACCGAATCTCGATGGCATCGAGGTCCCACGCCACGGACATTAGCGGCTACTGTGCTGTGACCTTGTCGGTTAAGGGTACAGAGTATAAAAACTTTAAACTCCTCGTCCTCCCCCAGCTCTGCGCTGCCGTCCTACTAGGGCTGGACTTCCAATCCCACCTCCAAAGTGTAACCCTAGCATACGGTGGACCCCTCCCCCCACTCACAGTCGACAACCAGCGAAGGTTAAACCGCCCACCGCGTAACACCTGCAGCCTATCCACCCTCAAGGTGCCGCCACCTTCCCTGTTCGCTAACCTCACCCCCGACTGCAAACCCGTCGCTACCAAGAGCAGGCGGTACAGCGCTGGGGACAGAGCTTTCATTTGCTCTGAGGTGCAGCGTCTCCTGAAGGAGGGCATCATCGAGGGGAGCAACAGCCCCTGGCGTGCCCAGGTCGTGGTCGTTAAGACCGGCGATAAAAATCGCCTGGTCATCGACTACAGCCAGACCATAAACAGATACACCCAGCTGGACGCATACCCCCTTCCCCGCATATCTGACATGGTCAATCAGATTGCACAATACCGCATATTCTCGACCATCGACCTTAAGTCGGCCTACCACCAACTCCCTATCCACCCCGAGGACCGCCAGTACACCGCCTTCGAGGCGAATGGGCGCCTATACCACTTCCTTAGGGTCCCCTTCGGTGTCACCAACGGGGTCTCGGTCTTCCAAAGGGAGATGGACCGGATGGTTGACCAGAACGGACTGCAGGCCACATTCCCCTACCTAGATAACGTCACCATCTGCGGCCGCGACCGGCAGGACCACGACGTGAATCTGGAGAAATTCCTCCGTACAGCCCAACGGCTGAACCTCACCTACAATAAGGAGAAATGTGTGTTTAACACCTCGCGCCTTGCCATCCTTGGCTGTGTAGTAGAGAACGGACTCATCGGCCCCGACCCCGAAAGAATGCGCCCCCTCATGGAGCTACCCCTCCCCCACTGCCCTAAGGCACTTAAGAGAACCCTGGGGCTCTTCGCCTACTATGCCCAATGGGTGCCCAATTATGCGGACAAAGCCAGACCCCTCATGAAGTCCACATCCTTCCCCCTTACGGAGGAAGCGTGCGCAGCCTTCTCCCTCATTAAGGGAGACATTGCCAAGGCCACTATGCACGCAGTGGATGAGTCCATCCCCTTCCAAGTCGAGAGCGATGCATCCGACTTCGCCCTAGCCGCCACCCTTAACCAGGAGGGGAGACCGGTGGCCTTCTTCTCAAGGACCCTACAGGGCCCTGAGATCCGACACTCGTCGGTCGAGAAGGAGGCCCAGGCGATTGTGGAGGCGGTACGACGCTGGAGGCACTACCTGGCAGGCAAACAATTTACGCTCCTTACCGACCAACGTTCGGTCGCTTTTATGTTTAATAACAAGCTGAGGGGCAAAATCAAGAATGACAAGATCTTGAGGTGGAGAATCGAGCTCTCCACCTACGATTATGATATCTTGTACCGGCCAGGTAAGCTGAACGAACCCCCCGATGCTCTGTCACGAATTACATGCGCCAGCGCGCAAAGTGATAGACTTCAGACCCTCCACAACGACCTCTGCCACCCCGGGGTCACCAGACTTTACCACTTCATTAAGGCCCGCAACCTGCCCTACTCCATCGAGGAGGTCAGGACCATAACCAGGAACTGCCAGACCTGCGCCGAGTGCAAACCGCACTTCTTTAGGCCGGACAGAGCAAGCCTGATCAAGGCCACCCGCCCCTTCGAGCGCCTGAGCATCGACTTTAAGGGGCCCCTCCCGTCCTCTGACCGTAATGTGTACTTCCTCAACATTGTTGATGAGTACTCCCGTTTCCCCTTTGCCTTCCCCTGCCCAGACATGACCAGTACCACGGTCATTAAATGCCTGAACGACCTCTTCGCCTTGTTCGGGTTCCCAAACTATATACATAGTGACCGGGGCTCCTCTTTCATGAGCGAGGAACTCCGTCAGTTCCTACTAGCGAGAGGTATTGCAGCAAGTAGGACCACCAGCTACAACCCCCAAGGGAACGGCCAGGTGGAAAGAGAGAACGCGACGGTATGGAAGGCCGTCCTCTTAGCCTTAAAGTCTAAGGGCCTCCCAACCTCCCGCTGGCAGGAAGTCCTCCCGACAGCGCTGCACTCCATCCGGTCACTACTTTGCACTGCCGTTAACGCCACCCCCCATGAACGAATGTTCGTTTTCCCCAGGAAGTCGACTACTGGAACCACTCTACCAACCTGGCTGACCTCTCCGGGGCCCGTCTTGCTGCGAAAGCACGTGAGGGCCCATAAAACAGACCCCCTGGTCGAAAGGGTGAACCTCCTGCACGCCAACCCCCAGTACGCCTACGTGGCTTACCCAGACGGGCGGGAGGACACTGTCTCCTTACGAGACCTCGCACCCTCGGGCACTCCGGAGACACCACCTTTACCCCCCCCCACCACCCCCCCAATTCCAGCCCAGGTAGACGGCATGCCGGAACCCCACGAGCCTTCGCCGACCACGCAGACACCAGCACTAGCACCGGATAATGCAGCACCGCCGCTGCGACGATCGGAGAGGCTTACGAGGCCTCCGGACAGACTGACATACCAGAACTGGTAGTACACTTCACCCCGCCGGACTCAAATCTAAACAAGGGGTGAATGTGGTAAACCACTTTATCGTTACACTATAGTTATCACTGTTGTATTGTTATCACCGTTGTATCACGATACGAGGTCGCCTCTTGTCGCGCTGTTATACCTGGGCTGACCACCTCCGACTCCGCCCATGGCTCCACCTACCTGCCCAGGTATAAAGGTAGTCGACTGGCTGGTATTCCTCCTTGTTGGACCCAATCACCCACGAGGGTGGGCTCTGTTATTTAGTCAATAAAAACCTTTAGTTACGTTCCTAACTCGTCGCCTTTTATTGGACGAATTGATAGGTATATCACTGGTAACCTGGTTACTCTCGATCACTGACTCTGCAGATTGACGGTAACCTGGTTGCTCTCGATCACTGACTCTGCAGATTGACGGTAACCTGGTTACTCTCGATCACTGACTCTGCAGATTGACGGTAACCTGGTTGCTCTCGATCACTGACTGCAGATTGACGGTAACCTGGTTACTCTCGATCACTGACTGCAGATTGACGGTAACCTGGTTACTCTCGATCACTGACTGCAGATTGACGGTAACCTGGTTACTCTCGATCACTGACTCTGCGGATTGACGGTAACCTGGTTACTCTCGATCACCGACTCTGCGGATTGACGGTAACCTGGTTACTCTCGATCACTGACTCTGCGGATCGACGGTAACCTGGTTACTCTCGATCACTGACTCTGCGGATCGACGGTAACCTGGTTACTCTTGATCACTGACTCTGGTGATTGACGGTAACCTGGTTACTCTCGATCACTGACTGCGGATTGACGGTAACCTGGTTACTCTCGATCACCGACTCTGCAGATTGACGGTAACCTGGTTACTCTCGATCACTGACTCTGCGGATTGACGGTAACCTGGTTACTCTCGATCACCGACTCTGCGGATTGACGGTAACCTGGTTACTCTCGATCACTGACTCTGCAGATTGACAGTAACCTGGTTACTCTCGATCACTGACTCTGCAGATTGACGGTAACCTGGTTACTCTCGATCACTGACTCTGCGGATTGACGGTAACCTGGTTACTCTCGATCACTGACTCTGCAGATTGACGGTAACCTGGTTACTCTCGATCACCGACTCTGCTGATTGACGGTAACCTGGTTACTCTCGATCACTGACTCTGCGGATCGACGGTAACCTGGTTACTCTCGATCACTGACTCTGCAGATTGACGGTAACCTGGTTACTCTCGATCACTGACTCTGCGGATCGACGGTAACCTGGTTACTCTCGATCACTGACTCTGCAGATTGACGGTAACCTGGTTACTCTCGATCACCGACTCTGGTGATTGACGGTAACCTGGTTACTCTCGATCACTGACTCTGGTGATTGACGGTAACCTGGTTACTCTCGATCACTGACTCTGCGGATTGACGGTAACCTGGTTACTCTCGATCACTGACTCTGCGGATTGATGGTAACCTGGTTACTCTAGATCACTGACTGCAGATTGACGGTAACCTGGTTACTCTCGATCACTGACTCTGCGGATTGATGGTAACCTGGTTACTCTCGATCACTGACTCTGCGGATCGACGGTAACCTGGTTACTCTCGATCACTGACTCTGCGGATTGACGGTAACCTGGTTACTCTCGATCACTGACTCTGCGGATTGATGGTAACCTGGTTACTCTCGATCACTGACTCTGCGGATTGACGGTAACCTGGTTACTCTCGATCACCGACTCTGCGGATTGACGGTAACCTGGTTACTCTCGATCACTGACTCTGCGGATTGACGGTAACCTGGTTACTCTCGATCACCGACTCTGCAGATTGACGGTAACCTGGTTGCTCTCGATCACTGACTGCAGATTGACGGTAACCTGGTTACTCTCGATCACCGACTCTGCGGATTGACGGTAACCTGGTTACTCTCGATCACTGACTCTGCGGATTGACGGTAACCTGGTTACTCTCGATCACCGACTCTGCGGATTGACGGTAACCTGGTTACTCTCGATCACTGACTCTGCAGATTGACGGTAACCTGGTTACTCTCGATCACTGACTCTGCAGATTGACGGTAACCTGGTTACTCTCGATCACCGACTCTGCGGATTGACGGTAACCTGGTTACTCTCGATCACTGACTCTGCAGATTGACGGTAACCTGGTTACTCTCGATCACTGACTCTGCAGATTGACGGTAACCTGGTTACTCTCGATCACTGACTGCAGATTGACAGTAACCTGGTTACTCTCGATCACTGACTGCAGATTGACGGTAACCTGGTTACTCTCGATCACTGACTCTGCAGATTGACGGTAACCTGGTTGCTCTCGATCACTGACTCTGCAGATTGACGGTAACCTGGTTACTCTCGATCACTGACTCTGCAGATTGACGGTAACCTGGTTGCTCTCGATCACTGACTGCAGATTGACGGTAACCTGGTTACTCTCGATCACTGACTGCAGATTGACGGTAACCTGGTTACTCTCGATCACTGACTGCAGATTGACGGTAACCTGGTTACTCTCGATCACTGACTCTGCGGATTGACGGTAACCTGGTTACTCTCGATCACCGACTCTGCGGATTGACGGTAACCTGGTTACTCTCGATCACTGACTCTGCGGATTGACGGTAACCTGGTTACTCTCGATCACTGACTCTGCGGATTGACGGTAACCTGGTTACTCTCGATCACTGACTCTGCGGATTGACGGTAACCTGGTTACTCTCGATCACTGACTCTGCGGATCGACGGTAACCTGGTTACTCTCGATCACTGACTCTGCGGATCGACGGTAACCTGGTTACTCTCGATCACTGACTCTGGTGATTGACGGTAACCTGGTTACTCTCGATCACTGACTGCGGATTGACGGTAACCTGGTTACTCTCGATCACCGACTCTGCAGATTGACGGTAACCTGGTTACTCTCGATCACCGACTCTGCGGATTGACGGTAACCTGGTTACTCTCGATCACCGACTCTGCAGATTGACGGTAACCTGGTTACTCTCGATCACTGACTCTGCGGATTGACGGTAACCTGGTTACTCTCGATCACCGACTCTGCGGATTGACGGTAACCTGGTTACTCTCGATCACTGACTCTGCAGATTGACAGTAACCTGGTTACTCTCGATCACTGACTCTGCAGATTGACGGTAACCTGGTTACTCTCGATCACTGACTCTGCGGATTGACGGTAACCTGGTTACTCTCGATCACTGACTCTGCAGATTGACGGTAACCTGGTTACTCTCGATCACCGACTCTGCTGATTGACGGTAACCTGGTTACTCTCGATCACTGACTCTGCAGATTGACGGTAACCTGGTTACTCTCGATCACTGACTCTGCGGATCGACGGTAACCTGGTTACTCTCGATCACTGACTCTGCAGATTGACGGTAACCTGGTTACTCTCGATCACCGACTCTGGTGATTGACGGTAACCTGGTTACTCTCGATCACTGACTCTGCGGATCGACGGTAACCTGGTTACACTTCAATCACTGACTCTGCGGATTGACGGTAACCTGGTTACTCTCGATCACTGACTGCGGATTGACGGTAACCTGGTTACTCTCGATCACTGACTCTGCGGATCGACGGTAACCTGGTTACACTTCGATCACTGACTCTGGTGATTGACGGTAACCTGGTTACTCTCGATCACTGACTGCGGATTGACGGTAACCTGGTTGCTCTCGATCACCGACTCTGCAGATTGACGGTAACCTGGTTACTCTCGATCACTGACTCTGCGGATTGACGGTAACCTGGTTACTCTCGATCACTGACTCTGCGGATTGACGGTAACCTGGTTACTCTCGATCACCGACTCTGATGATTGACGGTAACCTGGTTACTCTCGATCACCGACTCTGCGGATTGACGGTAACCTGGTTACTCTCGATCACCGACTCTGCAGATTGACGGTAACCTGGTTACTCTCGATCACTGACTCTGCAGATTGACGGTAACCTGGTTACTCTCGATCACCGACTCTGATGATTGACGGTAACCTGGTTACTCTCGATCACCGACTCTGATGATTGACGGTAACCTGGTTGCTCTCGATCACCGACTCTGCAGATTGAAGATAACCTGGTTACTCTCGATCACCGACTCTGATGATTGACGGTAACCTGGTTGCTCTCGATCACCGACTCTGCAGATTGACGGTAACCTGGCTACTCTCGATCACCGACTCTGCAGATTGACGGTAACCTGGTTACTCTCGATCACCGACTCTGCAGATTGACGGTAACCTGGTTACTCTCGATCACTGACTCTGCAGATTGACGGTAACCTGGTTACTCTCGATCACTGACTCTGCGGATCGACGGTAACCTGGTTACTCTCGATCACTGACTCTGCAGATTGACGGTAACCTGGTTACTCTCGATCACTGACTCTGCGGATTGACGGTAACCTGGTTACTCTCGATCACTGACTCTGCGGATTGACTGTAACCTGGTTACTCTCAATCACTGACTGCAGATTGACGGTAACCTGGTTACTCTCGATCACTGACTGCAGATTGACGGTAACCTGTTTACTCTCGATCACTGACTCTGCGGATTGACGGTAACCTGGTTACTCTCGGTCACTGACTCTGCAGATTGACGGTAACCTGGTTACTCTCGGTCACTGACTCTGCAGATTGACGGTAACCTGGTTACTCTCGATCACTGACTGCAGATTGACGGTAACCTGGTTACTCTCGATCACTGACTCTGCGGATTGACGGTAACCTGGTTACTCTCGATCACCGACTCTGCGGATTGACGGTAACCTGGTTACTCTCGATCACCGACTCTGCGGATTGACGGTAACCTGGTTACTCTCGATCACCGACTCTGCGGATTGACGGTAACCTGGTTACTCTCGATCACTGACTCTGCAGATTGACGGTAACCTGGTTACTCTCGATCACCGACTCTGCAGATTGACGGTAACCTGGTTACTCTCGATCACTGACTCTGCGGATTGACGGTAACCTGGTTACTCTCGGTCACAGACTCTGCAGATTGACGGTAACCTGGTTACTCTCGATCACTGACAGCAGATTGACGGTAACCTGGTTACTCTCGATCACTGACTCTGCGGATTGACGGTAACCTGGTTACTCTCGATCACCGACTCTGCGGATTGACGGTAACCTGGTTACTCTCGATGACTGACTCTGCGGATTGACGGTAACCTGGTTACTCTCGATCACTGACTCTGCGGATTGATGGTAACCTGGTTACTCTCGATGACTGACTCTGCAGATTGACGGTAACCTGGTTACTCTCGATCACTGACTCTGCGGATTGATGGTAACCTGGTTACTCTCGATCACTGACTCTGGTGATTGACGGTAACCTGATTACTCTCGATCACCGACTCTGCGGATTGACGGTAACCTGGTTACTCTCGATCACTGACTCTGTGGATCGACGGTAACCTGGTTACTCTCGATCACTGACTCTGCGGATTGACGGTAACCTGGTTACTCTCGATCACTGACTCTGCGGATTGATGGTAACCTGGTTACTCTCGATCACTGACTCTGCGGATTGACGGTAACCTGGTTACTCTCGATCACCGACTCTGCGGATTGACGGTAACCTGGTTACTCTCGATCACTGACTCTGCGGATTGACGGTAACCTGGTTACTCTCGATCACCGACTCTGCAGATTGACGGTAACCTGGTTGATCTCGATCACTGACTGCAGATTGACGGTAACCTGGTTACTCTCGATCACCGACTCTGCGGATTGACGGTAACCTGGTTACTCTCGATCACTGACTCTGCGGATTGACGGTAACCTGGTTACTCTCGATCACCGACTCTGTGGATTGACGGTAACCTGGTTACTCTCGATCACTGACTCTGCAGATTGACGGTAACCTGGTTACTCTCGATCACTGACTCTGCAGATTGACGGTAACCTGGTTACTCTCGATCACTGACTCTGCAGATTGACGGTAACCTGGTTACTCTCGATCACTGACTGCAGATTGACGGTAACCTGGTTACTCTCGATCACTGACTGCAGATTGACGGTAACCTGGTTACTCTCGATCACTGACTCTGCAGGTTGACGGTAACCTGGTTGCTCTCGATCACTGACTCTGCAGATTGACGGTAACCTGGTTACTCTCGATCACTGACTCTGCAGATTGACGGTAACCTGGTTGCTCTCGATCACTGACTGCAGATTGACGGTAACCTGGTTACTCTCGATCACTGACTGCAGATTGACGGTAACCTGGTTACTCTCGATCACTGACTGCAGATTGACGGTAACCTGGTTACTCTCGATCACTGACTCTGCGGATTGACGATAACCTGGTTACTCTCGATCACTGACTCTGCGGATTGACGGTAACCTGGTTACTCTCGATCACTGACTCTGCGGATTGACGGTAACCTGGTTACTCTCGATCACTGACTCTGCGGATTGACGGTAACCTGGTTACTCTCGATCACTGACTCTGCGGATCGACGGTAACCTGGTTACTCTCGATCACTGACTCTGCGGATCGACGGTAACCTGGTTACTCTCGATCACTGACTCTGGTGATTGACGGTAACCTGGTTACTCTCGATCACTGACTGCGGATTGACGGTAACCTGGTTACTCTCGATCACCGACTCTGCAGATTGACGGTAACCTGGTTACTCTCGAACACCGACTCTGCGGATTGACGGTAACCTGGTTACTCTCGATCACCGACTCTGCAGATTGACGGTAACCTGGTTATTCTCGATCACTGACTCTGCGGATTGACGGTAACCTGGTTACTCTCGATCACCGACTCTGCGGATTGACGGTAACCTGGTTACTCTCGATCACTGACTCTGCAGATTGACGGTAACCTGGTTACTCTCGATCACTGACTCTGCGGATTGACGGTAACCTGGTTACTCTCGATCACTGACTCTGCAGATTGACGGTAACCTGGTTACTCTCGATCACCGACTCTGCTGATTGACGGTAACCTGGTTACTCTCGATCACTGACTCTGCGGATCGACGGTAACCTGGTTACTCTCGATCACTGACTCTGCAGATTGACGGTAACCTGGTTACTCTCGATCACTGACTCTGCGGATCGACGGTAACCTGGTTACTCTCGATCACTGACTCTGCAGATTGACGGTAACCTGGTTACTCTCGATCACCGACTCTGGTGATTGACGGTAACCTGGTTACTCTCGATCACTGACTCTGGTGATTGACGGTAACCTTGTTACTCTCGATCACTGACTCTGCGGATTGACGGTAACCTGGTTACTCTCGATCACCGACTCTGCGGATTGACGGTAACCTGGTTACTCTCGATCACCGACTCTGCAGATTGACGGTAACCTGGTTACTCTCGATCACTGACTCTGCGGATCGACGGTAACCTGGTTACACTTCGATATCTGACTCTGCGGATTGACGGTAACCTGGTTACTCTCGATCACTGACTGCGGATTGACGGTAACCTGGTTGCTCTCGATCACCGACTCTGCAGATTGACGGTAACCTGGTTACTCTCGATCACTGACTCTGCGGATTGACGGTAACCTGGTTACTCTCGATCACTGACTCTGCGGATTGACGGTAACCTGGTTACTCTCGATCACCGGCTCTGCGGATTGACGGTAACCTGGTTACTCTCGATCACTGACTGCGGATTGACTGTAACCTGGTTACTCTCGATCACCGACTCTGATGATTGACGGTAACCTGGTTACTCTCGATCACCGACTCTGCGGATTGACGGTAACCTGGTTACTCTCGATCACCGACTCTGCAGATTGACGGTAACCTGGTTACTCTCGATCACTGACTCTGCAGATTGACGGTAACCTGGTTACTCTCGATCACCGACTCTGATGATTGACGGTAACCTGGTTTCTCTCGATCACCGACTCTGATGATTGACGGTAACCTGGTTGCTCTCGATCACCGACTCTGCAGATTGATGGTAACCTGGTTACTCTCGATCACCGACTCTGATGATTGACGGTAACCTGGTTACTCTCGATCACCGACTCTGATGATTGACGGTAACCTGGTTGCTCTCGATCACCGACTCTGCAGATTGAAGATAACCTGGTTACTCTCGATCACCGACTCTGATGATTGACGGTAACCTGGTTGCTCTCGATCACCGACTCTGCAGATTGACGGTAACCTGGTTACTCTCAATCACCGACTCTGCAGATTGACGGTAACCTGGTTACTCTCGATCACCGACTCTGCAGATTGACGGTAACCTGGTTACTCTCGATCACTGACTCTGCGGATCGACGGTAACCTGGTTACACTTCGATCACTGACTCTGCGGATTGACGGTAACCTGGTTACTCTCGATCACTGACTGCGGATTGACGGTAACCTGGTTGCTCTCGATCACCGACTCTGCAGATTGACGGTAACCTGGTTACTCTCGATCACTGACTCTGCGGATTGACGGTAACCTGGTTACTCTCGATCACTGACTCTGCGGATTGACGGTAACCTGGTTACTCTCGATCACCGACTCTGCGGATTGACGGTAACCTGGTTACTCTCGATCACTGACTGCGGATTGACTGTAACCTGGTTACTCTCGATCACCGACTCTGATGATTGACGGTAACCTGGTTACTCTCGATCACCGACTCTGCGGATTGACGGTAACCTGGTTACTCTCGATCACCGACTCTGCAGATTGACGGTAACCTGGTTACTCTCGATCACTGACTCTGCAGATTGACGGTAACCTGGTTACTCTCGATCACCGACTCTGATGATTGACGGTAACCTGGTTACTCTCGATCACCGACTCTGATGATTGACGGTAACCTGGTTGCTCTCGATCACCGACTCTGCAGATTGATGGTAACCTGGTTACTCTCGATCACCGACTCTGATGATTGACGGTAACCTGGTTACTCTCGATCACCGACTCTGATGATTGACGGTAACCTGGTTGCTCTCGATCACCGACTCTGCAGATTGAAGATAACCTGGTTACTCTCGATCACCGACTCTGATGATTGACGGTAACCTGGTTGCTCTCGATCACCGACTCTGCAGATTGACGGTAACCTGGTTACTCTCGGTCACTGACTCTGCAGATTGACGGTAACCTGGTTACTCTCGATCACCGACTCTGCAGATTGACGGTAACCTGGTTACTCTCGATCACCGACTCTGCAGATTGACGGTAACCTGGTTACTCTCGATCACCGACTCTGCGGATCGACGGTAACCTGGTTACTCTCGATCACTGACTCTGCAGATTGATGGTAACCTGGTTACTCTCGATCACCGACTCTGATGATTGACGGTAACCTGGTTGCTCTCGATCACCGACTCTGCAGATTGATGGTAACCTGGTTACTCTCGATCACCGACTCTGATGATTGACGGTAACCTGGTTGCTCTCGATCACCGACTCTGCAGATTGACGGTAACCTGGTTACTCTCGATCACCGACTCTGCAGATTGACGGTAACCTGGTTACTCTCGATCACTGACTCTGATGATTGATGGTAACCTGGTTACTCTCGATCACTGACTCTGATGATTGACGGTAACCTAGTTACTCTCGATCACACTTATTACAGGATGTCTGTGTTAATGTTAAACCCTGTCTCACCGCATTCCCCTGTGGGACACAGCCCAGTATCCCAGCACAGTCCCCCATTCCCTTGTGGACACCCACACTCTCACACACACTCTCATACTCACACACACTCACACACACACACTCACACACACTCTCACACACACTCTCACACTCACACACACACTCGCACACACTCTCACACACACACTCTCACACACACACTCACACACTCACTCACACTCACACACTCTCACACACACTCTCACACTCACACACTCTCACACACACTCTCACACACACACACACACACACTTACACACTCACTCACACACACACACACACACACACACACACACACACACACACTCTCACACACACACACACTCACACTCACACACACACACTCTCCCACACTCACACTCTCACTCTCACACCCCTGTGTGTGGGTCTCAGACCCATGCTGCTGCCCCTGTGCCCACACACAGGACTCTGCCCCTCACCCATTCCCCTGGAACACTGAGGGGATCCAGCCTGAGGAAGGTGATTTGCAGGGAGACTGCGAGCAGTGGCGGTGAGTGAGGGGCTGCTCATTGATTCCAGGCTCCAGTTAGAGATCACTGTCTGTCTCCCAGCCACCTGCCCACAGGCAGTGTGTGCAAAGCTTTCACAAGCCAGCATTGAGCCTGAATTAAAGTGCTGCACGGCTCCAATCTGCCGAGTGATGAGCTTCCCCTGTTGGTTCATTCAGTGCGGATGCTGCTGTGGATCCGGGGGCTGGACGTGTCGAGCTATCGAGAGAAGGGAACCTTCGCCCGTCTCCAGTGAACACACGACTCTCAGAAACCAACCCGACTCAAACTGGGAGCTTTAAAGTGGAGCTGGGTCGGTGCAATCAGTCCCTGAAATAATCCGGGCAGGAAATAACCTTCAGAAAGAGCCGGTGAGTGAGAGAGAAATCGGGGCTCCGGGCAGGTGGATCTCGAATATTGCAGCCCAAGATCATCAATTTATTACAGAGTGTGGACAGGGTACAGCCCACATCAACAACCTGCATTTATATAGCGCCTGTGCCCAGTGAAACCTCCCAAGGTGCTTCACAGGAGCGGAAATCAGACAAACTGACCCCGAGACACGTAAGGAGACATTAGGACAGGTGGTCAAAGCCTGGGTCAAAGAGGGAGGTTTTAAGGAGCGTCTTAAAGGAGGAGAGAGAGGCGGAGAGGTTTAGGGAGGGAATTCCAGAACTTAGGGCCCAGGCAGCTGAAGGCACGGCCACCAATGGTGGAGTGAAGGGAGTGAGGGATGGACAAGAGGCCAGAATTGGAGGAGCGCAGAGATCTCGGAGGGTTGTGGGCAATGTTCCCGTAAACTCCAGGGGTCCCGCACAGTGCTCCAGGGGTCCCGCAGAGTGCTCCAGGGGTTCCGCGCAGTGCTCCAAGGGTCCTGTGCTGCGCTCCAGCGGTCCCGCGCAGTGGTCCAGGGGTCCCGTGCAATGCTCCAGGGGTCCCGTGCAGCGCTCCAGGTGTCCCATGCAGTGCTCCAGGGGTCCCGCGCAGTGCTCCAAGGGTCCCGCGCAGCGCTCCAGAGGTCCCGCGCAGCGCTCCAGGGGCCCTGCGCAGTGCTCCAGGGGTCCCGGCAGCGCTCCAGGGGTCCCGTGCAGTGATCCAGGGGTCCCGTGCTGCGCTCCAGGGGTCCCGTGCAGTGCTCCAGGGGTCCCGCGCAGTGCTCCAGGGGTCCCGTGCAGTACTCCAGGGGTTCCGTGCAGTGCTCCAGGGGTCCCGCGCAGTGGTCTTTTCAATAGATAAACCGCGCATATGCTGTATTTTGAGTGGGCCGTGCGGCCCGAGAGAAAATGAGAGGGAACATTGGTTGTGGGGCTGGAGGAGGTTACAGAGATAGGGAGGGGCGAGGCCCTGGAGGGATTTGAACACAAGGATGAGAATTTTAAAATCGAGGCGTTGCAGAGATCCTGGTTTTATTTCAGTGAGAGCAGAGTGTGGAATTTCGAAGCTCTGTTTATATTTGGATCGATTTCTTTGTCCTCAGATATCTTTTAAATCTAATCTCAGGCTCAGTTTACAGAACTCTTTCTAAATACCAATAAATCCCCAGTCATTGCTTGTGTTGTTCTGGGGTTTATCAAACGGACACGTTAATTGTTGTCGATTGTTTCTGGGGAGAACAGTGTGGAGCAGAGTTTGGGAGAGAATTCCTTTCCCCGTTTCTCACCGCACGGCCGAGGGTTTGATGGAGTCGATGGTCCAGCCAGCGATCCGAAGCAGCTCGATCTGGGTGTGTGGCGACGCGCTGATCCGGATTAACGGGCTGAGGATTTGCTGCTGCAACAATTGAGATGCCTGAAGGACAGAAGTTTATTCCGCGAGTCTCTGCGATCGGGGCTCTGGGCGTGTTGGTTACTGAGGCTCTGGACCGCCAAATCTGCGGAGGGCCCAGATTAGGAGGCGGGGGGAGATTCAGAAGGTTCAAGGACCCGGCACAGGGATATTATGGGATGGCCAATGGGCTGGACAGGGGCAGAGGGATATTATGGGATGGCCAATGGGCTGGACAGGGGCAGAGGGATATTATGGGATGGGCAATGGGCTGGACAGGGGCAGAGGGATATTATGGGATGGGGAGTGGGCTGGACAGGGGCAGAGGGATATTATGGGATGGGCAATGGGCTGGACAGGGGCAGAGGGATATTATGGGATGGGCAATGGGCTGGACAGGGGCAGAGGGATATTATGGGATGGGCAATGGGCTGGACGGGGCAGAGGGATATTATGGGATGGGCAATGGGCTGGACAGGGGCAGAGGGATATTATGGGATGGGCAATGGGCTGGACAGGGGCAGAGGGTTATTATGGGATGGCCAATGGGCTGGACAGGGGCAGATGGATATTATGGGATGGGCAATGGGCTGGACAGGGGCAGAGGGATATTATGGGATGGGCAATGGGCTGGGCAGAGGGGTATTATGGGATGGGCAATGGGCTGGACAGGGGCAGAGGGATATTATGGGATGGGGAGTGGGCTGGACAGGGGCAGAGGGATATTATGGGATGGGCAATGGGCTGGCCAGTGGACAGAGGGATATTATGGGATGGGCAATGGGCTGGACAGGGGCAGAGGGATATTATGGGATGGGGAATGGGCTAGACAGGGGCAGAGGGATATTATGGGATGGGGAATGGGCTGGACAGGGGCAGAGGGATATCATGGGATGGGCAATGGGCTGGACAGGGGCAGAGGGATATTATGGGATGGGCAGTGGGCTGGACAGGGGCAGAGGGATATTATTGGATGGGCAATGGGCTGGACAGTGGACAGAGGGATATTATGGGATGGGCAATGGGCTGGACAGGGGCAGAGGGATATTATGGGATGGGGAATGGGCTGGACAGGGGCAGAGGGATATTATGGGATGGGCAATGGGCTGGACAGGGGCAGAGGGATATTATGGGATGGGGAATGGGCTGGACAGGGGCAGAGGGATATTATGGGATGGGCAATGGGCTGGACAGTGGACAGAGGGATATTATGGGATGGGCAATGGGCTGGACGGGCAGAGGGATATTATGGGATGGGGAATGGGCTGGACAGGGGCAGAGGGATATTATGGGATGGGCAATGGGCTGGACAGAGGGATATTATGGGATGGGCAATGGGCTGGACAGTGGACAGAGGGAATTCAATGTCAGTCAGTGTGAGGTGATATATTTTGGTTAAATTAACACCAGCAGTGATTATACTGGGAATGGGAGTGGGCTCAGGGCTGGGGGGAGCAGAGCGATTTGGGGGCAGGGTCACAGGTCATTAAAGGCAGCACCTCAGGGTGATAAGGCTGTGAAATAAGTTACTGGAATTCGAGGTTTTATCTCGAGTTATAGAATATAAAAGCCCTGAGGTAATGATGAGTTTATGTCAACCCTCA
>NC_140989.1:375334001-375369001 GCF_052327205.1 Somniosus microcephalus | reverse complement strand
GCCGTGTGTTTAATGCTCCTGTCTGGCATCAGATTAACTTTCCCCGACATTTCATTTAATGTCTAAATCATAGAGTTTCCAGAGCGAGGGCATCAAACCAGCCCACATCCCAGAACTACACACTGGGCAAGATTCAAACTCCCCTCAGCTCTGAGCTCTCTATAAATTCAAACCCAACTCGCCTGTTCTCAAGGTGTAATTATTTATATTGATCTGCAGCTTGTGAAGATAATGTGATCACTGAAAATAATCTCCCTTCAACTAGGCAGAAAATATCACAACCTCATCAGCACGGTGGCACAGTGGTTAGCACTGTTGCCTCACAGCGCCAGGGACCCGGGTTCAAATCCGGCCTCGGATGACTGTGTGGAGTTTGCACATTCTCCCCGTGTTTGCGTGGGTTTCCTCCGGGTGCTCCGGTTTCCTCCCACAGTCCAAAGATGTGCGGGTTAGGTTGATTGGCCATGATAAAAATTGGCCCTTAGTGTTAGGGGGGATTAAATACGTGGGGTTACGGGGCTACGGGGGTAGGGCTTGGGTGGGATGGCTGTCGGTATAGGGACCGGGTGCTAGGGTTTGGATGATCAGCCATGATCTCGTTGAATGGCGGAGCAGGCTCGAAGGGCCGAATGGCCTACTCCTGCTCCTATCTTCTATGTTTCTATGTTTCTAAACTCTAGTGATGTCTGACTGTGAGAACATCCAGCCCTACAACCCTCCGAGATCTCGGCACTCCTCCAACTCTGGCCTCTAGTCCCTTCGCCCCACCATTGGCGGCGCTGCCTGGGGCCCAATTTCTGGAATTCCCTCTCGAAACATCTCCGCCTCTCTAACTCTCTCCGGCTTTAAGACCCTCCTTAAAACCTACTTCTTTGACCAACATGTCTGAATACTTCCTTATGTGGCTCGATGTCTAGTTTTGTCAGATTACGCTGCTGTGAAGCACCTTGGGGCATTTTACTACGTTAAAGGTGCTATATAATCGCAAGTTGTTGGTGTGACTGGAGATGGTGAGTGTGTGTTGGGGGTGTGACTGGAGATGGTGAGTGTGTGTTGGGGGTGTGACTGGAGATGGTGAGTGTGTGTTGGTGTGACGAGATGGTGAGTGTGTGTTGGGGGTGTGACTGGAGATTGTGAGCGTGTGTTGGTGTGACTGGAGATGGTGAGTGTGTGTTGGTGTGACTGGAGATGGTGAGTGTGTGTTGGTGTGACTGGAGATGGTGAGTGTTTGTTGGTGTGACTGGAGATGGTGAGTGTGTGTTGGGGGTGTGACTGGAGATGGTGAGCATGTGTTGGGGGTGTGCCTGGAGATGGTGAGTGTGTGTTGGTGTGACTGGAGATGGTGAGTGTGTGTTGGGGGTGTGACGAGATGGTGAGTGTGTGTTGGGGGTGTGACTGGAGATGGTGAGCATGTGTTGGGGGTGTGACTGGAGATGGTGAGTGTGTGTTGGGGGTGTGACTGGAGATGGTGAGTGTGTGTTGGGGATGTGACGAGATGGTGAGTGTGTGTTGGTGTGACTGGAGATGGTGAGTGTGTGTTGGTGTGACTGGAGATGGTGAGTGTGTGTTGGGGGTGTGACTGGAGATGGTGAGCGTGTGTTGGTGTAACTTGAGATGGTGAGCCTATGTTGGGGGTGTGACTGGAGATGGGGAGTGTGTGTTGGGGGTGTGACTGGAGACGGTGAGTGTGTGTTGGGGGTGTGACTGGAGATGGTGAGCATGTGTTGGGGGTGTGACTGGAGATGGTGAGTGTGTGTTGGGGGTGTGACTGGAGATGGTGAGTGTGTGTTGGTGTGACTGGAGATGGTGTGCGTGTGTTGGGTTTGTGACTGGAGATGGTGAGTGTGTGTTGGGGGTGTGACTGGAGATGGTGAGTGTGTGTTGGGGCTGTGACTGGAGATGGTGAGAGTGTGTTGGTGTAACTGGAGATGGTGAGCGTATGTTGGGGGTGTGACTGGAGATGGGGAGTGTGTGATGGGGGTGTGACTGGAGATGGTGAGTGTGTGTTGGGGGTGTGACTGGAGATGGTGAGCGTGTGTTTGGGGTGTGACGAGATGGTGAGCGTGTGTTGGGTGTGTGACTGGAGATGGTGAGTGTGTGTTGGTGTGACTGGAGATGGTGTGCGTGTGTTGGGGGTGTGACTGGAGATGGTGAGTGTGTGTTGGGGGTGTGACTGGAGATGGTGAGTGTGTGTTGGGGCTGTGACTGGAGATGGTGAGAGTGTGTTGGTGTAACTGGAGATGGTGAGCGTATGTTGGGGGTGTGACTGGAGATGGGGAGTGTGTGATGGGGGTGTGACTGGAGATGGTGAGTGTGTGTTGGGGGTGTGACGAGATGTTGAGCGTGTGTTTGGGGTGTGACGAGATGGTGAGCGTGTGTTGGGTGTGTGACTGGAGATGGTGAGTGTGTTTTAGGGGTGTGACTGGAGATGGTGAGTGTGTGTTGGGGCTGTGACTGGAGATGGTGAGTGTGTGTTGGTGTGACTGGAGATGGTGAGTGTGTGTTGGGGGTGTGACTGGAGATGGTGAGTGTGTGTTGGGTTGTGACTGGAGATGGTGAGTGTGTGTTGGGGGTGTGACGAGATGGTGAGTGTGTGTTGGGGGTGTGACTGGAGATGGTGCGTGTGTGTTGGGGGTGTGACTGGAGATGGTGAGTGTGTGTTGGTGTGACTGGAGATGGTGAGTGTGTGTTGGTGTGACTGGAGATGGTGAGTGTGTGTTTGTGTGACTGGAGATGGTGAGCGTGTGTTGGGGTGTGACTGGAGATGGTGAGCGTGTGTTGGTGTGACTGGAGATGGTGAGTGTGTGTTGGGGGTGTGACTGGAGATGGTGAGTGTGTGTTGGTGTGACTGGAGATGGTGTGTGTGTGTTGGGGGTGTGACTGGAGATGGTGAGTGTGTGTTGGGGGTGTGACTGGAGATGGTGAGTGTGTGATGGGGGTGTGACGAGATGGTGAGTGTGTGTTCGGGGTGTGACTGGAGATGGCGAGCGTTTGTTTGGGGTGTGCCGAGATGGTGAGCGTCTGTTGGGTGTGTGACTGGAGATGGTGAGTGTGTTTTGGGGGTGTGACTGGAGATGGTGAGTGTGTGTTGGGGCTGTGACTGGAGATGGTGAGTGTGTGTTGGTGTGACTGGAGATGGTGAGTGTGTGTTGGGGGTGTGACTGGAGATGGTGAGTGTGTGTTGGGTTGTGACTGGAGATGGTGAGTGTGTGTTGGGGGTGTGACTGGAGATGGTGAGTGTGTGTTGGGGGTGTGACTGGAGATGGTGAGTGTGTGTTGGGGGTGTGACGAGATGGTGAGTGTGTGTTGGGGCTGTGACTGGAGATGGTGAGTGTGTGTTGGGGGTGTGACTGGAGATGGTGAGTGTGTGTTGGGGGTGTGACTGGAGATGGTCAGTCTGTGTTGGGGGTGTGACTGGAGATGGTGAGTGTGTGTTGAGGGTGTGACTGGAGATGGTGAGCGTGTGTTGTGGGTGTGACTGGAGATAGTGAGCGTGTGTTGGGGGTGTGACTGGAGATGGTGAGCGTGTGTTGGGGTGTGACTTGAGATGGTGAGCGTTTGTTGGGGGCGTGACTGGAGATGGTGAGTGTGTGTTGGAGGTGTGACTGGAGATGGTCAGCGTGTGTTGGGGGTGTGACTGGAGATGGTGAGCGTGTGTTCGGGGTGTGACTGGAGATGGTGAGCGTGTGTTGGGGGTGTGACTGGAGATGGTGAGCGTGTGTTGGGGGTGTGACTGGAGATGGTGAGTGTGTGTTGGGGGTGTGACTGGAGATGGTGAGTGTGTGTTGGTGGTGTGACTGGAGATGGTGAGTGTGTGTTGGGGGTGTGACTGGAGATGGTGAGTGTGTGTTGGGGTGTGACTGCAGATTGTTGTGTATGTACCTTTAAGAGAATAACTGGTCTCAGACTGCAGTACCAGCAGTGACCACCCCCTGTATAAAAGGCGCTAGTGAGCCTTTGTGTTTTTAGTTTCACTATTGACTTCCACCAGTAAAGACTTATTTTGTTCACTCCTGCTGTCCGTGTCTCAATTACTCACGGACGTAACACTGGCGACGAGTAAGAAATGAACTTACCTGCAACTCGGCAGCACCTCAGACGACGTTATTGAAGGTCGAAGCCAGAAAAAAAAAAAAAATCCAAAGAAACTCGAGAAACGGGCGTCGACCGTGGGCAACCGCCCTCCAAATCGTCAGATTGAAATCTTGCAGGAGCGACTGTCCAGAGCCAGGCTTGGTTCCTCGGTCTGTGGTTTCCCAGCTAATCGGGCTGGTGGCAGGTAGTGCACTGATCCTTCCTGGGCTGCGGCGGGCTAGTGCTCGATCGGGTGGTTTTCAACGGGGCCGGGCAGCGAGTCGGGAAGCAAAGAGAGAGAGAGAGGGTGGAGCACACAGGGCGCGGCCGGTGCTTCGAAGCCGGGCAGCGTTCGGACCTAAGAAGAGGGAGGGAAGTGTCCCAGAGGGTCCGCTCCACGATGGGAAAATAATAAAAGCAAAAAAATTATTATTAAACGCGCAAGAAACCGTGGAAAGCAGCGCTAACAACAGCGGGGAAGAAGGCAAAGCGCGGGAGGCGCCATTTTGTTAAATCGGGGAAGCAGGCAAAGCGCGGGAGGCGCCATTTTAGATTTGCAAGATGCCGAAGACTGGCTGTATCACTGCTTTTGATAATACAATAGAGGACTGGACCACGTATGTGGAAAGAGTCGAGGTATATTTCGAGGGAAACGAAATAGCGGAGGGGAAAAAGGCATCGATATTGCTAAACTTAATGGGCGCTAGAACATACGGCCTATTGCGGGACCTGATTACTCCAGCCAAACCGAAGGCGAAGAGTTTTAACGAAATTGTTGCTGTCCTACAGGAACACTTAAACCCTGCACCGCTGTTGATAGCAGAAAGATTTAAATTCCACAGGAGAACTCAGCACAAAGATGAGAGCAATGCTGAGTATCTTACGGAACTATGCAAGCTATCAAAGCACTGCCAGTTCGGAGCAGGACTGGCAGATACCCTGCGGGACAAATTTATCTGTGGACTCCTGAGTGAAGGAACACAGAAGAAGTTACTCTCAGAGAAAGAGCTGACGCTAGATAAGGCTTTCAGCGTGGCAGTATCGTATGAAGCAGCAGCCAGGGGAGCTGCAGAAATTCAACAAAAACCACAGGAATACGGCACCCACGAAATGATATGGGGATTTGCAAAATGTTATCGCTGCGGCAGAACTAACCACGACCAGAAGGACTGCTGGTCCAAAGACAAAATATGCAGGCAATGCGGGAAGATGGGACACATTGCACGAGTTTGCAGGTCTGGGAAGAAGACCAGCGACAACAAAAAGGCTACTAAGGAACCGTACAAGAAAGTACAAAAGATGACGGACAGTAGTTCCGAAGACCAGATGAGCGATAGTGAATCCGGGAACAGGAGACTAAGCTGTCTCAAACTTCACAATGTAATCGCAAAAGAGGATCACCGAACCATTTGGGTCACCCTCACGATAGCAGGGTCCCAAGTTAAAATGGAATTGGATACAGGATCAGCGCTAACCGTCATGAATCGACGAGACTACGAGCGGCTATTTTCACACATACCCTTGAGAGAGACATCCATCGTCTTGACGACGTATACGGGGCAAAAAGTATACCCCAGAGGAAAAATAAGGGTGCCTGTCGAATACAACGGCAAGAAAATACGGAAATTGTATCTCTACATACTGCCAAATGGTGGACCACCGTTATTGGGACGGGAATGGATCAGGAAGATAAACTTAGATTGGCACTCCATTCATGCAATGACGGTGGACGGTAAAAAAGATGAAGACGTCACTCCTGGACGATTGTCAACAATCTTAGCTAACGCCAAAGAGGTATTTCAACAAGAACTGGGCACGCTTTAAGGCGTAACCGCCTCGATAAAAATAGAAGAGAACGCAGTTCCCAAGTTTTTCAAAGCAAGACCGGTACCATATGCAATTCGCGCAGCCGTCGAGGCAGAGCTGGAGAATCTGGAGAAGGCGGGCGTGTTGTCTAAGGTCGACTGGAGCGAGTGGGCGACACCCATCGTTCCTGTCATGAAGAAAACGTTAAGCAATAAGTCCGGGGAGCCAAGGAAGATTCGCATCTGTGGGGATTTCAAGGTGACTGTGAACCCAGTCCTTCACACAGTACAATATCCTCTTCCAAGGATAGAAGACATCTTCGCCTCACTGTCTGGAGGGAAGCGTTTTACAAAAATTGACCTAGCACAAGCATATTTGCAGATGGAGGTTGAAGAGTCCTCTAGGAAGTATCTCACGATAAACACGCACAAAGGTCTTTACCAGTATCATCGATTGGTATTCGGAGTAGCATCGGCTCCGGCGATATGGCAAAGAGCGATAGAACAAGTCCTGTAAGGGATTCCGGGGACTCAGTGTTACTTGGACGACATCCTTGTAACAGGTGAAGATGACAGTGAACACCTTAACAACCTAGAACAGGTGCTCACTAGATTACGGGAACATGGGGTGCGAGCCAACCGCCCCAAGTGCGAATTTTTTAAGAAACAGAGATCGTATTGTGGCCACGTGATTGATGAAGAGGGGTTACATAAGTCCCCTGACAAAATTGAAGCGGTTGTTAAGGCCCCAGCGCCTGAAAATGTGTCGAATCTGAGGTCATTCCTCGGACTGGTGAATTACTATCATAAGTTTTTGCCGAATTTGTCAACAATTCTGCACCCACTGAACACCCTGCTATGAACGGGGGTAGCATGGGAATGGAGCGATGATTGTAAGCGTGCTTTTCAGAAGAGTAAGGACTTAATCACTTCAAGGGAAGTATTGGCTCACTACAACCCAGCACTGCCAATCAGGCTGGTGTGTGATGCGTCTCCCTACGGCATTGGGGCGGTACTGTCACATAAATTCCTTGATGGTTTAGAGAGGCCGATAGCTTTTGCGTCACGCTCGTTAACTTCTGCCGAGCGTAACTATGCCCAGATTGACAGAGAGGCCCTCAGCCTAGTGTGGGGGGGTGAAGAAGTTCAACCACTACCTGCACGGTCAAAAATTTACTCTACTAACCGATCATCAACCTCTTGTCTCCATTTTCAACCCTCAGAAGGGCGTACCGATAATGACAGCACAACGGCTGCAGAGATGGTCCCTTTTCCTAGGGGCACACCAATATGACATCGAGTACAAAGGAACTAAACAGCATGGAAATGCTGATGGATTGTCACGTCTACCGTTGCCGACGGTGGAAGAAGAAGACCTTGCAGTGGATCCAATGGAGTTATTCCACTCGACCATAGTCGAATGTCTCCCTGTGACGAATGCAAACATAGAAAAGGAAACACGGAATGACCCGACACTATCATGGGTCTATGATTTAACGGTGAAGGGATGGCCAGCACATGGCGAACCACTGCTGCCAGCATTCTCGCCGAGAAGAGAACAGCTGTCAGTGTGCAGAGGAACCTTGATGTGTGGATCCAGAGTAGTAATTCCACCTAAGTTGACGGATAGAGTGCTCAATGAGCTTCATGAGGGTCATCTGGGTGGGGTAAAAATGAAGAACTTAGCCAGAGCGTTTGTGTGGTGGCCAGGAATCGATAGAGAAATCGAAGAGATGACCAAGAGCTGTGCAGGATGCCAGAAGGTCCAAAACGCCCCACCACAAGCTCCTCTGCATCCATGGGAGTGGCCCTAATCTCCATGGCAAAGGGTGCACATTGATTTTGCTGGTCCCTTCATGGACTCGATGTTTTTAATTGCGGTGGATGCACATTCAAAGTGGCCAGAGGTAATAAAAATGTCCTCAACCACCACGGAAAAAACTATCACAGTTTTACGAACCATATTCGCCAGGAATGGGCTGCCTGAACATATTTGCTCTGACAGTTTGTGTCTGAAGAGTTCCGGAGGTTCTTAAAGAACAATGGTGTTAAGCATTACACATCTGCCCCATATCATCCAGCCACTAATGGATTGGCCGAGAGGTTTGTCCAAACATTCAAGAAGGCTATCAAGGCAATGTGTAATGAAGATATACCCCTACAACACAAGGTGGACAACTTCTTGTTTGCCTACCGGAATGCGACACATGCGGTTACCAACCAAACTCAGGCCATGATGTTCTTCAATCGAAGACTACGATGCCGCTTGGATTTGGTGAAGCCAAACGTCCGAAGAGATGTGGAGAACAGGCAGTTTCAGAATATGAATGAAAGGCCGACCAGGAGTTTTAAGATAGGTCAACCAGTTTTGGCCCGGGACTACCGCACAGAGAAATGGCAGCCAGGAACGATTTGTACACGACAAGGACCTCTCATGTATACCGTGGACGTTGGGGAGAGCATTGTAAGACGCCATGCTGACCAGATTCTAGAGTCACTGGAAAACGTCAACTCCACACCACGATCTGATACACCTGGTAATGAAATCGACGTTCCAATTGCAGCTACCGCAGAACCGGTAATATTGGAAGCAGATGAACCAAACAACGACATTGATCCCGACTCAACATTGCCAGAAGAACCTGATACCCAAAAGAGGCGTTATCCAGACAGAATCAGGAAGCCTCCTCAAAGACTGAACTTATAATTGCTTAAACTTAACCAATGTATCTAGCAACAGTAATTGTGATTGTAATTAGTTATCATTTAGTTGTTAAATGAATGTTATGTACTGTTTATCTAAAAGGGGAGGAATTGTTGTGTATGTACCTTTAAGAGAATAACTGGTCTCAGACTGCAGTACCGGCAGTGACCACCCCCTGTATAAAAGGCGCGAGTGAGCCTCTGTGTTTTTAGTTTCACTATTGACTTCCACCAGTAAAGAGATGGTGAGTGTGTGTTGGGGGTGTGACTGGAGATGGTGAGTGTGTGTTGGGGGTGTGACTGGAGATGGCGAGTGTGTGTTGGGGGTGTGACTGGAGATGGTGAGCGTGTGTTGGGGGTGTGACTGGAGATGGTGAGCGTGTGTTGGGGGTGTGACTGGAGATGGTGAACGTGTGTTGGGGGTGTGACGAGATGGTGAGCGTGTGTTGGGGGTGTGACTGGAGATGGGGAGCGTGTGTTGGGGTTTGAGCAGGAGGAGTGACGTTGGGCCCAGAAGGTGACGGTGGATTGTGCTGCTCGAGCTGAAGGGGAACAGCATTACGTGGGAGGAAGTGAGACATTCACAGACTATTCCTGCTCGCAGTGCAGCAGTTTATAAAATCCTGGAGTATTTATTATAGAAAATGGGTTATAAATATCCCCGTTACTAGTCTGTGTATCAGTCACAGCCCAGAGTAACACCTTGTGTCGTGAAACAGGCCGTGGGAGGTTCACCAAACCCAGAGTGTGACCGTGTTTAAAGGGGTAACTTTTTATACTAGTAATCAGAATAATTTTGCTTTTCCAGTGTGAGCTGCGGCTGAGATTGAGGGGAGATGATGGAGGGAGGAGAAGAGATTTTGATTCTGCTGTTCCTCCTCCGCTCTCCTGAAGGAACTGACTCAATCACAGTCCAGAGTCTCGAGCACAGAATCCGGCCCGACACTCCCAGTGCAGTCCTGAGGGAGTGCTACACTGTCGGAGGGGCAGTACTGAGGGAGTGCTGCACTGTCGGAGGGGCAGTACTGAGGGAGCGCTGCACTGTCGGAGGGGCAGTACTGAGGGAGCGCTGCACTGTCGGAGGGGCAGTACTGAGGGAGCGCTGCACTGTCGGAGGGGCAGTACTGAGGGAGCGCTGCACTGTCGGAGGGGCAGTACTGAGGGAGCGCTGCACTGTCGGAGGGGCAGTACTGAGGGAGTGCTGCACTGTCGGAGGGGCAGTACTGAGGGAGTGCTGCACTGTCGGAGCGGTATTACTGAGGGAGCACTGCACTGTCGGAGGGGCAGTACTGAGGGAGTGCTGCACTGTCGGAGGGGCAGTACTGAGGGAGTGCTGCACTGTCAGAGGAGCAGTACTGAGGGAGCGCTGCACTGTCGGAGGGGCGGTACTGAGGGAACGCTGCACTGTCGGAGGGGCTGTACTGAGGGAGTGCTGCACTGTCGGAGGGGCAGCATTGAGGGAGTGCTGCGCTGTCAGAGGGGCAGTACTGAGGGAGTGCTGCACTGTTGGAGGGGCAGCACTGAGGGAGCGCTGCACTGTCGGAGGGGCAGTACTGAGGGAGCACCGCACTGTCAGAGGGGCAGTACTGAGGGAGTGCTGCGCTGTCGGAGGGGCAGTACTGAGGGAACGCTGCATTGTCGGAGGGGCAGTACTGAGGGAGCGCTGCACTGTCGGAGGGGCAGCATTGAGGGAGTGCTGCGCTGTCCGAGGGGCAGTACTGAGGGAGTGCTGCACTGTTGGAGGAGCAGCACTGAGGGAGCGCTGCACTGTCGGAGGGGCAGTACTGAGGGAGCACCGCACTGTCAGAGGGGCAGTACTGAGGGAGTGCTGCACTGTCGGAGGGGCAGTACTGACGGAGCGCTGCACTGTCGGAGGGGCAGTATTGAGGGCACGCTGCACTGTCGGAGGGGCAGTATTGAGGGAGTGCTGCACTGTCAGAGGGGCAGTACTGAGGGAGTGCTGCACTGTCGGAGGGGCAGTATTGAGGGAGTGCTGCACTGTCGGAGGGGCAGTACTGAGGGAGCGCTGCACTGTCGGAGGGGCAGTATTGAGGGCACGCTGCACTGTCGGAGGGGCAGTATTGAGGGAGTGCTGCACTGTCAGAGGGGCAGTACTGAGGGAGCGCTGCACTGTCGGGGGGCAGTATTGAGGGAGTGCTGCACTGTCAGAGGGGCAGTACTGAGGGAGTGCTGCACTGTCGGAGGTGCTGTCCTTTGGATGAGACGTTAAGCTGAAACCCCATCTATCCTCTCAGGTGGATGTAAAAGATCTGACGGCAATATTCGAAGAAGAGCAGGGGAGTTATCCCCGGAGTCCTGACCAATATTTATCCCTCAACCAACATCATTAAATAAAGGATAATTGGCCACTCATGTCATTTGGTATCTTAACGAGAGTCATTGAGCCGCCTCCTATTGGCTGCTGTGATTCACAACTGGTGATTATTTCTGTAACGCTGCAGCTAATGGGAGGCGGAGTCTGAGGGTGGGGTCAGAGGCCGAAGGTCGATGGTCAAAGGTCAGGAGCATCACCTGTTCCAAAATTCATTGATTTTATTTCTCTCCAAACAGGGAACTGATGCCAGAAGGAAGAGATGATCGATGGGAAACAGACTCTGGTCAGGAGACAGTCATCACATTGGGTCCCAGTACTGACTAATCAGCCAATCAGAACATCTGTCTGACAGCGAACAGCTGGGGGAAAACAGCTGGAATCCCAACACCCGGCACATCTGCACCAACACTGGGAAAACAGCTGGAATCCCAACACCCGGCACATCTGCACCAACACTGGGAAAACAGCTGGAATCCCAACACCTGGAACATCTGCACCAAAACTGGGAAAACAGATGGAACCCAAACACTTGGAACATCTGCACACATTGCACCATGTTACTGGAAGAACATCTGGAATCCTACCACCAGGAACAGGGATAAATAGCTGGAATCCTAACACAAGGCACATCTGCAAGCACCGAGATCACCGCTCTCTGTGTGGGGTCCAGTCGGAGCAGAGACCCCCTGAATCAGCCCCAGACGGACCGAGATCGCTGCTCTCTGTGCGGGGTCCAGTCGAAGCAGAGACCCCCTGAATCACCCCCAGACGGACCGAGATCACCGCTCTCTGTGTGGGGTCCAGTCGGAGCAGAGACCCCCTGAATCACCCCCAGATGGACCGAGATCGCCGCTCTCAGTGCGGGGTCCAGTCGGAGCGATGCGTCTGTCCGGTTTGTTGCCCCTTCAGGCCCTTTGGGCGGCCCTGTCTCTCGCCGCTCAGCACTTCCCGTCCTGGGGTCACTACGACCTGTGTAAGGCTCAGGTTCACTGGGACCAGGGGCTGAGTTGGGATTACATGGCCTGCCAGCCCGAGGCCGCCCTGCTCACCAGGTTCCTGAAGGTCAGGTTGGATCCCTCCGACAGTACGTGTGGAGAGACCCCCGAGATGTACTGCACGCTGGTGAGTAGAAGCCTTTCTGAGCCAGCCTCTGTTGTGTGTCGCGCTGTGAATGGATGCTCACTGAACGGCCGTTATCAAAGGGAATTCCATCCAAACTCCTACATTTGCTTCATTAACAGAGGCATCGAGTCCAAAAGCAAGCGAGTTATGGTGAACCTTAATAAATGACTGGTGAGGCCCCAGCTGGAGTATTGTGGCCAATTCTGGGCACCGCACTTTAGGAAGGATGTCAAGGCCTTGGAGAGGGTGCAGAGGAGATTTACTAGAATGGTGCCGGGGATGAGGGACTTCAGTTATGTGGAGAGACTGGAGAAGCTGGGATTGTTCTCCTTAGAGCAGAGAAGGTTAAGGGGAGATT
The DNA here is from genome assembly GCF_052327205.1 of Somniosus microcephalus. Lineage (NCBI taxonomy): Eukaryota > Metazoa > Chordata > Chondrichthyes > Squaliformes > Somniosidae > Somniosus > Somniosus microcephalus. The sequence continues at coordinate 375,356,604 of NC_140989.1, read as the reverse complement.
GATAGAGGTGTTCAAAACCATGAGGGGTTTGATCGAGTAAATAAGGAGAAACTGTTTCCAGTGGCAGGAGGGTCGGTAACCAGAGGACACAGAGTGAAGGGAATTAGCAAAAGATCCAGAAGGGAGATGAGGAGAATGTTTTTATGCAGTTTTTGTGATCTGGAATGCGCTGCCTGAAAGGGCGGTGGAAGCAGATTCAATAATAACTTTTGAAAGGGACTTGGAGAAACGCTAGAAAAGGAAAGATTCACAGGGCTGTGGGGAAAGAGCAGGGAGTGGGACTAATTGGAGTGCTCTTTCAAAGAGCCGGCACAGGCACGATGGGCCGAACGGCCATCTTCTGTCCTGTCTGATCCTATGATTCTATTCAGTGTGGTTTTTGAATAAATCCTTCAAACAAACTTTAAATATCGAGGCCCTAAACGGAGCAGCGTTTGGAGTCCGGCGATTCTCCCTTGTGGATTATTATCTTGGTGGAGTTTTTTTATTCATTCTCGGTGTGTGGGAATTGTCAGCAAGACCTGCATTTACTGCCCATCCCTAGTTGCCCCTTGAGAAAGTGGTGCTGGGCGTTCCTCTTGAACCGAAGGAGACATTACGACAGGTAACCAAAATCTTGGTCATAGAGGTCGGTTTTAAGGAAGGACTGTAAGGAGGAGAGAGAGGTAGAGAGGCGGAGTGGTTTAGGGAGAGAATTCCAGAGCTTAGGGCCCAGGCAGCTGAAGGCACGGCCGCCAATGGTGGGGCGAAGGAATTGGGGGATGGACAGAGGTCAGAGTTGGAGGAGCACAGAGATCTCGGAGGGTTACAGGGCTGAAGGAGGTTACAGAGATAGAGAGGGGCAATTTTACTGGACTGGGAGCCAATGTAGTTCAGCGAGCACAGGAGTGATTGGTGGACGGGACTTGGTGTGAGTTAGGATATGGGCAGCAGAGTTTGGGATGAGCTACCAGAGGGTCCAAGGTGGGTGGCTGGCCGGGAGAGCGTTGGAATAATCGAGTGTAGAGGTGAGAAAGGTGAGGGTTTCAGCAGCAGTTGAGCTGAGCCGGCTGGAGACGGGCGATGTTACGGAGGTGGAAGTAGGCGGTCTTGGTGATGGTGAGGACATGGAGACAGAATAACAATCTGATAAGTTGCATTTAGAGAGACTGTGAGGATATGTAACCCTGCTGGACTGAACAGCAAAGGTCAGGACACGTAAAACACAAAACTTGCTGCTTCACAGCATCTCGGCATAAGGGGTGGCAGTGTTTGTAAAATTAGTCACAGTAATAGATGTGAGGAGGAAGGTCGAATGTTTATAAACACCCCCCTGGAGCGCCTGACGCTGTGTCTGAATCCTGTCCAATATCTCCAGTGGGGAATATGTCCAATTGTGTCTCTGAACTCTGTCCAATATCTCCATTGGGGAATATGTCCAATTGTGTCTCTGAATCCTGTCCAATATCTCCAGTGGGGAATATGTCCAATTGTGTCTGAACCCTGTCCAATATCTCCAGTGGGGAATATGTCCAATTGTGTCTCTGAACCCTGTCCAATATCTCCAGTGGGGAATATGTCCAATTGTGTCTCTGAACCCTGTCCAATATCTCCAGTGGGGAATATGTCCAATTGTCTCTGAACCCTGTCCAATATCTCCAGTGGGGAATATGTCCAATTGTGTCTCTGAATCCTGTCCAATATCTCCAGTGGGGAATATGTCCAGTTGTGTCTGAACCCTGTCCAATATCTCCAGTGGGGAATATGTCCAATTGTGTTTCTGGCCACTGATGTTTATAATGTTCAGTCTCTCCGGGGCTGCTGGGAGACTTTTCATTTCCTGAGGATCCGATTTCACCCAAAAGACACCAGACTGGATCCCAATCAGTGTTGCTGTAATCTCACCGTGCCTGACAATCTGATCTGAGCGGGTTTCAGTCCGATATCAACTGTCCAGTAATGAAGTCATTGAGATGTAAATTCAGGAGTGTTTCTAAATATTAATTATCCTCTCGTTGAGTCAATCATCTCTTCAGGATAACTGTTCCTACTTCATTGTTAGAGGCAAAACTCCTTGTTTAATCATCAGCCATATGTTTCACCAATAATTTAAAATGTGTAATTTATTGCAGAACATGCAGTTTATCAGAGGGAATTATTCTCCAGCTCAATTAGTAATCTGTTATATAAATACTAGGAGTGTTTGAGGTGAATCTTGCAGCAGTTCCACATTGCACTGTGGGAGCTGTGTGTGAAACACTGCCCGGACCCAGTGAGACCAGACTCGGTGTCACTGTGTCAGCTTCACCTCCTCAGGACCTCCCAAAGCGCTTCACAGCCAATGAAGTACATTTTGAAGTAAATCATTTTTCTGTCAACGATATGGCGGCTGCTGCACTTTATCGGCCTTTATCCCGTAGTTTGCATGTTTGAATATGGAACAGTTTTTTCCACGTGTACTCGCTCCTTCTTTCCCAATCTGTTCCGTCTCCTGAACTTCTGTTCTCTGATTCTGTATTCACTGTGAGTGGGTGAGAGACGGAAAGACTCCAGGGTGAGAATGTATTCAGACTCTGGCTGGAACGTTGGTGCAAAGACATTAATTCCTGCTCAGAATCTGTAGATTTTAAAATTCTCATCCTTGTGTTCAAACCGCTCCAGCTCTACAACCCTCCAAGATCTCTGTAACCTCCAATTCTGGCCTCTTGTCCATCCCCCACTCCCTTCACCCCACCATTGGCGGCCGTGCCTTCAGCTGCCTGGGCCCTAAGCTCTGGAATTCCCTCCCTAAACCTCTCCGCCTCTCTCTCCTCCTTTAAGACGCTCCTTAAAACCTACCTCTTTGACCCAGCCTTTAGTCACCTGTCCTAATATCTCCTCATGTGTCTCGGAGTCAGTTTGTCTGATTTACGCTCCTGTGATGCACCTTGGGAGGTTTCACTGTGTTAAAGGCGCTATATAAACGCAGGTTGTTGTTGCGGCGATGTGATGTGCCGGGATACGGTGGTGCAGGGATTCTGTTCCCGGACTAATAATCCTGAGAACGTGAGTTCAAATCCCACCGTGGGGCAGTTTGAAAAATTGAAATAAAATCTGGGATCAGAGACCATGAATCTGTCGGTTTGTTGTAAAAACCCAACTGGTTCACAATGTCCTTTAGGGAAGGAAACCTGCCGTCCTTACCCGGGCTGGGCCGATATGTGACTCCAGTCGGTGAGGACAGGGCCCTTTAATACGGTCCAGGTTTTTAAATCTCTGCTGTTTTATCTTTAGCTGTGAGCTGTAAAATCAGAGTGAACAAAGATCCAGTGATGGGCGAGTTTCTCTGAAGTGTGGGAGCGAGGTCAGAGTTCAGACAATGCGCTCTATTTATATAAAAAGGCCGCGGCTTCACAGAGTCTGACTCGGATTCTCTGCTCCACTTCCCTCAATATCACTCATTTTACCAAAGTCTCTCAGCAGCAGCATGTCGGGGAATGAGACCAGCCTGGTTATAGCTCACACAGGGACAGGAGGAGGCCATTCAGCCCCTCCAGCCTGTTCCACCATTCATAGGAACACAGGGACAGGAGGAGGCCATTCAGCCCCTCCAGCCTGTTCCATCATTCATAGGGACACAGGGACAGGAGGAGGCCATTCAGCCCCTCCAGCCTGTTCTACCACTCATAGGAACACAGGGACAGGAGGAGGCCATTCAGCCCCTCCAGCCTGTTCCACCATTCATAGGGACACAGGGGCAGGAGGAGGTCATTCAGCCCCTCCAGCCTGTTCTGCTATTTAATCAGATCATGACTGATCTGTATCTCCACTCTATTTACCCACCTTGTCTCCGTATCCATTGATACCCTTACCCAACAATAATCTCTCGAAATAACAACAGAAAATGCTGGAAAAACTCAGCAGGCCAGGCAACATCCATGGAGAGAAATTAGAGTTGACGTTTCGGGTCGAAACCCTTTTTCAAAACTGGAAAGGAAATAAAATAGACCGAAGGCAGGGTTGCGATAGAACAAAAGAAGTAAAAGAGACATTAAGAGGTATTCAAAACCAGACGAGATGGTGATAGGACAGTGGAGACAAAAGACGGCTGAGATTAGGTGTGAAGTGTACTGGCAGGATGGGAGACAGCTGCCATGTGGGAGAGAGAAAAAAAAGGAAAAGGGGGGGGAAGGGAAGACCCAAAACAAAGGGGTGGAAAAATATATAAGTAAAAATGTAATCGGGGCCGAGGTTATGATCTGAAATTGTTGAACTCGATATTGAGTCCGGAAAGCTGCAAAGTGTCTAATTGGAAGATGAGGTGCTGTTCCTCGAGTTTACGTTGAGCTTCCGTGGAACAATGCAAGAGGCCGAGGACAGTGAGGTCTGAGTGGGAATGGGGCGGTGAATTAAAATGACAGGTGACCGGAAGCTCGGGGTCACCCTTACGGACTGAACGGAGGTGTTCCGCAAAGCGGTCACCCAATCTGCATTTGGTCTCCCCAATGTAATCTCTCGATCTCAGTCTCCAAAGACTCCAATTGACCCCCAGCCTCATGATCAATATTTCAGGGTGTCCAGGACATGAGGCTCACTGACTATTGACCAGCTGATGCCGTGACCTTGGTTACTAATTACATCGCTCGCAATCTCTGTCCGGACAGTCTTTGAATAATTGATGTAAAGTTTGTATTCCAGAGAACAAAGCATCAGAGAATCAGACAGCACAGGAGGAGGCCATTCGGCCCATTGCACCTGTGCCGGCTCTTTGAACGAGCTCTCCAATTAGTCCCACTCCCTGCTCTTTCCCCAGAGCCCTGCAAATCTCTTCCCTTCAAGTATTTCTCCAATTCCCTTTTGAAAGTTACTATTGAATCTGCTTCCACCACCCTTTCAGGCAATGCATTCCAGATCACAAAAACTTGCTGTAAAAACATTCTCCTCATCTCCCCTCTGGCTCTTTTGCCAATTCCCTTCACTCTGTGTCCTCTGGTTACCGACCCTCCTGCCACTGGAAACAGTTTCTCCTTATTTACTCGATCAATACTCCGCATTATTTTGAACATCTCGATTAAATCTCCTCTTAATCTTCTCTGCTCTAAGGAGAACAATCCCAGCTTCTCCAGTCTCTCCACATAACTGAAGTCCCTCATCCCTGGTACCATTCTAGTAAATTCTGTAAAAGCTTTTACAGATATGTGAAGAGAAAAAGATTGGTGAAGTCAAGCGTAGGTCCCTTGCAGTCAGAATCAGGGGAATTTATAATGGGGAACAAAGAAATGGCAGACCAATTAAATACATACTTTGGTTCTCTCTTCACGGAGGACAAAAATAACCTCCCAGAGATGTCGGGGAACATAGGGTCTGATGAAAGGGAGGAACTGAAAGAAATCAGTATTTGTAGGGAAATGGTGTTAAGGAAATTGATGGGATTGAAGACAGATAAATCCCAGGGCCTGATAATCTACATCCTAGGGTACTTAAGGAAGTGGCCCTAGAAATAGTAGATGCATTGCTGATCATCTTCCAACATTCAATGGAATCTGGAACAGTACCCATGGATTGGAGGGTAGCTAATGTTACCCCACTATTCAAAAAAGGTGGTAGAGAGAAAACGGGGAATTACAGACATCGGTAGTGGGGAAAATGCTAGAGTCCATTATAAAAGATGTAATAGCAGAGCATTTGGAAAACAGTGACCGGATCGGAGAAAGTCAACATGAATTTACAAAGGGTAAATCGTGCTTGACTAATCTACTGGAATTTTTTGAGGATGTAACTGGTAAAATAGATAAGGGAGAACCAGTGGATGTGGTGTATTTGTTTCAGAAGGCTTTCAATAAGGTCCCGCATAAGAGATTAGCGTGTAAAGTTAAGGCACATGGGATTGGGGGCAAGGTACTGACTTGGATAGAGAACTGGTTTGCAGACACAAAGCAAAGAGTTGGAATAAATGGGTCTTTTTCCGAGTGGCAGGCAGTGACTAGTGGGGTACCGCAGGGATCGGTCCTAGGACCCCAGCTATTCGCAATATATATTAATGATCTAGGCGAGGGAACTAGATGTAATATCTCCAAGTTTGCAGATGACACAAAGCTGGGTTGGCGTGTGTGTTGTGAGGAGGATGCAGAGAAACTCCAGTATGATTTGGACAGGTTGGGTGATTGGGCAGATGCATGGCAGGTGCAGTATAATGTGGATGAATGCGAGGTTATCCACTTTGGTGGCAAAAACAGGAAGGCAGATTATTATCTGAATGGCAAAAGATTGGGAGAAGGGGAAGTGCAACGAGACCGAGGTGTCCTTGTGCACCAGTCTCCTCATTTACACTATCAAAAACCCTCATTATTTTGAACATCTCGATTAAATCTCCCCTTAATCTTCTCTGCTCTAAGGAGAACAATCCCAGCTTCTCCAGTCTCTCCACATAACTGAACTCCCTCATCCCTGGCAGCATTCTAATAAACCTCCTCTGCACCCTCTCCAAGGGCTTGACATCCTTCCTAAAGTGCGGTGCCCAGAATTGGACACAATACTCCAGCTGGGGTCAAACCAGTGATTTATAAAGATTTAGCATGTCTTCCTTGCTTTTGTACACAGTATTGAAGAACTGTACACGGTATTCTATGAACCGTACACCGTATTCGAAGTGTGGTTGCCCCAATGATTTATAAAGTGACAGGATTACCTCACTATTTCGCTCCTTTATATTCATAAGAACATAAGAAATAGGAGCAGGAGTAGGCCAATCGGCCCCTCGAGCCTGCTCCGCCATTCAATAAGATCATGGCTGATCTGATCCTAACCGCCAATCTACTATCACAGAACCATCTCCTGTATCAAACAGAATTAGACACACGAAATAGGAGCAGGATCAGGCTACACGGCCCCTGGGCCCGCTCCGCTACCCACAGGGCCATGACGGATCCGAACCTAGACTCATGTCCAAATTCCTGCCCGCTCCCCGTAACCCTTAATTCCCTTTACTTCTAGGAAACTGTCTATTTCTGTTTTAAATTTATGTAATGATGTAGCTTCTACAGCTTTTTGGGGCAGCATATTCCATGGACCTACCACCCTCTGAGTGAAGTAGTTCCTCCTCATCTCAGTTTTGAAAGAGCAGCCCCTTATTCTAAGACTATGCCCCCTAGTTCTAGTTTCACCCATCATCGGGAACATCCTCCCCGCATCCACCTGATCCAACCCCTTCACAATCTTATATGTTTCAATAAGATCGCCTCTCATTCTTCTGAACTCCAATGAGTAGAGTCCCAATCTACTCAACCTCTCCTCATATGTCCATCCCCTCATCCCCGGGATTAACCGAGTGCACCTTCTTTGTACTGACTCGAGAGCAAGTATGTCCTTTCTTAAGTATGGACACCAAAACTGTACGCAGTATTCCAGGTGCGGTCTCACCAATACCTTGTACAACTGAAGCAATACCTCCCTATTTTTATATTCTATCCCCCTAGCAATGAAAGCCAACATTCCATTGGCCTTCTTAATCACTTGCTGCACCTGCATACTAACCTTTTGAGTTTCGTGCACCAGGACCCCCAGATCCCTTTGTACTGCAGTACTTTCCAGTTTCTTGCCATTAAGATAATAACTTGCTCTACGATTTTTCCTGCCAAAGTGCATAACCTCACACTTTCCAGTATTGTATTCCATCTGCCAAATCTCTGCCCACTTAGCCTGTCTATGTCCCCTTGCAGGTTTTTTATGTCCTCCTCACTCACTACTTTCCCTCCCATCTTAGTATCATCTGCAAACTTTGATATGTTACACTCGGTCCCCTCCTCCAAATCGTTAATATAGATTGTAAAGAGTTGGGGACCCAGCACTGACCCCTGTGGAACACCACTAGTTACTGATTGCCAGTCCGAGAATGAACCATTTATCCCAACTCTCTGCCTTCTGTTAGATAGCCAATCCTCTATCCATGCCAGAATATTACCCGCAATCACTCAGTCACTGTCCATGAGTTTGAAGGAGGATGTGGTTAACCAGAAATCCTTGTCTCAGTGAATTCACGACATGTGTTGTGAGCTTCGCTCGAACTGTGGAATTAAAGGGAGGATCATCATTACTTCTGTAGAAACACAGTCTGGGCCTCGCTCGGCTAAAAGTCTGACAGCCAATTATTTCTGAATCCAAGCACCAATTATGAAATCCCAGTGGGTCGTTACAGCTGGTGAATGTTAACGTGGAGTTTCTGCTTCTCAACTTTAAAATAAAGACTCACATTTCTGTAGCACCTTTCATGACCTCACGATGTCCCGTGGAGTGTTTGATGGGACAGTGTAGAGGGAGCTTTACTCTGTATCTAATCCGTGCTGTACCTGCCCTGGGAGTGTTTGATGGGACAGTGTAGAGGGAGCTTTACTCTGTATCTAACCCGTGCTGTACCTGCCCTGGGAGTGTTTGATGGGACAGTGTAGAGGGAGCTTTACTCTGTATCTAACCCGTGCTGTACCTGCCCTGGGAGTGTTTGATGGGACAGTGTAGAGGGAGCTTTACTCTGTATCTAACCTGTGCTGTACCTGCCCTGGGAGTGTTTGATGGAGCAGTGTAGAGGGAGCTTTACTCTGTATCTAACCCGTGCTGTACCTGCCCTGGGAGTGTTTGATGGGACAGTGTAGAGGGAGCTTTACTCTGTATCTAACCCGTGCTGTACCTGCCCTGGGAGTGTTTGATGGGACAGTGTAGAGGGAGCTTTACTCTGTATCTAACCCGTGCTGTACCTGCCCTGGGAGTGTTTGATGGGACAGTGTAGAGGGAGCTTTACTCTGTATCTAACCCGTGCTGTACCTGCCCTGGGAGTGTTTGATGGGACAGTGTAGAGGGAGCTTTACTCTGTATCTAACCCGTGCTGTACCTGCCCTGGGAGTGTTTGATGGGACAGTGTAGAGGGAGCTTTACTCTGCATCTAACCCGTGCTGTACCTGCCCTGGGAGTGTTTGATGGGACAGTGTAGAGGGAGCTTTACTCTATATCTAACCCGTGCTGTACCTGCCCTGGGAGTGTTTGATGGGACAGTGTAGAGGGAGCTTTACTCTGCATCTAACCCGTGCTGTACCTGCCCTGGGAGTGTTTGATGGGACAGTGTAGAGGGAGCTTTACTCTGTATCTAACCCGTGCTGTACCTGCCCTGGGAGTGTTTGATGGGACAGTGTAGAGGGAGCATTACTCTGTATCTAACCCGTGCTGTACCTGCCCTGGGAGTGTTTGATGGGACAGTGTAGAGGGAGCATTACTCTGTATCTAACCCGTGCTGTACCTGCCCTGGGAGTGTTTGATGGGACAGTGTAGAGGGAGCTTTACTCTGTATCTAACCCGTGCTGTACCTGCCCTGGGAGTGTTTGATGGGACAGTGTAGAGGGAGCTTTACTCTGTATCTAACCCGTGCTGTACCTGCCCTGGGAGTGTTTGATGGGACAGTGTAGAGGGAGCTTTACTCTGTATCTAACCCGTGCTGTACCTGCCCTGGGAGTGTTTGATGGGACAGTGTAGTCATAGAGTCATAGAGTCATAGAGTTTTACAGCACAGAAAGAGGCCCTTCGGCCCATCGTGTCTGCGCCGCCCATCCATCCCTGTCCAGTCTAATCCCATTTTCCAGCATTTGGTCCATAGCCTTGTATGCAATGGCATTTCAAGTGCTCATCCAAATGCTTCTTGAATGTTGTGAGGGTTCCTGCCTCTACCACCCTTTCAGGCAGTGAGTTCCAGCTTCCAACCACCCTCTGGGTGAAAAAGTTCCTCCTCAAATCCCCCCTAAATCTCCTGCCCCTTACCCTGAATCTGTGCCCCCTTGTTATTGACCCCCCTACTAAGGGGAAAAGTTCCTCTTTATCTACCCTATCTATGCCCCTCATCATTTTGTACACCCCAATCAGGTCCCCCCTCAGCCTCCTTTGCTCCAAGGAAAACAACCCCAGCCTGTAGAGTCTCTCTTCATAGCTAAGGCGCTCCATCCCAGGTAACATCCTGGTGAATCTTCTCTGCACCCTCTCCAGAGCAATCACATCCTTCCTATAGTGAGGCGACCAGAACTGCACACAGGATTCCAGCTGTGGCCTCACCAGTGTTTTGTACAGCTCCATTATAACCTCCCTACTCTTATATTCTATGCCTCTGCTAATGAAGGCAAGTATCCCATATGCCTTTTTAACCACCTTATCTACCTGCTCCGCTGCCTTCAGGGATCTATGTACATGTACACCAAGGTCCCTCTGACCCTCTGTACTTCCTAGGGCCCTACCACCCATTGTGTATTCCCTTGCCTTATTTGACCGTCCAAAATGCATCACCTCGCATTTTTCCGGGTTAAATTCCATTTGCCACTTTTCCGCCCATCTGACCAACCCGTTAATATCGTCCTGTAGCCTGAGACTTTCCTCCTCGCAATTTACCACCCCACCAATTTTCGTGTCATCCGCGAACTTACTGATCATACCCTTTACATTCTCATCCAAATCGTTAATGTAGATCACAAACAGCAAGGGACCCAGCACCGATCCCTGAGGTACCCCACTGGACACAGGCTTCCAGTCACAAAAGCAACCTTCGACCATCACCCTCTGCCTCCTGCCACTCAGCCAGTTTAGGATCCAACGCGCCAAGGCCCCCTGGATCCCATGGGCTCTTACCTTCTTGACCAGTCTCCTATGCGGGACTTTGTCAAAAGCTTTACTGAAGTCCATGTAAACCACATCCACAGCATTTCCCTCATCTACACAGCTAGTCACCCCCTCGAAAAATTCAATCAGATTGGTCAGACATGATTTACCCTTGACAAAGCCATGCTGACTATCCCCGATTAATCCTTGCCTCTCCAAGTGGAGACTAATTCTGTCCCTCAGAATTTTTTCCAATAATTTCCCTACCACAGATGTTAGGCTCACTGGCCTGTAATTCCCTGGTTTATCCCTGCTACCCTTCTTGAATAATGGTACTACGTTAGCTGTTCTCCAGTCCTCTGGTACATCCCCTGTGGCCAGAGAGGTTCTGAAAATTTGTGTCAGAGCCCCCGCAATCTCCTCCCTTGCCTCACACAACAGCCTGGGATACATCTCGTCCGGGCCTGGGGATTTATCCACTTTTTGGCCTGCTAAAACCGCTAGTACCTCCTCCCTCTCGATGCTAATATGTTCAAGTATGTCACAGTCCCCTTGCCCGATTTCTATGCCTACATCATCTTTCTCCCCAGTGAACACGGAGGCAAAAAATTCATTTAAAACCCCACCTACTTCTTCTGGCTCTACACACAGCTTGCCACTTTGGTCCCTAATGGGCCCTACCCTTTCCCTGGTTATCCTCTTGCCCTTAATATACTTATAAAACATCTTAGGATTTTCCTTTATCTTGCTCGCCAGTGTTATTTCATGGCCCCTCCTCGCCCTCCTAATTTCCTTTTTAAGTATGCCCCTGCACCTCTTATACTCCTCTAGGGCTTCCACCGTCTTTTGTCTTTTGTAACTGCCAAAAGCCCCCCTTTTTTTCCTAATGCATTTTTGTATGTCCTTTGTCATCCAAGGTTCCCTTTGCTTGTTGGTCCCACCCTTGACCCTTACAGGAACATGTTGGTGTTGTACTCTCTCTATTTCCCTTCTGAAAGCCTCCCACTGTTTTGATGTGGATTTTCCTATAAGTAGCTGCTCCCAGTCCACTTTGGCCAGATCCTGTCTTATCTTATTAAAATCTGCCTTCCCCCAATTTAGAACCCTTATTTCCGGGCCGTCTTTGTCTTTTTCCATGACCACCTTAAATCTCACCGAATTGTGGTCACTATCGCCAAAATGCTCTCCTACAGACACGTCCACCACCTGCCCGTCTCCATTCCCTAGAATTAGGTCCAGCACCGCTCCCTCTCTTGTAGGACCTTCTACATGTTGGCTCAAAAAGCTTTCCTGAATGCACTTTAAGAATTTTTCACCCTCCAAGCCTTTCACACTCTGACTATCCCAATTTATATTGGGGAAGTTGAAATCCCCCACTATTATTACCCTATTATTTTCGCACTTCTCTGAGATTTGCCTGCATATCTGTTCCTCTATCTCCCCCTGGCTGTTTGGGGGCCTATAGTACACTCCCAGCAAGGTGCTTGCCCCCTTTTTGTTTTTAAGTTCTACCCATATGGCCTCATTAGAGGAACCCGCTAATATATCATCCCTCCTTACAGCAGTAATAGACTCCTTAATTAATATTGCAACACCCCCTCCCCTTTTACCCCCCCCTCTGTCTCGCCTGAAGATTCTATACCCCGGAATATTCAGCTGCCAGTCCTGACCCTCCCTCAACCATGTCTCCGTGATAGCCACAATATCGTACTCCCATGTGTTCATCAACAACTTCAGTGCATCCACCTTATTTGCAAGACTCCTTGCATTAAAATAAATGCATTCCAGCCCTGCCATATTCCCTTTTGCCTTCACATCTTTGCTCTGCCTTCCCTGCTGACTTGTTTTTTCCTCTGTATTTGGCTGTACCTCACCCCCTACTATAGCTCCACTCTGTATCCCATCCCCCAGCAGTGCTTGCAAACCTCCCCGCAAGGATATTGGTTCCCCTCTGGTTCAGGTGTAAACCGTCCTACTTGTACAAGTCCCACCTGCCCCAGAAGCAGTCCCAGTGATCCAGGAATCTAACCCGTGCTGTACCTGCCCTGGGAGTGTTTGATGGGACAGTGTAGAGGGAGCATTACTCTGTATCTAACCCATGCTGTACCTGCCCTGGGAGTGTTTGATGGGACAGTGTAGAGGGAGCTTTACTCTGTATCTAACCCATGCTGTACCTGCCCTGGGAGTGTTTGATGGGACAGTGTAGAGGGAGCTTTACTCTGTATCTAACCCATGCTGTACCTGCCCTGGGAGTGTTTGATGGGACAGTGTAGAGGGAGCTTTACTCTGTATCTAACCCATGCTGTACCTGCCCTGGCAGTGTTTGATGGGACAGTGTAGAGGGAGCTTTACTCTGTATCTAACCCGTGCTGTACCTGCCCTGGGAGTGTTTGATGGGACAGTGTAGAGGGAGCTTTACTCTGTATCTAACCCGTGCTGTACCTGCCCTGGGAGTGTATGATGGGACAGTGTAGAGGGAGCTTTACTCTGTATCTAACCCGTGCTGTACCTGCCCTGGGAGTGTTTGATGGGACAGTGTAGAGGGAGCTTTACTCTGTATCTAACCCGTGCTGTACCTGCCCTGGGAGTGTATGATGGGACAGTGTAGAGGGAGCTTTACTCTGTATCTAACCCGTGCTGTACCTGCCCTGGGAGTGTTTGATGGGACAGTGTAGAGGGAGCTTTTCTCTGTATCTAACCCGTGCTGTACCTGCCCTGGGAGTGTTTGACGGGACAGTGTAGAGGGAGCTTTACTCTGTATCTAACCCGTGCTGTACCTGCCCTGGGTGTGTTTGATTGGACAGTGTAGAGGGAGCTTTACTCTGTATCTAACCTGTGCTGTACCTACCCTGGGAGTGTTTAATGGGACAGTGTTGTGGGAGCTTTACTCTGTATCTAACCCGTGCTGTACCTGCCCTGGGAGTTTGCGATGGGACAGTGTAGAGGGAGCTTTACTCTGTATCTAACCCGTGCTGTAGCTGCCCTGGGAGTGTTTGATGGGACAGTGTAGAGAGAGCTTTACTCTGTATCTAACCCATGCTGTAGCTGCCCTGGGAGTGGTGATGGGAAAGTGTGGAGGGAGCTTTACTCTATATCTAACCCGTGCTGTACCTGCCCTGGGAATGTTTGATGAGACAGTGTAGAATGAGTATTACTCTGTGTCAAACCTATGCTGTACCTGCCCTGGTTGTGTTTGATGGGACAGTGTAGAGGGAGCTTTACTCTGTATCTAACCCATGCTGTACCTGCCCTGGGAGTGTTTGATGGGACAGTGTAGAGGGAGCTTTACTCTGTATCTAACCCGTGCTGTACCTGCCCTGGGAGTGTTTGATGGGATAGTGTAGAGAGAGCTTTACTCTGTATCTAACCCGTGCTGTACCTGCACTGGGAGTGTTTGATGGGACAGTGTAGAGAGAGCTTTACTCTGTATCTAACCCGTGCTGTACCTGCCCTGGGAGTGTTTGATGGGATAGTGTAGAGAGAGCTTTACTCTGTATCTAACCCGTGCTGTACCTGCCCTGGGAGTGTTTGATGGGACAGTGTAGAGGGAGCTTTACTCTGTTTCTAACCCGTGCTGTACCTGCCCTGGGAGTGTTTGATGGGACAGTGTAGAGGGAGCTTTACTCTGTATCTAACCCGTGCTGTACCTGCCCTGGGAGTGTGTGATGGGACAGTGTAGAGGGAGCTTTACTCTGTATCTAACCCGTGCTGTACCTGCCCTGGGAGTGTTTGATGGGACAGTGTAGAGGGAGCTTTACTCTGTATCTAACTCGTGCTGTACCTGCCCTGGGAGTGTTTGATTGGACAGTGTAGAGGGAGCTTTACTCTGTATGTAACAGCGATTTACTTGTACTTCTCGTAATCTAGTATACTGTATTCGCTGCTCATGATGTGGTCTCCTCTACATTGGGGAGACTTAACGCAGATTGGGTGACCGCTTTGCAGAACACCTCCATTCAGTCCGTAAGGGTGACCCCGAGCTTCCAGTCGCCTGTCATTTTAATAGAATGCTCCATTCCCACTCGGACCTCACCGTCCTTGGCCTCTTGTATTGTTCCACGGAAGCTCAACGTAAACTCGAGGAACAGCACCTCATCTTCTGATTAGGCACTCTGCAGCCTTCCGGACTCAACATCGAGTTCAACAATTTCAGATCATAACCTCGGCCCCTATTACACATTTTTTCTTGTAATTTTTCCACTCCTTCTCTCCCCCCCCCTTTCCTTTTGTTTCTCTCTCACACCTGGCAGCTACCTCTTGCCCTGCCAGTACACTTCACACCCAATCTCAGCCTATTACCATCTCGTCTAGCTCTTTTGTTTCTTTCACTTCTTTTGTCAGATCGCAGCCCTGCCTTCGATCTAATTTCTTTTCTTTCCAGTTTTGAAGAAGGGTTCGACCTGAAACGTCAACTCAAATTTCTCTCCACAGATGTTGCCTGACCTGCTGAGTTTTTCCAGCATTTTCTGTTGTTATTTCGGATTTCCAACATCTGCAGTATTTTGCTATCTGTACCTGCGCTGGGAGTGTTTGATGGGACAGTGTAGAGGGAGCTTTACTCTGTATCTAACCTGTGCTGTGCCTGCCCTGGGAGTGTTTGATGGGACAGTGTAGAGGGAGCTTTCCTCTATATCTAACCCGTGCTGTACCTGCCCTGGGAGTGTTTGATGGGACATTGTAGAGGGTGCTTTACTCTGTATCTAACCTGTGCTGTACCTGCCGTGGGAGTGTTTGATTGGACAGTGTAGAGGGAGCTTTATTCTGTATCTAACCCGTGCTGTGCCTGCCCTGTGAGTGTTTGATGGGACAGTGTAGAGGGAGCTTTACTCTGTTTCTAACCCGTGCTGTACCTGCCCTGTGAGTGTTTGATGGGACAGTGTAGAGGGAGCTTTATTCTGTATCTAACCCGTGCTGTGCCTGCCCTGGGAGTGCTTGACGGGACAGTGTAGAGGGAGCTTTACTCTGTATCTAACCCGTGCTGTGCCTGTCCTGGGAGTGTTTGATTGGACAGTGTAGATGTGCTGTTGTTTGCTAAGAGCTGCCAGACTTGCATTAATGGTGTCCTTGGATTAATTCCTGAGCTGACCTGTCCTACACAGAGAGCTAATGAAGGATGTGAGGTTGCAGGTTCTCCATTAGAGGGACACTGGGAGATGGAGCTGAGATTTTGCCGCAGTGTTGGATTGAGATGAACACCATGTTTCGCTCGTTCCTCCAACACCCGGGATTTCCAGTAGGAATTCCAGAATGTTCTCCATCATGTTACAAACGTGCAATGAGACCTGGGTGTCCTTGTGCACCAGTCGCTGAAGGTAAGCATGCGGGTGCAGCAGGCGGTTAAGAAGGCCAATGGTACGTTGGCCTTCATAATGATAGGATTCGAGTACAGGAGCAAGGATGTCTTGCTGCAGCTGTACAGGGCCTTGGTGAGACCACACCTTGAGTATTGTGTGCAGTTTTGGTCACCTTACCTGAGGAAGGATGTTCTTGCCATGGAGAGAGTGCAGCGAAGATTCACCAGACTGATACCTGGGATGGCAGGAATGACGTATGAGGAGAGGTTGGGCCGATCTGGCTTATATTCGCTAGAGTTTAGAAGATTGAGAGGGGATCTCATTGAAACTTATAAAATTCTATCAGGACTGGACAGACTAGATGCAGGAAGGATGTTCCCGATGGTGGGGGAGTCCAGAACCAGTGGTCACAGTCTAAGGATAAGGGGTAAGCCATTTAGGACTGAGATGAGGAGGAATTTCTTCACCCAGAGAGTGGTGAACCTGTGGAATTCTCTACCACACAAGGCAGTTGAGGCCAATTCATTAAATATATTCAAGAAGGAGTTAGATATATTTCTTAAGGCTAAAGCGATCAAGGGATATGGGGAGAAAGCAGGGACAGGGTACTGAATTTGGATGATCAGCCATGATCTCATTAAATGGCGAGCAGGCTCGAGGGGCCGAATGGCCTACTCCTGCTCCTATCTTCTATGTTTCTATGTTATCATTTACAAATTGATCTTTTCACAAGGTGTTGCTTGTGCTGTTCAGACAGCCATTAACTGTCTAACATTTGAGGCATTTCCCAGGTATCTGACTCCAGGATATACTTGGGTCTCCTCACAGATGTTGTGAGTTTGAACTGATTCTAAGCTGGTGCCTGGGGATTGTGTCTGATACTCTGGGGATTGTGAACATCTGTATCTGTTCCTCTGCCAGCTGTTCACAGAATCTCACAGCACAGGAGGAGGCCATTCGGCCCATCGTGCCTGTGCCGGCTCTTTGAAAGATCTCCAATTAGTCCCACTTCCTGCTCTTTCCCCACAGCCCTGCAATTTATCCTTTTCAAGTATATTTTTCCCTGTTTTAAGGGAGTTTATTTTAAGCAGGTTCGAACAGCAGACGGGATCTCAGTCTGAACGAGCCAAACATTCGCTCTGTAATATCGCAGCCCGTTCTATTGGGTCTGGGACTAAACCTTTAATACTCAGACTGAAAACCCAGAGCCCGGGAGAGGCGACAGTAAGTGAATTAAACCTGAGGCCATAGACTTTATCCCCATTAATCCTCTCCCTGACCAATATCTCACTCACTGCCCACTGTCCCCAGTAAACCGGCTGCACATTAAACTTCACCAGTCTCTTTATTCCTGGATCAGAGCTCCCTCACTGCGCTGTTCCCATTGGCAATGTTCTGCTCACTTTAGCAGCTCAGAGAGGAGAATGTTTGAAGAACGATTTACTGTTGTTGTGGCGATGACTGACTGACCCCTGACCCTGTCACCAGCGGGTGGGTTTTACTATCGAGCAGTTTGAATGATCAGGAGTCTCGGTTCCGTCTCCTGTTATTCTCTGTTTCCCATTCTCTGTATTGCCCAGGCGCAGATTTCATTATAAACACAGATAGAGACAGACAGGCAAGGTCAAGGGTTCAAGTCCCACTCCAGAGACTCGAGCACAAAATCCAGGCCGACACTCCCAGTGCAGTACTGAGGGAGCGCCGCATTGTCGGAGGGTCAGTACTGAGGGAACGCTGCACTGTCGGAGGGTCAGTACTGAGGGAGTGCTGCACTGTCGGAGGGGCAGTACTGAGGTAATGCTGCACTGTCGGAGGGGCAGTACTGAGGGAGTGCCGCACTGTCGGAGGGGTAGTACTGAGGGAGTGCCGCACAGTCGGAATGTCAGTACTGAGAGAGCGCTGCACTGTCGGAGGGGCAGTACTGAGGGAGTGCTGCACTGTCAGAGGGGCAGTACTGAGGGAGCACTGCACTGTCGGAGGCGTAGTACTGAGGGAGCGCTGCACTGTCGGAGGGGCAGTACTGAGGGAGCGCTGCACTGTCGGAGGGGCAGTACTGAGGGAGCGCTGCACTGTCAGAGGGGCAGCACTGAGGGAGCACTGCACTGTCGGAGGGGTAGGACTGAGGGAGTGCTGCACTGTCAGAGGAGCAGTACTGAGGGAGCACTGCACTGTCGGAGGGGCAGTACTGAGGGAGCACAGCACTGTCAGAAGGTCAGTACTGAGGGAGCGCTGCACTGTCAGAAGGTGTGGTAAACCACTGCTAACTCTGTACATGTCTGTGTGGTAAACCACTGTTAACTCTGTACAGGTCCGGGCATGTCTCCGCCCCTGGCTCCACCCCTAAGCCCGGGTATAAAAGTGACTCACCACCCTTCCCCCGGGAGCTCTTAGGATGGATCCACTAGCAGAGGCATGCTCCAGTTCTTAGTCAATAAAAGCCTACTTCGTATAAGTTCAACTCGTAGTCTTTGGTGTTGTTGATAGTGCATCAATTTTATTGACTAAGTTTTCGACATGGAGCAAATCTTGAAGCCGGAACGTTTAGACCTGGATCCTCAAGCAGCAGATGCAGCCAATAACTTTGAACACTGGCTGAGCTGTTTCGAAGCCTTCCTGGAGGCCTCCAGCACTACCGTCACTACAGATGACGCGAAACGGCTTGTCTTGAACTCACGGGTGAGCCACCGAGTCTACTCGATCATCCGAGACGCCACTACTTACGCGGCCGCCATCGCGACGCTAAAGGAACAATACGTGAGGCCTGTTAACGAGGTCTACGCCAGACACCTCCTGGCTACCCGAAAACAGCGCCCCGGGGAATCGGGCGCTGAATATTCACTGGCACTGAGAGTCCTCGGCCGGGACTGTAATTGCAAAGTGGTGACGGCCAAGGAATGCACGGAAGACCTGATCCGAGACGCCTACGTAGCCGGCATCAGGTCCAACTATACTCGGCAGAGGCTGCTGGAACAGAGGGGGCTCGACCTGCAGAAGACGGTGGCCCTCGCTAACTCGTTAGACGTGGCCCTCCAGAACATGGACGCCTACCCCCCTGACTGGATGGCCATGTGGATGCCACGGGAGCAGCCATCTTGGGACCCGGTAAGGCCACAAGCCGCCAGCAGCCCAACTACAGCTGCAATGACCAGAGGCCAGAAATGCTACTTCTGCGGCCAGGCCAAGCACCCCAGACAGCAATGCCCAGCAAAGGACGCGACCTGCTCCAAATGCGGCAAGAAAGGCCACTACGCGAGAGTGTGCAGGGCGAAATCGACCCCCAATTCCAGCAGCGCCACGTGTGAACCGTGCAGGCCGCCATTTTGGACCCCACCAACCACGTGTGAGCCGTGCGGGCCGCCATTTTGGGCACCACCAGCCGCGGGGTGCCGCCATCTTGGACACCATTTCGGGACCAGGCCCCCGGCGCGGGCGAATACTACAGCGACCCACCGACCTCGACGATGGCCTCCATCACCCTGGACCAATCTAGGCCCCATCAACTAGCCAGGTCCATGATGAACGTAAAGGTAAATGGCCATGCCACAAATTGCCTTTTCGACTGCGGAAGCACGGAGAGCTTCATCCACCCCGACACGGTGTGACGCTACTCCCTATTGGTTATGCCCACACGCCACCAGGTCTTTCTGGCCTCAAAGTCCCATACGGCGGACGTCGGCGGCTACTGTGTAGCGACTCTGACAGTGAACGGCGTGGAGTACAGAGATTTTAAATTCCTCGTCCTGCCACAGCTCTGCGCTCCCGTACTGCTAGGATTAGACTTCCAGTGCCATCTGGAGAGCGTCACGATGGCATATGGCGGGCCCCTGCCCCCACTTACAGTCTGCAGCCGGCAGAATTTAAACACGGCGCCGCGCAAAGTATGCAGCCTGTCCACCCTGAAGGTCAAACCCCCCCCGTTGTTCGCTAACCTCGCCAAAGACTGCAAGCCAATTGCTACTAAAAGCAGGCGGTACAGTGCCGGGGATAGGAGCTTTATTAAATCAGAAGTAGAAAGACTCCTGAGGGAAGGGATTATCGAGGGCAGCACCAGCCCATGGCGAGCCCAAGTGGTGGTAGTGAAGACCGGCGAAAAACAGCACCTGGTTATTGATTACAGCCAGACGATCAATCGATACACGCAATTAGACGCATACCCACTTCCCCGCATATCTGACATGGTCAACCAGATAGCACAATACCGGGTATTCTCGACGATTGATCTGAAGTTGGCATACCACCAGCTCCCCATCAGGCCTGAGGACCGCCAGTACACGGCCTTCGAGGCCGACGGTCGCCTCTACCACTTCCTCCGAGTCCCCTTCGGCGTCACCAACGGGGTCTCGGTCTTCCAAAGGGAGATGGACCGGATGGTTGACCAGAACGTGCTGCAGGCCACCTTCCCCTATCTAGACAACGTCACCATCTGCGACCATGACCGGCATGACCACGACGCCAACCTAGAAAAATTCCTCCGTACGGCCCAACGGCTGAATTTGACATACAACAGAGAAAAATGTATGTTCCGCACCACGTGCCTCGCTATCCTTGGCTGCGTGGTGGAAAACGGAGTCATCGGCCCCGACCCCGACCGAATGCGCCCCCTCCTGGAACTACCCCTCCCCCACTGCCTAAAAGCCCTGAAGAGATGCCTAGGGTTCTTCTCTTACTACGCCCAGTGGGTGCCCAACTATGCGGACAAAGCCCGGCCCCTCATCAAGTCAACCTCCTTCCCCCTGACGGCAGAGGCCCGTGCGGCCTTCACCCTCATAAAAGAGGACATTGCGAAGGCCACAATGCACGCAGTGGATGAGTCCATCCCTTTCCAAGTGGAGAGCGATGCATCCGACTTCGCCCTAGCCGCAACCCTTAACCAGGCGGGGAGACCCATGGCCTTCTTTTCACGGACCCTCCAGGGCCCCGAAATTCGACACTCCTCAGTCGAGAAGGAGGCCCAGGCGATAGTGGAGGCTGTACGGCACTGGAGGCATTACATGGCCGGTAAACGTTTCACCCTGCTCACTGACCAACGGTCAGTAGCATTTATATTTAACAACAGACAAAGGGGGAAAATCAAAAATGATAAGATATTGCGGTGGAGGATCGAGTTATCCACCTACAACTACGATATCTTTTCCCGGCCCGGGAAACTTAATGAGCACCCAGACGCCCTATCCCGTGGTACATGTGCCAACGCACAAGTCGATAGGCTACGGACCCTCCACAATGATCTCTGCCACCCGGGGGTCACCAGGTTCTTCCATTATATTAAAGCTCGCAACCTGCCTTACTCCATCGAGGAGGTCAGGACCATGACCAGGAACTGCCAGTTCTGCGCCGAATGCAAACTGCATTTTTATAGGCCAGACAGGGCACATCTGATTAAAGCCACCCGCCCCTTCGAACGTCTCAGCGTCGATTTCAAGGGGCCCCTTCCCTCCTCTGACCGCAACACGTACTTCCTCAATATTATTGACGAGTACTCCCGTTTCCCCTTCGCCATCCCCTGCCCGGACATGACCAGCGCCACAGTCATCAGGTGCCTCAACGACCTGTTCGCCATATTTGGCTTCCCCAATTACATCCACAGCAACAGGGGCTCGTCGTTCATGAGCGACGAGCTGCGCCAGTACCTGCTCGAGAAGGGCATAGCCACGAGCAGGACTACCAGCTACAACCCCCGGGGTAACGGACAGGTAGAGAGGGAGAACGCAACGGTGTGGAAGACCGCCATGCTCGCCCTAAAATCCAAGGGCCTCCCAATCTCCCGCTGGCAAGATGTCCTCCCCGGTGCGCTCCACTCCATACGATCACTGCTCTGTACTGCCACAAACGCCACCCCTCACGAGAAGATGTTCGTCTTCCCCAGGAAATCCACCTCGGGGACATCACTACCGCCATGGCTGACGTCTCCGGGACCCGTCCTGCTCAGGAAACACATGAGTAGCCATAAGACGGACCCCCTGGTCGAAGAGGTTCACCTCCTCCACGCCAACCCACAGTACGCCTACGTGGCGTATCCTGACGGGCGGGAGGACACAGTCTCAATTCGAGACCTCGCACCCTCAGGTACCACCCGAAACACCATCGATCACCATCCACTACCTCCACCCACCATCACTACCCACGACGCACCACCAGGGTGTCTACCACGAACTGACGACATGCCGGTGCCACCCCTACCCCGAGAGGACAACACACCAGTGCTCCGTCACACGCGAGAAGCGGCCGCGGGCAAAGAACCGTCGCAACTGGCACCACGAAGATCATTACGGCAGACAAGACCCCCGGAGAGACTTTCGTATATGAACTTTTGAAACACTTCACCCCGCCGGACTCTTTTTTAAACGAGGGGTGAATGTGGTAAACCACTGCTAACTCTGTACATGTCTGTGTGGTAAACCACTGTTAACTCTGTACAGGTCCGGGCATGTCTCCGCCCCTGGCTCCACCCCTAAGCCCGGGTATAAAGGTGACTCACCACCCTTCCCCCGGGAGCTCTTAGGATGGATCCACTAGCAGAGGCATGCTCCAGTTCTTAGTCAATAAAAGCCTACTTCGTATAAGTTCAACTCGTAGTCTTTGGTGTTGTTGATAGTGCATCAGAAGGTCAGTACTGAGGGAGCGCTGCACTGTTCGAGGGGCAGTACTGAGGGAGCGCTGCACTGTCAGAAGGTCAGTACTGAGGGAGTGCTGCACTGTCGGAGGGGCAGTACTGAGGTAATGCTGCA